>NC_142505.1:105138000-105450833 GCF_057876585.1 Rhinolophus sinicus
AGAAGAGAAAATTGTGAAGTTATAAAAACTTCATAAACCAACATTCTTTCTAGAAGTTTAGGAAAATGAAATTAACATAAAAATGATTAACAGGAAAAAGTATCAAGAACAAATCCTATATAAAGTTATTGTAAGAAAAAAGAGATTAAAGAATAGAATAATATTCCTACAGATAATAGGAGTACACAAGAAAATTAAAGAGAGATAAAAATTATATCAATTATTTCAAAATAAGTAAAAGTTATTAAAAATAACAAAAATCAAAAAATTAAAATTTCATAAATGAGATGATAGAATTCAAGACAGAATTATAAATAAAAGAAAAAATCATTTTATAAATGAAGACTAAACTGGAGGAAACACAAGTGCAGACAACACAACAAATAATCCTTAAGAGAAATACAATATAAAAAAGAAACTTTTTAAAAATAAAAATATACTTAAAAGACAAAAATAATTTAAAAGTTACAAATACTGAACATAGGCAAAGAAGATCCAACATGTGGATAAAGAATTCCCAAAAGAAAACCAAAGCAAGAGAACAAAATACTAAAATCTGTGATTCAAGAACATTTTCTAAACTAAAAAGATTTGAAACTGTCTATTGAGTGAGGACATCATGTACCTGAAAATTTATTGACCCAACATTCATATTTTAGTAAAATTACTGAACTTTAAAGAAAAAAATATCCTTTTTTCTTTAGGGGGTGGGAGAAGTACATGACTTATAAGGAAAAGAAAATATGATTATCATTAGACTTTTTGTTGCCAATGCTTTATGTCAGAAGACACAGGAAAGAAAAAGTGAGTCAGATTTTATATCCAGCAAAATTAACCTTCAAATATAAAGGGTACAAACTGTTATCAACTCAATGAATGAGTATATTGTAGAATCTATAAGAGAACAAGCTTCAGACAATAAAAACATCTGATGAGACAAATTATGTGTCAAACTAAGACTAAATGGGAGTTAAGAGGGAGAGGTTATACTGTGCTTCCCCAAAAATAAGAACTACCTGGACAATGAGCTCTAATGCATCTTTTGGAGCAAAAATTAATATAAGACCCAGTATTATATATTATATTATATTATATTATATTATATTATATTATATTATATTATATTAATTATATTATATTATATACCTGGTCTTATAGTAAAATAAGACTGGGTCTTATATTAATTTTTGCTCCAAAAGATGCATTAGAGCTGATGCATTAGAACATTGCCCAGCTAGGTCTTATTTTCAGGGAAACACGGTAGTAGGAAATGGTTCTTTGTTCTAACAATGTAGATATACTACAACCATTCTTTAAATGAGGAAAAATGGAGCTAGTATATGAGAAAAATAGCTTTTCAAAAATCAGTGGTGGCAGCATTAAAATTATTATTTTGAGATTGCTGTATGTATACAGTGGAACAAAACAAATGAGTAATTATGATATATTTTAATTTTACCACTTTTTGTGTTCTCAAGAACCAGGACTCTCAGTGTGGAAGAAAGTAGATACAAATATAATATAGAAGACATTAATTAAAATCTCTGAATTTGAAGTATTGATATAAACTCAAAAGATATTTTTTTGTGTGTGTATGTGCACCCCATGTGCATGTGTGTTCACTGCAGAGGCTTGGAAACAATGACCAACCCAGTAGCAATGAAAAATCTTAGCACCCAGATTGTGCTTGTTAAATACTACTTCCTATTAATAGAAACCAGTGCTTCTTGGAGAAATGGCTGACTCCAAGACTAGAACTGGAAATATGTGAGATGAGCATGGAATAGCTTGACATACCAAATAGCTGCAAAGCTATCAAAGGCTGCTAAAGTTATAGCAAAAGACCAGAAGCCAATGTGAAGAGACTTCCGCTTGCCAAAGCTAGGACAAATTGAGCTTCAATAAGGCTGAAAGTTGCTATGGACTGAAATCTAATAAATAGTTTAAATCAATGAGTTTGTAATTATATTTTAAAAAATGAGTAGTTGCTTTGGGTGGATACTAGGAATCCAATTTATTGTTTTGGAAAGGAAGGAATCAAGTGTTAACCCTGTCTTTCCTGTATACACCTACCAATAGGTAACCCAACAGCAGATCAGGGGAACGTCTTAAAAAATTATTCCAGTCAATATATTAAAACAAAAGGATAGCATTCGGTTATCACCATTTTTGCAAACCTCAGTGAGTTAATGAATGTAGCACTGAGTGCAATGACCACCAACGTTACAAAAAAGCAAAAACCAGATCTCATGGCTCCTATAGACGTGCCAGGGCAATGAACCTGAGTCAGATCAGCCAATTTTCAGGATACATGGAAGACAGAGGAATGTGAAACGGCACCAAGAGAACACAAGCAGCAAAAATGCTAGTGCTGGGGAGTATACAGGTCAACTCATCTGGTGCTTGAGCCCATAAATTGTCAGGGGGAAAGATACCAAGTTTTTAATTAATGAGTACAACAAAACAATAATGTCTAGATGTGCACATTTGGGTGATAACGCCACAAAGGAAAATGAGGAAGAGATCACTATAAAGAGGTCACCTTTGGAGAAAGGGAGAAGGTGGTTGGTTTCGGGACAGGACACACGGAGTGGCTCCTGGGTGGCTGGCAAAGCTGTGTTTCTTGAACGGGCTGTGGCTACAAGAATGTTCACTTTCTAATGAGTCACTAGGACACACGTTTGTTTTGTGTGATTTTTCTTTCTATGTTTTAGTTTACAATAAAAGTTTTAAAAAGAAAATAAAGAGAAAGTGTCTGGTGTAGAGCAGGCACCCGGTGAGTGTTTAGCCCTGTTGGCTGGATGGATGACAGACAGACTGATCAATGACTGAATGAATAAGGCAGCGTCTCGGGAGTGGGGACCTCGTCTGCCTCTGGGTACTGCCGCACTGCAGCATAAGCTCAAGCGTAGTGCCTGGCAAACAGTAGGTGCTCAGTAAATGAGCTGCAGGGATGGAGAGCTGCGTCTTCAGTGTGCTTCCCCAGCCCAGGTGAGCACCTTGCTTATCCCTATAGCATCTCCCATTCAGAATCGCCATGCTCTCTGTCCTCTGGATTTTAACTGTGCTGATGACACGGTCGTCCTTCCTTCTCTCCAAAGCCACCCACCTCACATTCTCTGGGAGCCCTCACTGGTTAGCCCAGAACACTTGGAGGTCTCTCCCCTCTGAACCCTAAATTCCAGCAGTATTTACTACCTGACTTTCATATGGTAGCAGAGCCATCCCACCTCCTTCCCGTGCACAACTCGAGTTGCCTAACCTGATGCCCAGGGTCCAGCGTGCTCTGACCCTGTGACCCTGTCACTTTGCCTCCCTGCAGCCAGCTCCTCAATGCACCACGTTGGATCTGCTGGATGTTGCACCTGCGGTTCCCTGCCTGGACCACCCTCCCACTCCTTTCCCCACTAGTGAGTCCCTTGAAGGTCGAACTCCTCTAGAGGCTTCCTTGGGCTCCCTCTCCATAGACCTCGGCTGGGGCGCTCCCCCGTGTTCCCTGGTCTCTCTCCTTAGACATACACTAGCGTGGGGTGGTCTGCCCATAGGGCTATAAGGGCTACCTCCCTCGGCAGACTCAGGGCTCCTTGAAGTCGAATTGGATCACTTGTCTCCCGTGCTCAACAGAGCCCTCCCAACCTGCATTTCCCAAGGCCCCCATCAGTATCCTTCCCTGACGTCCCCTTTCGAGGTGCAGTGAGGTTCTGTCAGGGTGCTGCTCCCCTTACTCACTCAGTTTAATGAACTCAGTTTCCCTGCTGGTCTTTGTATGGACTTCAACAAAACCTAGGCAGCGTCTGGCATGAGTGGGGACTTGGAAAAAAATATCTGTAGGAAGGAGGGAAGAAAGGGAGGAAAGAAAAGAGGGAAGAAAAGAGGGAGGAGGGGAGAAGGGAAGAGAAGGAGGGATGATAAAAGCAGATTGAATATTGTAGATCAATAAAGAATATGGATGAAAAATTTGGCACTTGATTATTATCAATGATTTTTCAAAAGGTCACAGAGAAGAACAGTTTGGGCTGACACATATATATTTACCTGACCTTAACTTGGAGACCGTCCACCTCTCCCAAATTAATCTATTATTTCACAGGCAGAAAAATTAACTTGCTTATCCTGAAAAGAAGTGAACAATTATGCCCCAATTTATTCTTTCATTCATCCATTCACACACACACACACACACACACACACACACACCCTTCTCCCCCTTGGTAGTGTATAGTCACTGACTTTTAAAAAATGGTGGTTGGTCCTCTCTGCTTGAAAAACTGGATTAGCTATTCAGGGAATACTAGCCCTTTCCTTGGACTCGAAAAAGTATTTTATCCATTAAAATCTAACCAGGGTGTAGTAACCATAAAATCCAGCCACTCTGTTAGGAAGACGGATATCCTCAAAGATTTATGTCTGGCCGTCTCAAAGAAAATGTGTAAGATGGAGTTTTCTCAGAGACTTCCTGGCTGCACTCCACCCCACACATAATTTCTGTTTGTATAAACCTCAGATCAAAACTCAGGAAGGGTTAAGGGAAACCTTTCTGAACCACAGGTTATGTCTGCTCACCATCCTTGGATGACCGTTTAGAATGAATTAACCAGTCCCTAACCAGGCCACAACTGGTTCTGGATGGAATTAACCAACCTCTTCAGTCCTAATGGTCAAACCCTTTGGGACTCAGATTCGATCCAGATTTGGGGTGAGGGTATATTCAAAGTCATTTGCACATCCCTATAATTGTGGTGAGAGATAATGAAAACACACCACATTATTAGTCTCCAGGATATGGTGGAGACCATTGGAAACATCAGAATCGGGAAGGGGTGGAGAAGGGGGTGTGACTATTTTGAATGAACCTGAAAGAAAATACTTCCCAAACCTTCTTTCAGAAGACGACTTCAGTTCCAATTTTTCCTAAGGTTGGAAAAAGTTAAGCAAACGAGAACTATAGACACTTGTTTATAGAAGGTTTTTCTCTTTAATTGCTGTTTTTGTTTCATGAAAGAAAAGTCCCATAAAATAAAAGCTCATTTCTGGTTCAGGGAGGCACCGAGATTCCTGAGAACTCCACCAAAGGGCTGACTTGACTCTGGCCAGCCAAGGAGTCCCAAAGACGTGAATGTCTACATGTTTCCATATCAAGGCATGTGACTTTCCCACCCTACACCCTAAAGGGCTCTCCATACATTCGAGACAGTTTTAAAAATCTGAACTGTGGGACCGTCTGGTCGTTGGCAAGCATTCCAGACAAGTGGTTTTCTAAGAAGCCAAGTTCTGGTTTGACTCTTTGATTGGAAAAGTATCTATTTCACTAAGGGTGATAGGCCCCTGGATGCATTCGCACCAAAAAAACCCATAAACCAATACTTGAAATGCCAGCAGCGAGTTGTAGGGAATTCTTTTGGTTTGCCTTCAAGGACACAAAACATCACAAAGGTCTCCTCTTTGGCAGAGAGGGGCCTGGCATGGACAGCTGGCCCAGGGTATGTGTGGAAAGAGTCAGACGTGGGAGTCAACAGAGCTGGGTTCGAATCCTGGCTTTACCACCAGCAAGCCAGTTTGACCTTAGGCCAATTCACTTCTCCTGACTCTGACTTTCCTCATCTGTAAAATGGGGGCATTGACCTCAGCCCCAGGGAGGTGTTGGGGGCCTAGGCAATGACATTCGTATGATTCTTTCCACCATGCCTGGTGCATAGCAGGGGCTTAACATGCATTAGTTTCATAACCACCACCCCACCATTATAGTAGAGCGATGGAGACACAACCTCTCTGAGGTCACCAAATCCCTCCCTAGAGCTCTGTCTGGGGCCTTCAAAGAAAATAGCTTGTCACCCGCTTTCATTAATCCAATCAACAGACAAAATACAGGTCATGGCCCCTGGGGTTGGCACAAGACCCCAGACAGGAGGGGTTCTAAAGATAGAGGCCTTTCTCCCATATAGGAACTGGTGCCCGCAGATCAAAAACTGCGCAAGAAGTATTTGCTAATAACCCAAGGCATTGTGATTAAACAACGAAATAGAGAGGGTGAGTCACAAGCGGCATGCCTTTGGGACCAGGCAAGTAGCACAATAATGTCTAGTAGATGGCAAGGAAGCCCAGGCCCCATCGGAAGACAGCTGCCAACACCAGGCAAGTGTCCTCATGCAGGAACGTGGGTCAACACGGTCAGAGTTCTCATTCTTAAATAAGAGCCAGAAATTGGGACTTGTATGTAAAGCCTTCCGATTTTTAAATATTGACAGTTTTAGAAAACTTAAACATCTGTCTGCAGGCCAGGTAGGGAGATATCCCGTGGCTAGAGGGCGCCATCTAGGAGGGGCGGCTCACGCCTGGCCTTACGATGGGGGTGGAATTGTGATTTGCTTATTTGGGTGTTTACCAGATGGATGCTTCTTAGGGAGTGGTGTGGCTTGGTAGTTAGAAACTTGGTGTCTGATTCCTCATTTGCGAAATAAGAAAAGTGACATCTATTCAGAGAGCGGCAGTGAGGATGGAGTGAGATCAATTTCATTAGATTTGCACAGTCAAGAGCTTGGTCCTTAGACATAGACAATAGTTTAGTGGTTACCAGAGGGTAACGTGGCGGGGCGTGGTAGATGAGGGTAAACAGGACCAAATATGTGGTGATGGAAGGAAAACTGACTCTGGGTGATGAACACACCATATGATATATAGATGACATATAACAGAATTGTACACTTGAAACCTATGTAACTTTACTAACCATTGTCACTCCAATAAACCTTAATTTCAAAAACAAGAAAGACAAGAGCTTGATCTTACTAGCTTTTGCTGTCCCAGTCCTCCTGGCTCTTGTGATTGCTGCTCTTATTGACAGCAGGGACGATGGCATGTTCAGCTCTGCCGCCCTCTACCCCAACTCACTCCATCTGAAAAGCCCACACTTGCCCCTACCTTGACCCAAGGACGATAACATAGTTATCCCCATTTTACAGATGAGGAAACTGAGGCAGCACAGAGAAGTGAAGCACCCATGTAGGGTTACACAGAGAACCCATGGAGAGAAGATGGGAACCCGGGTCTCCCTGGCTCCATAGCTCACCTTCCATCTGCTCCATCCAGGCCCACAGGACCTGCTCTGTGGATGGCCCCAGGTGCCCCTGTGTTACTGAATTCCAGGAGCCTCACGCCCTTGAGCTTCTTGTGGGTTCATCCCCCGTAGGCCAATGACACACCACCCTTACCCTGCCCTGCCCTACCATCCGATTCCATCAAAGGCTCCTTTGAACTGGGCTGCAAGACTCATCCACAAAGCCCAGGAAGCGCCTTGGACGCAGAAAAGGGTTTCATGGTTTTCCTTATAAAAGCACAACCTGACATGCAGCTATTGTGTCAATGATCCTTCTAGTCCCAAATGCCAGAAACCCAAAAACAGTTTGAAACAAAAAGAAACTGGCTCAAAGGCTGGAGGAGCCTCATTTCAGGCCGTGTCTACATGCTCACTGTTTTACTGACTTGGCCTGAGGCTCCTGATCCACAGGTCTGGGGCAGGTCTCCCACTCGCAGACCCAGCCCTTCTCAGGAGTCCTCCGGGGAAGGGACTCAGGGGATGTGGGATCAGCGACTGTGGGTTGTCCAAATGGGGGCAGCAATCTTGGGCCACAACCATCCCAGACACGGATGTCTTCTCATCTGGGAGCCATTTCAACCCGAGGCGGGGTTCAGAGGGCTGATCACCAACCCCAGACACGCCCCCTTAGCCAGGTTCATTTGACAGACACTGAGAATTCCACGGGTTCGTAGCACCTTTACAGGGTCTTCCCATCCCACCCACCCTTGGCCGTCGACCTGACTCAAATTCAAATACAGTAATCCCCCCTTATCCACAGTTCCACATTCCATGGTTTCAATTACCAGTGGTCAACCGCGGTCCAAAAATATTAAATGGAAAATTCCAGAAATAAACAATTCATAAGCTTTAAATTGCGTGCCATTCTGAGTAGCGTGATGAAATCTCGCGCCATCCCGCTCTGTCCCGCCCAGGACGTGAATCATCCCTTTGTCCAGTGTATCCACGCTGTTAGTCACTTAGTAGCTGTCTCACTGATCGGATCAACTTCCATGGCACTTCAGTGTTTGTAGCCCTTATTTTACCTCATAATGGCCCCAAAGTGCAAGATTAATGATGCCAGGAATTCAGATATGCTAAAGAGAAGCTGTAAAGTGCTTCCTTTAAGTGTGTATAGGAAAAAACATAGTATATATAGGGTTAGGTACTATCCGCGGTTTCAGGCATCCACAGGGGGTCTTAGAAGGTATTCCCCCACAGATAAGAGAGGACTGCTGTTTACACAATCACAGAGGGAAAGAATCATCCAGAGCAGACCAAAACCACGCTGCACTCCCAACCCCTTCCCTGGGACTCTGAGGCCACATGTCCCCCTTAGAGGGGTGTCTTGCCCCTCTGAGGGAAACTCTACTGTTTAAAGGGAACTTTTAGTTCAATATGTTCCTGTAACAACTTCAACTTGTGCTCAGGGAAGACACAATGGTCTTTTCCATCATCACAGGAAAAGGGCTGCACTGGACCTTTCAAGAGACTTTGTCTCTCCCTCCTTGACAACACTGTAAGTGCTTGTCTTTCAGACCCTAATCTTCACATAACGCAGTGGATGTGAAGACCTCAGGCTCTGGGGGCAGACAGGCCTTAATTCACACGCTATTTGTGTGACCTTGGGTAAAGCCTTAACCTCCCTTAGCCTCGGTGTCCTATCTGTAAAATGGAGAGTATTTGTTTCTACCCCAAAGAGTTGCTGGAAGGATCCCAGGAGCTCAGTGCTTAATCTACCTGGCAGTATTTACGCAATAAAAGGGAGCAGTTACGATTATCACTACAGATCAAGAGTTTCACATGTATTATCTTTCTTTTGCTTACAACAACCCTATGAGGCAGGTTTTTCATCCCCACCTTAGAGATGAGGAAACTGAGGCCTGGTAAGGTCGCGTGTGCAGCCCAAGTTCTCACAGTGAGTGAATGATGAGGGTGAGAATTGTTCTCAGGGCTGCCTGGCTCTACAACCTGGGACCCTAACCATTAGTCCACCACAATTTCTTTAAAGAAAGTGCAAGGCAAGTGTAGACACCCCTTTGTGTTCACACACATTGTCACTCTGTGCACCTTTTTGTTTTTTGTTTTGTTTGGCGAGCACAGAGAGTAACCCATGCCCCGCTTTCCTGTATCTGCAGAAGCCCTCTGTCTGCCAAAAGCCCTTCATACAAGACTTCCAGGAACAGCAAAGTCACAGATTTCACACTGACACACACCAGGCTCTCACACAGCAAAGGAGATGGCTGTCCTTGCCGCCCCCGCGAGAGCACGTCCAGGAGTCCCAGGATATCTCCTATTCCCTGCCACGCTCAGCAGCCGGGTCCTTCTCCCTCTATGGCTCCTGAAAGCAAGTGAGCAGACTGTCACGTCTCAGAATTCTATTCCTACACTCATTTTCCATGAAGAGTCTTGGTTTGGGAAGCAAGCGGCCTTCGGAATTCAACAGCCCCACGGGGGTTTCTCCCTCACCCTGCAAGCCGAAGCCCGATTTCACACACGGCACTAATTGAGGGGAGCGCTCTACACTGCAATCTTTTCCAGCCCTGCTCCCGCAGGTGGCGGCTGAAGTCATGTGCAGAAGGACCCAGGTGTCTGAGGAATTCTCAGAGCCCTGTCGTTGATTCATTTGTCTGCAGACATTCTAGACTCTGCGTCTCCGAGACAGCCCACGACAGAGGGCATTACGAGGTGAGCCCGCCTTGTTTCTCCCTCCAGCTCTCCCCACCCCCCCGTTTTTTTTTCCTTCTTGGCCTCGGGGCCCAAAGTATTCTGGACATATTTTTCATTTTTCCAAATATCAATTGCTCTTTTATTCCCTCTTCGAAGCAGTGAGTAATAAGAGTTGTGTCTGGTCCTGAAATTCCGACTGAAATAAATTAGCCCAATGACCAACAGGAGATGCCTAGAACAATAACGGCGGAATATTTGGCATATTACAAAGGAGCCCCTGGATGTCGGAGTACAGTAAGTCTAGAAGCACATTACGGAGACACGTTGCCAAAACGGGTATGCAATGAGCCATCCAGGCAGCAGAACGCCTCATAAATTAATCCCAATTTTTTTCCTTTTTGGTCCACTGTTCACAGTTCTTTTAGCCCTCTGGTTAATGGGGCATGGTGAGGGTATTTTTGGTGTGGCCTGTGCCCCCAGTGACAGCATATGCCAAGGCTCTGTGTAAATGCATACATTTGCCCCTCACTTGTCTGGCATCCCGGGCACCACTTGTTACAGTAACAGGAGCAGGGAGAGAACACAGACCTTGGAGGCAGCAAGCTGTTAAAAAATACTGAGCACCTACTAAGTGCCAAGCATGGTGTTAAGTGGTGGGGACGCCGCAGGGACATGGTCCCGTTCTCACAGTGCTGAGAGCGCAGACGTGCCCCTGTCTATCTGAGCAGGGTCTCCAGCTCAGATGGGAGATGGGATCAGCACACAGTGGTTTGATCTGCACCCCCAAATCCCTCTTTCCCTGGAAGGAATCACCCATTGTGTGAGTGTAGCGATGCCCAGTGGCACAGCCCTGCCTCCCACTGTAGAAGCAAAAGAAGCCCCATTCTCCTCCCTACCTCCTGGCAGCCAGAGGCCAGGCCTGTGACAAGGCTCAGCCTAGTGGTGGCCCCTGCCCAGAGCTTTGAATCCAGGGAGTGTCCCAAAGACACTGCAGTAGGCCAGGAAAAGTCCCCCAAAGATATCCACATTCTAATCCCTGGAACCTGTGAACGTTACTTTATATGGCAGAAAAGGACTCTGCAGATGTCATTGAATTCAGAATTTTGAGACGAGGAAACTGACCTGGATTAATGGGTGGGCACCAATGCAACCCATGTGTCCTTATAAAAAGATTTCATGCACACAGAGGAGAAAACAGTGTGACCGCGGAGGCTGAGATGGAGTGAGGAGACCCAAGCAAGGAGTGCTGGCAGCCAGCAGCCCTTGATTTCAGCCCCGTGACACTGACTTTGGACTTCTGGTCTCCAGAACTCAGAGAAAACCAGTTTCCGTTGTTTTAAACCACCCAGTTTGCGCCAATTTGTTACAGAAGCCCTAGGTCACTAATGCAGACACCAAGAGGGTTTCGAATTCCTTCATGGCGTTGGAATCCAGCCACCCAGAGTCCACATCTGTCCCCTTATGCAGGTCTGGCTTCAGACCGTCTCTGTGAGACGCCCTGGTCTGCAGTTCCAGCACCTGTTTCTCTCCATCTTCAGCCTCTCCATCAATTCCAGAAGTTCCTGTTGGACATCCCTCCAAAATGTGCCTTTTCTGACTTTAGTTAGCCGTAGGGTTTTCTGTTGCTTGCCATCAGAGGTGAGCACCCCCACATGGTGGGCGGCTGTTGTGAGGATTAGAGACAAGCCATATCTGGGCTCAGCAGACATACAATAAATCAGAGTTCACGAACCAATGGCCTGCATTTCGCCCGCACGGTGTATTTTTTCTAACATTGAATTTCTTGCCAACATTTACACAACTTACAGTCAGGAGATTGCACAAAAAGATGAAATTTCTAGATTCTCTTGAAAATATCAGAAGATCTGGCAACGTGGACCCCACGTTTTCATGGCAACAAATGGCTGGCACTTATAAGCATGCATGATTTGCCATAGTCCCCACCAGGCCCCTTCATTGTACACCCAGCTTACTCCTCTCATTTTATAATTGTTCAGTGCCTCTCTGCATCTGAGTTTGCAATCTTTGTTACAAATACAAGTTTTTCTTCCAACATACTCAAGGCAGGGCGCTGGTGGGAGGTTGGGGCACAATCGGCCCAGCATGGACCCTCCCCCAGCCCACGCTCACACCAGCTTCTGAATATGCCCCATGAGGGTCAGGCAGGGCCGCTCTTCCATGCCCTGAGGCCAAACTCCCAGAAAATGGTCATCAGAGCTAACCCCAGAAGTTCCCCCACTCACCCCTGCTCCTCAGAGCAGTTTCCTGGAAGAGTCCATTGGGTTTCCCAAAAAATGTTTCTGGTTGTCTTCTCTTTCCATGACTGCAAGTCATTACTTTCGATGCCCATCATTAGTTTAATGGGCAGTCCTCGTGTTACTATCTGCAGTTGACATTTAAAACGTCTCCTTGAGGTAAAGCCCATGCGGCCGGTAGCACTACAAGACCATGGAGATGATGCAAATGGCCATTTGAAGAGACCCAAGGTGGGAGCAAGAGACTTGAGATCTAGTCCCTCTTCTCCCACTGGCTTGGGCAGGTGCCTTTCTTTTTCTGGCCTTGAGTTTTCCCATGGAAAAGGCAGTATCTCATGGCAATCAAGAGCCTGGTAGCTGGGATCAGATCCGTGGAGTTCAGATCTCAGCCCTGTCTCTCACTAGCTGTGTGACCTTAGGGAAGTGACTTAACCACTGTGAGTGAGCCTCCATCTCCCCATCTGTAAAATGGGATAATAATATTATTTACCACCTAAAGTTGTAATAATACAGTGAGCCAATGCATGTAAAGCACTTTGCCTACTTCTGGGCACTCAGTCATTTCTTGAAATATCTTAGCTGTGGATGATAATACAGACATGCAGGAGAAGGGGGACGGAAAAGGAGTAGAGATTGTAGGAAAGCCCCAGGTGCCAAACTAGGGTAGTCATGGAGTTGGACAGGGAAGAGGGAATATAGCTACTTCTGATATTTCAAAAAGTTTAATGGAAATCTCACATCTACTTACCCATGATAAAGCCACAAAAGGTAACAAAATGGCAGCTTTCTTTGCTCTTGGATGAAATGACATTAACAAAGTGGGGCAAACTGAAAGACTTTGGAGTTAAATGGACCTGCACTCAGACCCCTGGCAGGGTGTGTGACCTTGAATAAGGAGAATAACATCCAGGCAGAGACTGATGGCATTGGCAATGACCTTTCAGGGCCGTTACGAGGGTGAAATAAGATGATGTATGGAAAGCATTTAGCACAAGGTCTGGCAGAGTACACGACAGACACCATGGCTAATAACCTTCTTTAGGCCTTAGCTTCTTCACTGAGAATGAAAATCAACCTGCTTTACTCATTCAACAAACAGTTACTGAGCCAAGGACTGTGAATACAAAAATGTGCTCACCAGAGTTCACGGCCTCTCAGAACCCACGGTTTGAAGTTGCTTATTATTCATCCACTAAGTAAGGATTTTTACTGAACATTTAGAATGTAACAGGCTGCCTAATGGGCATTAGAGATATGGACAGTAAAACAAATTCAATCCCCAACTACCTACAGAATTATAGCCGAGAGAAGATTGAATGAAATAAATTAGTGAAATGCCTAGCCTAGTAGGTGTTCAATAAATAAAAGTTATCTGGGTGCAAATCAGAAGCTGTGTATGAGTAACTGAGAAAATTAACTCCTAAAAATGTGGAAAATTGATTTCTTAACACACAAAATACATTTGGTAGATGGGGGCTTTTAAGCTATGAGGGAAGTCCAAAGGAAATGAAATATTGAAGTATACATTTAATCAAACATGCAGGATCTGTACGCTGAAAGTTACAAAATGCTGCTAAAAGAAAACAACGAAGACCTGAATCAATGGAGAAGCATGGAGTGGAAGACACACATAGTAAAGATGTCAATTCTCCCCAAAGTGATCTCTAGGTTTCATGCGATTCCTATCAAACTCCTAGCCAGTGTTTTGTAGGCACAGACATCTTATTCTAAAGTTTAGAAAGGAAAATGGAAAGGATTTGGCCCCAGAAGTACTGAAACCGCCTTGGCAAAGAACCAAGTGGGAGCAACCACCCCACGCAATATCAAGGCTGACTGTCCAGCTACAGTAATCAAGAAGTGTGCGGGGATAAATATGCAGATTCATGAAAGAGACCAGAGTGCTCAGAAATAGACCCACACCAATGTGCTCAATTTGACCAAGGCGCAAAAACAATTCAAAGGAGGAAGGACAGCGTGTTCAACAAATGCTACTGGAACCCCTGGCCATCCACAGGCAAAAAAGAAATATGACCCTGATCCAAACCTCACACCTTACACAAAAAGTAACTCTAAACAGAGCATGAACTGGATAAAGCATACAACTATAAAACTTTTTAAAAATAGGGGAAAAATCTGTTTCTAGGGCTAGGCAGAGTTCTTAGACATGACACACACACACCCCACAATTTGTAAAAGAAAAAGTAGTAACTTGGATCCCATCAAAATTCAACACTTTTTCTTTGCAGAAGTCCATATGAAGAGAATGAAGAGACAAGCTACAGACTAAGAGGAAATATTTACAAACCATATATTCCAAAAAGGGTATGTAAAATCCCCCAAACTCAACTATAAAAAAAATCCAATTAGAAAATGGGCAGAAGACATAAACAGACAGTTCACTGAAGAGAAGATGCAGATGGCAAAAGGCACACGAAAATACACCCAACGTCATTAGCTACCAGGGAAATACAAATTAAAACCACAGTGAGATATCACTATACACCTACCAAAATGTCTAAAATAAAAACTAATGAAAACACCAAATGCTGTTGAAGATGAGAAGAAACCAAATCACTCATATATTGCTGATGGGAATGTAAAATGGTACAGCCATTCTGGAAAACAGTTTGACAGTTTCTTACAAAACTACCTTATCATGCAATTACCATATAATGCCCTCTTAGGCATCCCAGAAAAATGAAAACTTGGGTTCGCACAAAATCTGTATAAGAATGCCCATATCCGCATTCATCTGTTAGAGCCCCAAACTGGAAACAGCCAAATGTCCTTCAGTGAGTGAATGGTTAAACTGTGGTACATATATGCCACGGAGTACTACACAGCAATGAAGAGGAACGGATTACTAATGCATTGCAACAATCTGGAAGGATCTCCGGGGAACTCTGCTCAGTACAAAAAAGCCAATTTCCAAAGGTCAGACACTATTTGATCCCATTGAAATGAGACTTTAGAAAAGATAAAATTTTAGAAATGGAGAACAGATAAGTGGTTGCCATGGGTTAGGCACCGTGGGGGAGGGGGATGGAGGAAGGTGGCCAGCATCAAGGGAAAACAAAGACCCTCGGGCATTGGAATTCTTCTGTTTCTTGACTGTAGTGGTAGATACACAGGCCTACCTATGTGACAAAAATGATTTAGAATTAAATATAACAAATGAGTACAATGGGAGATCTGAATAAGATGGATACATTGCATCAATGGGAATACCCTGGTAGTGGTGCTACCACGGGGGCAAGTGAGTAAAGGGACACAGGATCTCCTGTATTTCTTCTTACTACTGATGTGAATCTACGATTATAGCAATACAAATTTCAATTGAAGATGGCTTTTATTGTTTTGTATTTTAAAACTCACCTTTTATTCAAAACTTGAAAATACGGAAGGATCGGAAAAATCATCATCCTGAAATATACTCGTTCTAATGCATTTCTCTCCGGTGTTTGTTTTACATTTACATGAAAATAAAAAGTGAGAGACAGGGTTAAAACTCAGGGTGGTGACAAGGTGGAGGCCTAGCTGTCCCCCACCTTTTGTGACATCAGAACTCAATGCTTGAGGGATGCCTGGTGACCACAGGACGGTGTGTGTGTGGGGGGGTGCCCACCTGTCTTTCAGTTGGGGGGGTACCTTGCTCCACCCAGGCAGCCTGACCGAAGGCCATGGTGATCCACCAGGTGGGCAGCAGGGGGCGAGGGGCAGCCAAGCTCCCTGAACGGAGAAGGGGCAGCCACTGTGAGGATAAGAAGCAGGTGAGGCCAGAGCAGGTGCAGGTGCCTTCCTCCCACCTGGGCTCCCTTTGCCACCCCTGCCTCCCTGGAAGGTCCTCAAAGGCAGGAACAGGCCTTCAGCCTGACTCTCCCTGGAACCTGACCTGGAGGAACACGGCATGGGAGGGAGGTGCTCCTTCCTGAAGCCATTACTGTCACTCTCATTTCACCCCCAGCCCTGCCAGCAGAGGTGTGGGGGTCTGTGTAGTTTCCTGCTGTAGCCCTAGTGCCTAGAATGGTGCTTGGTGCATAATAAGTAGTGAATGAATGAATGAATGAATGAATGAATGAATGAATGAACACAAATAAATTGGCTCATACACCCAAATTGGAGAGCTCTCGGAGCATCTGTCTGAGGGCTGAAATTCAAACCTTACCTGGGGTTTTCGTCAGAATAGACAACACTAACACCTACTGTGCACGGCCTGGTGCTTCCACCCCAGAGTCGCTTTCATGACTTTTTATCACATTGCCGAGAGGCAGCTGTTACCGACCTCATTCACAGATGGGTAAACGGAGGCTCAAAAAGACGAAAAGCCCACACAGCCAGGACCTGCTGTGATTTGAAACCACGCCCATCTGGTTCCGGAACTCTCAGCAAGGTCACCCTGCACTCCACTGCCTCCCAGGTGGAGACGTGAGACAGGAATGGAAAAGGAGGCTGGGAAAGTCAGCTGGGCCTCGCATTCTGTGGGAGGGATGGGATTTTATTCCGAGTTTAAGAAGAAGCCATTGAAGGGTTTTAAGCAGAGCGATGGATGACTGATCTATATATGTTTTCAAAAGATCTGTTCACATGAGCCAACACCTCCTTTATGCTGAACCTCACAGCAAGATGAGGGCCTGACGGGCTCCCATCAGCCTGCAGCTTTTCCTAAAAAGTGTCCCCTGAATACCAAACCCTAGGAATGCTCCTTTTAGAAAAATCATAAAAAGAATTCTGTGATTTGGGGCACACGGATATCCCCGTCCCCTCCTGGAGATTTACACGGCTTGATCACAGACTGAAGGCTCTGAGAAGTCCTGCAGCAAAAGGAAATTCATTTAACTTTCCTTAGCACGGCCTCGCCCAAATCCATTCAACCACAGAGTCCCACTCTTCCTTTTTGAAAGATCTTGCAGTGTATTTCGAAATCCATTTTGCACATAAAGAAACTCAAGCTAGAGAGCAGAAATTATTTGGCTCAGGCCCCAAGACAGAGCAAGGAGAAAGTCTAAAACTTAAACTGGTACTGTTCCCCGCTTTGCCTCCACAGAGCACAAAATAGAAACCTAACCGCGAGCATGCTGGTGAAAAAATATCAACCTGTAAAGCACATTGCCAGAGGAGTGGTTAAAGAAGTAAAAGAACATTCAGACCACAGAATACTGATCGGCCATTATAAAGAATTAGACGGCTCTATGTGTCTTACATGAAACGATTCCCAGGGAATATAGCTATGAAACAGCACCCTGATCTTAAATGTACGGTGCAATGAATTTCACATTGGGTGTACACACCCGGGCATTCACCACCCAGGTCAAGCTCCAGAACATTGTGGTGCCCCAGATGGCTCCTTCAGCCCCCCTCCCAGCCGGTGCTCCACCCATGACCATGATTCTGATTTCTATCATCATATATGAGTTGTGTATGTTCTCGAATTTCATGGGAATGAAATCAAACAGTGTGCACCTTTGTGTCTGGCTTCTTTCACTCATCAGTGTGTCTGAAAGTCTCCGCCACGTTGCGGCAATGTAATTTATTTTTGTTTTTGAAGTTAACAATAAGAATAGAGCTGCCAGTATATATAAAGAAAACTATCTGGGGAGAGGAAAATTATGCCAATCTTTTATCTTCTTTGTTGTGGTAGCAGGTCCAAATCTTGGGTACATAAGAAATATATGATTTCAAGTCAAATTAAATCTGGCTCTGTCTACATCTGGTGAGTTTGGGGAAAATTCAATGTCAGTCAATATTGTATCTGCCTTAATCTTCTGCCCATTTTTGCCTGCCCCTGACACCGTCATTGACTCAATTCAGACGGGCTGTGGACAGCAGGCGTGCCTGAATTCCCTGTGCCAAGGTCTGCCCAGGTACCATGTGGCCACCAGGAGCCAGGCCCCTCCCAGGCTCAGAACCCCCCCTCTCTTCTCCCACCTCTCTAAAAGGCACTCACCTTTATCCCCTCCAGATCCTGACCTGGCTTCAGGCAGCCCCGTGGCTCCCTCCTGCATCAAAACCCCATGAGGCTGGGGGTGCAGTGTACAGCATGGCAACTGGAGTTAATACTTCCATGTTGTGCTAAGAGAATAGAAACAACCTAAAAGTCCAGCGACAGGTGAAGTGATGAATTGTGCTATAGTCATACACTATAGTATTACTCTTCAATAACACTGAACACAAAAACTGGAGACATCTCAGAAGCATTATGTTGAGCAAAAGTATCTAATCACAAAAGAGTATATACTAGGTAGGCCAACACATGTGAAGTTCAGAACAGGCAAAACTGTTCCAGAGTGACAGAAAGCAGATTAGTGGCTCCCTCTGGCAGGGTTGAGGTCAGGAGGGAGCTGACTGCAAAAGGGCGTGGGGAACTTTCTAGGATGATGGACATGTTCTGTCTCCATTAGAGTGGTTGTCCATAGGTACAGACATTGTCAAAACTCATCAAACTGCACCTTGGAAATGTGTGCATTTTATTTGTATAAAATATGCCATGATAAAGTCGATTCCTTCTAAAGATCCTTTAAAACAAACCCCCCAAAATGTAAAAGTGTGGCAAGAAATGAGAATTGAGGTGGGCCTTCATTCCCAGGAGGGCTAAAGAGGGAAAACACCAGTGAAATGTCAGTAAGTTGCCATGTTACCTTTGGGGGCGTTTGGGGGTCTTGCAGTAAGCATATGTGACTTAGAGAACTAGACGAAAGTTAAGCTCTAAAATTGTTCTGGTTGCTGCCCCGTGCCCACCCCTGTGAGGGACGGAAGCAGGACGCTCGTCTGCCCTCCAGCAATTCTCCTCCCCCCCTTCCTCCTCTTGCCCCCAGACGCTGTTGGTGTTGCTGGTCTTGGTGCTGTATGTGGGCACAGGGATATCCGGTGAGCATTCTGGGAGCTGAGAAGTGGGAGTCAGGAGGGGTACTCTGAAGAGGGCTGCATGCCAAGGGGGCCTCCGTAGCTTGCCTCAAGTGCTGCCCTTCATCCCACTGGGGTGACCAACCATGTTTGTTTAATTACTGTTCATTGGCACTTACTAAAAGGTGTGTTTGTGCCTGTTTCAGGAAGAAGTTGGGAGGTGTCAGAAAGGATCAGAGAATGTAACTACCCCCAGAAGCCTGTGGCTTCCCAGGTAAGATATTCAGGAAGATGCTGAGGGGATGTCAAGCTTGGCTGAGGAAAGCTGGGAAGGTCACTGGTGAGCTGGGTCTTGAAGGATAAGTAGGAGCTGGCCAGGTGGAGAAGGTGGGGAAAGGTGTTCCAAGTAGAAGGGATAGCATGTGCGAAGGCCCAGGGAACTTTCTGAAACCAGTGGCAAAGGGGTTCTATGTGAAAAAGCTCAAAACGCAAGTTTGGTGCCTGCCTTTCAGGGGTTTGAATATCAGACTAAGGAGCCCTCAGAGGAGCCGATAAAGGTCCTCAGGACCTGGCTGAAGGAGAACTTGCATGTTTTCTTGGAGAAGCTGGAGAAGGAGGTGCGTGAGCTGGAGCAGCTGGTGCAGGACCTGGAGGAATGGCTGGACATCCTTCTGGGAGAGGGGCACGCCGAGGAAACCTGCTCCACCTTCAAACATCACCTATGAGGGGCCAGGGCTGGGACTGGGGGAGGAGGCCGAGGGGAAAGGGGAAAGGCTTGCCAGGGGCTCCTCTAAGTAGGGCTAAGCTGTGACACTTGAAGTTCAAGGCAGGCAAGAAAATAAAGAGCTGGGACACTAAGAAGGCTGTTGGTGTCCCTGCTGGTTCATGAACACGCAAAGCATCCGGAGGACCCCAGGGTTCTGTTGAGATAGGCTCACTTGTACCAGGACTCTGCCTTCGGGGATCAAACGGGTTTCAGAGCCAGCCGCGGGCTCAGGAGCCTTCTCTCCCACTTCCCTGAGATGTGCAAAATTCCTCAACATGTCAGACAAATTGTCTCACTAGTAAGAATCAGGAAAACAAACTTTGCTTCACAGGGTTACAGTGAGGATTGAACATGTAAATGTAGAATGTGTCTGGAATATACTAGGTACCTGACAGTGTATATATGTTTATATTCCATTTATATATTATATTTCATATACTTATATATTTTATTATATACAAAATATACTTATAAATATTTTTATAAAATGTATATAAAAATTGGGGGATACATGAAAAAAGAGTAATTGAAACCTAGATCCTTGAGGAATGGAACCACCCCTGTGGATATTAGTAGAGCCTACAGCCAAGGAGTTGGTGCCCTGAAAACTCTCAGACGCCACCCTATGCCCCCACGCGGGGCTGAATAGGGACAGTCCACGCTGATGTAGACCCCCGACCCATTGACCGTTGTTACTTTTGTTTCCGTGCTTTCTGAGCCCATAAAGCACAGAAAGCCACTCAGGTAGCTCAGGCAATGAGGGCTTATTGTGGTGAAGCAAAGGAGCCAGAATCTCATGGAAATCGGGAGCATACCTTGACCTGGGATGGTGGAGACCGGACCGGGAAGGTTTGTGAGAATCCAAGGCACCCATCAGCCTGCTCCAGGAGCCCTTCTTGCATGATCCCAGGAGCTGCCTCTGGCGCTCAGCCTTTCCCTTGACTTGGCCTCTCTCTGGTCTCTGCTTCCCTTTCCGTGTCTGCCCACCTCTTCCTGCTTCCAGTGGCTTCCTTGTCCTCCGCTCCATGTAGCCCTTCTTCTGCTTCTGAGTCCTCCTAACTCCAGGACCGCAGCCTCTCCTTTCCAAAGGCCTTCCAACTCCTACTGGCCATGTGACTCCGTCTGCATTTCCCAGTCAAACTGTGGAGAGTGGGTGGGATGTGATCATCCCATCTCCTCGGCTGGCGCTTCCTGTGCCAGCCAGGCTCTGTGCTGGCCAGTCTTAGGATTGGGTGACCTTGTGGTGGCCACTCCTGATCTAATCAGCTGTGGCAGGAGGGAGAGGGGAGGACCAAGGGCACAGAACAGAGCTACCACGTACAAGTAACAGCCTGGGCCACTTCCTGACAAGGGACTCTCGGCCTTGCTGATGACCTCATTTACATTTCCCAAGGTGGCCAAGGATGTGGAAAGTGGCTGAGAGAGTGAGGGCAACTCTTGTACCTCGGAGCCCCAAAAGTCAATCCCGCAGAAGCAGAATTGTATGAGACCAATATTCAAAGGCTGAAGACCGTTGCTGAGAGTGAGATGGGAGGGGTTTGACCATTAGAGTCACCAGAGGAGAGCCTGACTCTGCCTTCAGCTCCCGGGTGTGAAAAACCCAAAGGACACAATCAAGAAGAGTGTGACCACCTTTTATAACTTTGAAGTCTGTTATCATTTGAATGAGGTTAGCAAAATGTTGCCCAGTTAACCTATTAAAGGGCCCACTTTCATATCTACAGAGTGGATTTCGCTTTGGGAGAGAAATAGTCTGTTTTGAGAAGGCACCTCTTCCCAGTTCCTTCCAGTCAATCAAGAAATATTGATTGGGCCATGCGTGTCCAGGCACAGGTGAACTAGACATTTACAGGCTGGCGGGGGAAACCAAAACCAAGTAGAAAAGGCAAGACAAGGCAATTTCAGAGAATAATAAGCATAAGCGTGGACACAAGAGACCACGTAGCAAACCGCTGTAATTTCCAGGTGGACGTAGCGGCTTGGAGGAAGGCAGAAGGGCAGAGAATCGGGGTGCAGTCTGAGGGCACAACCAGCAGGACGTGCTGACGGATGAAACTGAGGGAGAAGGGTCTGGATAGCTGTTCCCCGGGCCTCAGCACTTCCTCTCTTTTCAGCGGAGAGAAACCTGAGCCATGATTCAGGCCCTGATCCAGGTAACCCACTAGGGCAAGATGGAAGAGACAGGCCTGGTCTTGTTAAGAGGAAAGTGGCCAGCTGGAGAAATGTCATGACTACTCAACTCTCCACATTTCTCTTCCTTATTTTAGGCACCTGGAGCATGAGGTCAGCATCACAAACAATTGAAAACTGTTAATTAATTTTAATTGATTGTTTTCTCCTGGATCTCTCTTTTCCTTACTAGATCTATTTGGCCGCCTTCCTACTGCCCCCCTCAGGCTCTTCTCTTGCTAATACTGATCCATTCTGTGTTTTACTTTGTTTTATTGTTTTTGGTCAGCTCCTGTTCTGTTCCTTCAGCTTATGTAATGGGGGGAAAGCCACAGTCATTCAGATTATACATGTTTTAAAGATAAGAATGTGAGGAGTTCAGTTGGTTGCAGCGTGGGCTCTCAGCCACAAGGTTGCCGGTTCAACTCCTCAACTCCTGCAAGGGATGGTGGGCTGTGCCCCTGCAACTAGCAACGGCAACTGGACCTAGAGCTGAGCTGTGCCCTCCACAACTAAGACTGAAAGGACAGCAACTTGACTTGGAAAAGTCCCGGAAGTACGCACTGTTCCCCAATAAAGTCCTATTCCCCTTCCCAAATAAAAAAAATTTTAAAAGATAAAAATGTGATAGTGTAGACAAAATTGGATTAAGTGAAATGCACCGATGCATTAGCCATATGTATTTCTTAAGAATATGAGGATTATTGAGAAGAAATCATAAAATTGTGACCATTCATATTTAAAGAATGCTTCCTGTGTTCCTGTTTTAGGGGCTTGGTTGAGTGCTATTATCATTTCTAGTTTATAGAGGGGGGAAACTGAGGCATGGAGTGATTACATCATTATTAAGGTCATACAATCAATACGTGGGGAGCCAGGATTCGAACCCAGGCTATTTGGCGTTAAAGCCCTCGCACAAAACCAGCATGCTTTGCAGCCTCTCCTCCATCAAGCCCAGCCAAGACAATGTCTTCTCGTTTAAAAAGTTCTTGTCTTATTGTTAAATAACCATATTTAACATAATTTATAAGAAATAAATATTCATTGCATGTTATTACATGTCAGGTACATACAGAGAGAGAAGTAGAAGTCATGTTACCTGCCCACATATAGCTTGTCTTTCTACTGGGAAGCCAAGCAACAAAGACAGGGGAAATGAAATATCTACATTGCTTTAAAAGGCACTGGGCAAAGAGCCAAAGGCATCTAACTAATTGCCAAGTGAGCTGTATACTTATTGGTCTGCCTGAGAGCTCAGAGAAGGGATAGGGCATTTGAGTTGTCACTAACATGGAAATCTCTCAGTCCAGTTATAGAAAAGTGCTGAGACTTACAATAAACTAGGCTCTGCTCAGGAGTAATCATGGGGAAAACCAGAGAGAGTTGAATGATGGGTCAGTACAGAGAGGGGCACTTCCTGCTAGAATGACATCTCAGGTATGGATGCTGCAGCCCAGCGTAAACCTGGGTCTCAGGTAAGATTTGCAATCATGCTTCCCAAAGGTCTTAATGAGAATCAAATTTAAACAACAAACAACCCTTGAGAAGTAGGGATTTGGGCTCCATTGAAATTATTCCAAGACCAGGAAGGTCCATTTCCAGTCTGCATGTCATATTTTTGATGATGGCAAATAAAAATGTGGATTTAATTTGTTCCCTTAATTCACAAATTTGTTCAACAAAATTGTGAAATGCACTAAATCTAATTTGTTTCGAATCTGGCTGTCAGAAGAATAATTGAGGGCAGTGAGGGATGGAGCCAAAGAAGACGCCTTTCCGGGAGATCCAAATCCCTCCCTTGTGATATTTCCAAGAGGAAATGCATCCCTGCCTGAAGGCAGGGAGACAGAGAAGACTAGAGCTTTATTCAGACACTGCCCCTGACTTCTTGGTAGACTGGCTAAGCCCTCAGCAGATAGGACCGAGTCACCTGTATGCTTTGGCCAAATCACTTCATCCTTAAGAACTTCAGTCTCCCCCTCTGTCATGGGGCTGCTACCACCTCCTTTGAGCAGCTCTTGGGATAGTAAAAGGACGTAATGACGGTAAAGCACAGTGCTTAGAAAGCTAGTAGATGCTCAGAAAAAGTAGCAGAACAGAGAAGTCCAGGTAGGTCCAGACTCAGGCCCAGTTAAATCCAAGGAACGTTGGGCTTTGCCTCACTCTCTCCATCTCAACTCTGCTTGCCTCTGGGATGGCCCCATTCTCAGGCAGCTGTCCCCACTGGAGTGGCAAGATGGCTTCAGGAGCTCCAGGCTACTCATATCCTGTCTATTCCCTGATCAAAGTCCTGTGACCGAGCCTGGTGTCCCTTGGGTATTCGATCACATGCCCATTTCTGAGCTAAACCTCACAGCTAAAGGGACACACTGTTCACAATCGCCAGACCTGTTTCACACACCTGTCCCTCTAGCCAGGGATAGTTAAGCACGGACTGAGTAGGGAATGGTGGTTCCAAGGGAAACCAGGGGGAACGGGTGCTGGAAAGACAAGTTGAGTGCTTTGTTAAAGTATCGACAATAACAACCCTTTACAGTTCCCTCATACCCCGGCGGGGTGCAAAGTGCCTTGTCTGCTGTCCTACCTCATTTGGATCTTAGCTCATCTAGACAAGACAAGTGCCGGTTTTTAACACGTGGGGCATGACCAGCTGCTATAGAATTTACTTCTGCCGGTGAGCCCCGGCAAAGTGCATGTCAGTGGAGGTGACGTGAAGGAGCGGAAAGGACAGGGCTTTCGGGTCAAACAGACCTGGTCCAAGCCCTGCCTCCCCTCCCCCACTTCTCCACTGCGACCTCAGACAGGTCACTCCATGCTTCTGAGCCCCAGTCTGCTGCTCATAAAATGGGGTATGTCTACATATCTCCTGGGCCTATTGAGAGGATTAAGTAATAACAGCCAACTTTTATGTAGTGTTTACTATGCTCCAGGCACAATTCTAAGTGTTTTACAGGCATTGCCTACCTTGTTTAATCATCACAACAAATCTATGCATCAGGTACTCTCAGTGTCTTCATTGCACACGTGAGGAAATTGGGACAGGGGAGCATAAATACCCCAGGGTCACACAGTTAAGTGGTACAACCAGGATACACTCAGACAGGCAAACTTCGGGGCCACGTGCTGAAACCCCACCCTATGCTCCTTCCGGATCAAGTGAGGTAATACACATGCAAGAGCTATGTCAACTGTAACACGTTATATAAATGTCACTCGCTATTACTTCTCTCCTCCCGCCCTGGTCATTAAAGCCATGAGGGACCTAATGAATCTACCGTTCAGAGGTTTTCTCGCAGCACTGCACTGGGCCCCTTCGCTGCACTTCCTCCCAGCCTGCCTTGGACTCAGAGGCTACGCGTAGACATCCATCTGATTCTTTTCGTTCTAGAGACCCAGGAAAGATGTGTCTTGCACACATGCATTCATTCACCAACTCTGATGACCACAGGGATGAGCTCGGGCCACATTCGACAGTGGAAATATTTTGGAGACCAGAACCAACATGGCCTCCGCCACGTGGAGCTCCCAGTATGGTGAGGGCGTTAGAGAATAAGACCTGGAGGGGAGGCTCCTCGTGGGTAATTTACATCACGGGTAATTTACATCACGGGTAAATTGGGCATAACATTCGAACCGGGCTGCCGGGGAGGCTGTGAGATACCAGGTCTGACAATTAAGTTCGCAAGCTCACCCTAGAAAAAGTGCTACATACCTCATTGCTGAATATCACTGTGGTCACCTTTGAAGGACTCCCCTTGGGAAGCTATGCACTCACGCCAGCACCTCGTCCACCCTTCAAAGCAATTTTGGAACTCTTTATCTGGAACGGCCATCAGTTGTCATAGTATTACCCTTGATGTCCTGAATGTCATCAAAATGTCTTCCTTTCAATATTTGCTTTATCTTCAGGTAAAGAAAGAAGTCATTGGGGGCCAGATCAGGTGAGTAGGGAGGGTGTTCCAATACAGTTATTTGTTTACTGGCTAAAAACTCCCTCACAGACAGTGCCATGTGAGCTGGTGCATTGTCGTGATGCAAGAGCCATGAATGGCTGGCAAAAAGTTCAGGTCGTCTAACTTTTTCATGCAGCCTTTTCAGCACTTCCAAATAGTAAACTTGGTTAACTCTTTGTCCAGTTGGTGCAAATTCATAGTGAATAATCCCTCTGATATCAGAAAAAGTTAGCAACATCATAGCAACAAGTTCGCAAACTTAATTGTCAGAACACGTATCTGCGAGAAGAGTCATGCAAGTGGGGCATCTAGCACACTCAGAGCTGACCGTATCTAGCTATTGTCATAAAATGAATTCTACTGCCTCACTCACATTTGTTGAAATCCATCAAACTGTATGCTTTAAATCTCTTTATTGTATATAAATTATACTTCAATAACATTAATTAAAAACAATAAAAGTATACACCAAACTTATGTCCGAACAATGTCACTCCTAGCTGTTTACCCAAGAAAAAACATAAACCCATAAAAACTCTTATATACAAATAATCATTGCAACTTTATTCATAAGAGCCCAAAAACTGGAACTGGACTAAATATTCCAATTAAAGCAGATGATTAATCTGGATATTTTTAAGTGTATGTTGTTTACAAGAGACATAAATATAAGGACCCAGAAAGGTTGAAAGTAAAAGGATGGGAAAACATCCATAAAAACACTTAAAAAATAAATTAAATTCATATATATATATGCCTATATCTCATCATGGGGTGTCAAGTACAGCATAGGGAATATTATCAATAGTATTGTAATAGGTATGATGTCAGATGAGTGGTAGACTTGCTGGGGTTGTCACTTTTAAGGGGTATAAATAAATAAATTATGTTGTTACGTCGTTTTGTTAAATAAAACAAAATGACATGACATATCATATTATCCTTCAGTTTAAAAATCCTTCAGACACAAAAATACCTGAAACTAATTAAAAAAAAACAGGTATCTTAAAAGCAGATACAGGTCTACTAATACAGATCAAATAAACATCAGAACCAGAAGATTCGATATAAAGAATAACATTTCATAATCATAGGGGGTCGATTCAACAGGAATATATAACAATCTTAAATTCAAATGAGCTTAATATGGAGCCTCAAACACTGTAAAAACTAAACAGAGGGACAGCCCGGTGGCTCTGGCGGTTGGAGCTCCATGCTCCTAACTCCGAAGGCTGCCGGTTCGATTCCCACATGGGCCAATGGGCTCTCAACCACAAGGTTGCCAGTTCGATTCCTCGACTCCCGCAAGGGATGGTGGGCTGTGCCCCCTGCAACTAGCAATGGCAACTGGACCTGGAGCTGAGCTGCACTCTCCACAACTAAGACTGAAAGGACAACAACGTGACTTAGAAAAAAGTCCTGGAAGTACACACTGTTCCCCAATAAAGTCCTGTAAAAAAAAAAAAAAAAAAAAACTAAACAGAAAAATAACCAATTCGATAATCATAGTGAAATGTTTTGAAACACGTCTCTCAGTAACCGATAATAAAAAACAGATACAAAATTAATAAGGATATATAAAGATTTAAATGATATGAATAACAAACTTGATCACACCCAAACCTAGAGTCACCTGATTTATGGCAAATGTACCAACTACTCAGGGTAGTGGGGAAAGAACTGTCTCATCAATATATGGTGCTAGAGCAACTGTACAACCTTATGGAAAATACAGACACGACTCTTACCTCACATCATACTCAAAATTCTATTCCAGGTGAATCACAGGACTAAATGTGCAAAGTGAAAAACAATAAAGCTTCTAGAATGAAACATAGGAGTATATATTTATGACCATTGATAGACAAAGATTTCTTAAACAAAACACAAAGAATCCTAAACATAAAGGAAAATATTAGCAAATTAGACTATTTTAAAATCAAGAATTACTATTCATCAAAAGACACCATAGAGGGGAGACCGGAGGGCTCAGTTGGTTAGAACACAAGCTCTCAACAACAAGGTTGCCGGTTCAATTCCCTCATGGGATGGTGGGCTGGGCCCCTGCAACTAAAGATTGAAACCGGTGACTGGAGTTAGAGCTGAGCTGCGCCCTCCACAACTGGATTGAAGAACAACAACTTGGAACTGATGGGCCCTGGAGAAACACACTGTTCCCCAG
This sequence comes from Rhinolophus sinicus, assembly GCF_057876585.1. Classification (NCBI taxonomy): domain Eukaryota; kingdom Metazoa; phylum Chordata; class Mammalia; order Chiroptera; family Rhinolophidae; genus Rhinolophus; species Rhinolophus sinicus. Next base: position 105,165,908 of record NC_142505.1, read on the forward strand.
TATTCCCCAATTAAAAAAAAAAAAAAAAAAAGACACCGTTAGGAGAGTAAAAAGACAAACAGAATGGGAGAATGTATAACGCATGTCTCTCACAAAGAACCTGTATACTGAATATATAAAGAACTGCTATGAATCAATAAGAAAAAGACAGACCCCCCCTCCCCCAAAATGGGCAAAATCTTGAACAAGCACTTCAAAAAAGAGTACATTCAGATGGACAATTAGTTATCTATGAAAGCCTAACTAAAACGACAATGAGATATCATCGACTGTAAGTGATATCAGAATATCTACTTTTCTTTTTTCACTGACACCAAGGATATAGAGCAACTGGCCCTCATATACGTCTATGAGAATGTAAATTGGTACAGCTGCTTGGAAAACTACTGGTAATACCTACAAAGGTGAACATACACACGTTTTATGACCCAAGAATTCCACTCCAAATGTATACTCTCAAAAATGCATATATATATATGAAGTCAACTCCAAAAATATCATAGCAGAATTATTTTTAACACTTAAGAATTAGAAGCCACTCAAAAGTCCATCAGTAGTAGAATGGATAAATAAACAATGTTCCGCTTATATATGGAGTACTATGCAGCAATGAAAAAGAAACCAATACATGCAAAACCATGGATAAGTCTCACAGGTATGCTGTGACGGAAAGAAATCAGACACAAAAGAGTACAATCCTCTATGATCCCATTCACATGAAATTCAGAATCAGGCAAAAGTAATCAACAGTGATATATGTCAGAAGGATATTGGTTACCTTTGGAGGATAATGATCAGGAGAGAGCACAAAAGATACCCTGGGGTACTGCTAATATCCTACATCCTGAACTGGATGGCAGGTACGTACATGTGTTCACTTTGTAAAAATTAATCAAGCTCTTCACTTAATGTTCATGCACAAAACTGTATCATATTACCCTTCAGTTTAAAAGTTTAGCAAAAGCAGCATGTGAGTAGTATTAAAGTTCATGATGTGTACCGCCATATGTCTTTAGGTAACGTTGCACCCATTCCCACCAGCATCGTGTGAAGAGTTGCGTCCCAATCAAATCTTCCCAAACGTTGAGCATGATCATCTTCAAAGTCATTCCTATGCTTCATGTTAACTTGATTTAATCCAACAAGTCAGCAAACAATGATCATATCTCAAGCTACAATGAATCCAGATCAAACTATTTCTCTCCCCACTCCCTCTTTCCCCTCAACCAAGGCAGTGGGAAAGGGGGGGAGGGGAGGGCTTTGAGAGTCCCTAGAGGACTCATCACGGAGTGCGCCTGAATGACACTTGAATCCCTTCCTGAAAGCAGCCTTTAGAGAAATGGCCACGGTGGGGCGGGGGCAGGGATCACCTAAAGACACATGTCTGGAGGAAAGAGTCCTGGGGGTCAGGGGGCAGGAGGTCTTGGCTCTTAGCCCAGCTCTAGCACAACTTCATGCTGACCTTGGGCAAGTCCCTTCCTCTCTCTGGGTATCTGCTTCCTAATCTGTGAAACCAAGGATTAGGTTAGTGGGTCTCCAAGGCCTTTTGTGAATTGGTTATGGGCACATACGATCCTGTGGGTCACTCTATGTAACAGTGTTTTAAATGCTCTGTGAGGCACCTACGGGTACATTCATGCTTGAGTGGAACATTTCATTGACTAGACTTCTCCTTTGGAAGGGAAATGTATTTGTTGGGGCATGTGAGTCCCCGTGGGCACCTGAGTATGTGAGAAACCAGCTCTCCTGGAGGAGGAAAGGAGATAACATTGCTTATTTCTCCAGAGAGGGAAGAAGAAAGGGGAAGGAAACAGAAGCCCAGACAGACCTGCAAGATGGCAGAAGGCGGTGTGATCGCTAAGGCCTCATCGGGAACATCTCTAAATTCATGGCATTCTGGGGGCAGATTTTCTTGTCGAAACTGGTGGAGGGGTTGAGCTCCCTGCACAGACCACCCTGGGCCAGTTCCCAGGCAGCTTATGTAAACAACATGGCCACGAGGGGGAGGGAAGCACTCTGCAGGGCCTGGCATGTGGTGGCACAGGCATACAACTCTCTCATCAAGGGCAGAGGATTCGGGTTTGTGTTTCCCTGAACCCAACCCCCAGGGCACAGGGAGCCCTGGGTGACAAATGCATCACATTTCTATGCTAATGACAGTGATCCCCCACTGCCCTCAACCTGTTTGAAATAACCTTGGGGAACCCACAGGGCTCCTCTAATTTCCCTCCCCTCCTTTCTAACTGGAATGCCTGCTTTGGGGCCAGCCTGCAGCAGCTGCCTGCCGGCACCCCCACCCCCACTGACCTTTCACTGAGGGCACCCTCACCTGGGTAGGGTGAGCACCGACCCTGGCAGTGGGTGCTCTAAAAACATGGCCTTCTCCATCCATTGCATAGGCTTTGCACCCTGGAAACCATCTCCCCCTCCCTCGATTGAAAACAAGGTTGAATTCATAATTTTACAATTTTTCAAAACTGCCTAACTCCTAACTCCGAGCGAGGAAAAGGGAGCTTTCAGTAACCCCTATTCGGTAGCCAAGAATTAGCAAGGAAAACACTGCTTCCCACTTTCTAATTGATGCCTCTGCCAAGGGCCCCAGGTATGTCGGCTCCTGAACACGCGTCTTTGGGGAATTAGTCTCAGGAAACATATCCTCCTAGGCCATGTGCGCTTCCTGTCGCCTGCAGGACTCCAGGGGCCCCCTCCACTGCTAATTTTCTTAATACAAAACCATTTCTTTTTTTGAAATGAAAAATGACTTGCTAAACCCCTCCCGGGTCCCTTTTTTTCCCCTCCTCCCAGAGAAACACATTAAAGTAAACAAACTTGAGATGTAAAAAGAAAACAGCCCCCCCACCCCAGCACCTGCAGGGTTTTACCAGCTCACATTACAAAGCCCCGTCTGAAGTGGCCCTAGCACTGTTTCCATTACAAATAGCCAGTTCTCTTGAAAGTAAGGCAAAAGCCAAATTAGTCAGATTACATCAGGATAGATTTTCCTGTAGCATAAGTTCTTTGAAAACACCTGCCTGACATATTTCAGACGTGTGCCGGGGCAAGCTGGGCCGTTGGTGGTTTCAAGAGCTTGTCAAAGTCTCAACAAAAATGGGTGTTTGGGTTTTACTAAGTCAAACTGGGTGAGATGCCTGTGTGGAATTTGAGTTGCTACAGACTGACTTTCTGGCACCTTTTAGCCAAGTTTTAACCAACTCTTGTGCCTGCAGTGCTTGGCTATGCCAAGCTGCTCCTGGAACTCAGGCAACCGTGATCAAATGGTTGCCTGAGTTCCAGGAGCCGCTTTGGAGAACAGCAGGGAGAAACGTTGGGGTTCCGTGGGCAAGGAGGGTTGGAGGGCCCGGATGGATGAGGAGTGCGTCCCCACTCTGTGGGAAATGCTGAAATTAGGGAAGAGAGCAGAGCCCACCGCCAGGCAGGGAGCTGAATGGAGCAGATACACCCTGGAAGCTGATACTCTGGGTCAAAGTAGGGAAGGTGTGGAGGAGACCCAGCTGCCCTTATCTTTTTCTGTACCCTAATTAACCTTCCGCCTTGACAACCTTCTCCCGCTTTATTATTTATTGTTACCACTCAATAACCATGGATACTTTACTTTTTCAAATGATCTGTGTTGGTTAGAAAGTGGTGCCCAGTCCAGTGGGTTAAATAAATTATGCTAAATCCACATTATGGAATGCAATAACCATGCAAATGAATCAGGGAGCATGATAGGAACTCTCCTGGGAAGACCTCTAAAATACATGTAAGTGGGACAAAAATCAAGTTGCAAAACAGTAGAGGTAAGATGATCCCATTTATTAAAAAGGGGGCGGAGGGAGCAAAGACATACGCATATAGTATACGCACTTGTGCCAGAAAGCACATAGAAAGTGGACCAGGAAAGTGGAAGGGATGGTAAAAATTACGAGTGACCATCCCTGAGATGGAGGGAAAGGGAGCGAGAGAGCTGACGGTGGACTTTCTTATTCTCTTTGGAATGTGCCTGAAATGTGTACAATGAGAGTGGTGCCGTGTATCACCTGTGTAAAGAGACATGCTCATCACAAAAATAACACAAAAAGTGTGTGTTGGAGGCAGTGCCTCAACACACCAGTTGAGTTCCTGAATCCCAAAAGGTGAAAAATCCACAACTCCAAGTGTGCGATGGGCATGGCCCCAGGGAATCGCTGAGCTCTGAGTCCTGGCATTTTCTCCCACCCTGATGGGACCAAAGGCCGGCCAGCACAGCAACAAGCACCCAAGTTCTGGAAGCTGCTGTCAGCAGGGCTATTGGTGTATCCAGGGGTGTAGTAAAGAGGAAAAGCTCTAGGACTGACATCCTGACATGGCCACTCACAAGCCATGTCCTTTGCTTAGGGTACTGTCCTTCACTTCTCTGTGCCTTGTTTCCTCAGCTATGAAATGGCGGTGAGACTAGAAGCTACCTGATAAGGTAGACGTGGGGACTAGAATAGGTAAATCAAGTAAAAGCACTCAGCACAGCACCTGGCCCATGGTGAACTCTCTAAAATGTGACTTATTATTAATAGAGGACACATAGTAAAGGTTCTCTTTTGACATTTATGTTCCAAACAAGTGCCTGACAGGGTCCAATTCAGTAAATGAACATTTCCCCCTAAAATACAGATGTGGATGTTGCCCATTGGCAGAGTAGGGCCACACAAATGCCCCCTTGTGTTAATGGAGCAGCACTGGTTCTTTCTCACCCATCAGAGAGCTCTGGATGCTGGGCAGAGACATTCAAGATGTGTAGACACAAGACTCCAGTGTGTGCCATTCCAGCAAAGGCAGGGAAGGCACTGAGCAGGGCTGCAAAGGCCCGGAAAGCAGCCCATCTGTAATCAGGGAGCTGAGACCTTGAGGTTTGCTGGAGGAGCGTGGGGAGGGGCGGGAGGCGTTCCACCCCCGCTGTGGCACCTGGCCAGGGCGCACCAGCTGTATTAAAAGACCAGGGTTGCGCTAAACAGCCAGAGTTGCTTAAAGCCAGGAAATTATTGACCTGGAGAGCAACTGTAGACGATTATCAAATGCAAAGCATACCAGGTCCAACCTGCCTCCTCTCCCAAACGGCAGGGATCTTAACTGTGCAAAGTCTGCAACCAGCCCCCTGGACCCCTTTGTCTCATACCTCACAGCCCAGAGCGTCAGCACAATTCCCCCTGGTAGGGTTTTTATGGCTGGGGATGAGGTAAGGGGGCCGAGCAAACACAGCTGGTCCTGCGTGCAGTTTACAGAGAGGGTGCTGGGAGACCGTGTGCCTGTCCCCAAACACCAGCCCTTACAGCTGCTCAGTGCCCCCCAAACCCAAAGGCTGAGGGTCCCCACCACCTCTCACAGAAGGAAACACATGGCTCAAACCTACGAGACGTGTCTTTAATGTTGTATAAAAAATCAGATGTAGACATTTTTAAAGCACTGAGATGTTTGAGGTCCTTCCCTCCCCCCACAATCAGTGGGTTCTCAAACTTGCCAACGTGACCCCTTCAATACCACTGTCAAATTCACCCCCTTCTCTTCATCCCCTTCTCTGCATCCCCACTACAATTTCCTGGGTTGGGCCTCATTGTCTCACCCAGAGTCTACAAACACCTTCTAACGTTCTCCTGCCTTCAGTGTTGGCTTTTCCAATCCCATCGCCACCCAGTAGCCAGAGGGACTTCCTCAAACAAATCATATCCGTCTCTCTCCTATTTAAAACCCTTGAGTGGTTTTGCTTCCAGAACAAAGCCTAAACTCCTTTTGCACGATACAGTCCATTCTTGTTATTCACAGTAGTCACATTCTATAAAATCACCACAAACACTGAATTAGGGAATAATGAAACACTCCTCTTATGGGAGACACAGGTCCTGTGAGCCTCTGGTCACAATATTCTCATCCATCAATCAATATATAACCTTATCGTATGTGTGTGTCTGTTACATTTTAATATATATGTAATATATATTGCTGATTCATTAACAATGGACTCATGGCCAAGAGGACTATATAGCTCAAGCCTCCATGAAGCTTTTCTAATACACAGATTTTCTGTGTAAGACATCGGATGTGATCATCCTTGAGCTTAGGAAAAGTAGACAGCACTTCAGCACTATGGTTGGTGGCATTTTAAACAGTGAAATAACCATCAAAAAGCACAAAAATGGGTCAAGTGTGGCATTAAACAGACTATGAAAAGGACGCTTGTTTACAGTAAAAGGGCTGAAACAAGGCCGAGTCCCATCTCATTCCTCAGCTGGGAGCGTGTGCACTGGGTGACTCCCGTTTCTCTCTGTTTTCCACATGCCCCTGAATGACCATACAAGCACCGTGAGTACTGATTTTGGGGTTGCAGATAAATTTTAGTACGTGAATTTGCAAATATAAAATCTGCAAGTAACCATACTTATTACCATTCATGGCCTGCCCAGGACCCCCTCCTCCTGCTTCTACCTGGGAGCAAAGTGAACAAAAGAGCGGGCACATGACTACACAGAGCCAATCCTAATGGGCCATCCCTTGGCTGCAGTAATTGGTCCAGAGGTTGGCATGTGACCCAAGCACAGCCAATCGGAGAGCTGTCTTAGGACTATTCTACTGGAACTAGGAGGAAAGATTCTTGCCTCTGGGGCATGGGCTTGGGAAGAGGTAACAGTGGGCTGCTGCTGACCACGTTCCTTTCTATGTTGGCCACCTATGGGAGGAAAGCTGAGGATGCGAGAGAAAGACAGACGCCAGGTTTTGTCAAGCCTGGTTTTTCTCTACCCTCAATTCTCTGAGCTACACCAGGGTCCTACAACAAATCCCGTTTTGCTTTCCTTAATTTGGTTGCCTCTTACAAGGAAACAAGTCCACGGCCCTTCCTGATCTGGCCTCCATCTACCTAACATCATGCTCTTACGTCAAAAGTTATGTCCCGTGACACAGAAAGACTTGGAGTTCCCTGCATGCACTCTGCACCTTCTCACCTCCACATCTGCTTAAGCTGTGCCCTCGACCTGGAACCCACTTCCTCCACACCTCAACTCGGTTATCCAGCCCTCTGACTTCTCACCTTTGGCTATGTACCTCTCTCTTCAGGGTTCCCGCTGCACCCAGACCAGGGTCACTTCTCTGCAGGGTTCCTTCAGAGCTCAGCCCCGGCCCGTCTCTTATCTTAACACATGACATTGAACTTACTTGTTGTTTATAGACCGTGAGTGCCTTGGGAGCAGAACTGGTTATACATCTCATAGCAGGGGCCTAATGCATTGGGGATGCCCAGTGGCAGAGTGACAAATGGTTGCATTTTTGGCCTGAACTGCAAAGTCCAAGCCTCTGCTACCACTTCTTTCCTGAGGCTAAGCCAGTGCTGCTGAATCAAGCCCTTAATAAAACACTTCACATCTGAATGACGGCTTGCAGTTTAGAAAGCCCTTCTACATGCATGAGTTCATTCAAGCCTCATAAGAGCCCCGGGAGGCAGCTATGCCCTTCTCTCCCTTTGAGGAAACTGAGACTCACAGAGGTAAAGTGCTACTGTCCCACAAACATCATTAATAGGTGACAGAGCAGAACAGAGAATGCAGGCTTCCTGGCTTTGAGGCCAGTGGGTTCTGCACCACGACGAAAAGCTGGGCCCTTCTTAGATTGACTGTCCCTGAAACTCAAGATGCTTGTCAACCTCACCTCATGTAGGTGAAGAATTGAGGTGGAAAGGCCACATATGGGAGAGGAGAGTGGCCTGTTGTATACTATGGGAACTAGTGCTGTCTAGCACTAAAGAAGGAGCACCTCTCTTTTTACTAAGCCCCAGTCAACAGGTACTTGGTCGAAATCTAGACAGTAAATAATATACCTTTATGAAATACTTTCCCTATGTCTTAAACATCTGGCCAGCCCCGTCTCATTGAACCCTTACAACCTAGCTGACCAATATATCTCATTTCTTCCTGGGAATGTCCCAGGTTTAAAACACAAAGTCCCACAGCCCAAGTATACCCTCAATCCCAGGCAAACCAACTTGGTTGGTCTCCCCACCTCGCAACAATGACAGGCGGCAGGTATTGGAACTGTTCCCATTTTACAGATGAGGTCACTGAGGCTCAGAAAAGAACAGTGACAGCCAAAGGTCACACAAGTTATTAGTGGCCAAAGCAAGATACAAACCAATGTCCCTCTGACTCTAAAGCTCTTCACACTGTTCAGCAAGGCCTCTACTAGTAACCATTTAGCCAACCATCTGGAAGGTATTAGCAAAACTGAGGCGTCATGCAGGAAGAGTGGGTGTCAGGCCATAAACATTCTACAGCCACGTAAAAAAGGAAACAACGCATCTAACCACCATGTTTGTTGGGCCTATATTTCTCATCAGGTCTTAACTGCGTCTCCACAGGGCTTCCAGATCAGCGAGTGGAACAACAAGCTTGACAGATGTTTTTCCCTGCTAAATTGGCCCGCGATTTGACTGTCATTGTGTCTGTACCCTATGCCAAAACAACAGGCCAATTCATCCAATTCCATTGGCCAATACAGTGGAAAGAGAAAATAAACAAAGCCAGTTGTCTAAGAGAGATGACCCAGTTGAGGACTGAATCTGGCTGGTTATTTCACAACAGCGACCAGCAAATTTGGTTGTATCAAGTCACCTTGAGGCCGCTGGCACACCAGCCTGAGGTAGCTGAATTAACCAGTGCTGCCAGCAAGCCTGCATGTGGTCCGTATCTCTTTAAAAGACTAGCTCAAATTGATGCTATGAGTTGTGCGTTTTCCGTGTTATGTAATGACTGCTATGCTAAAGGCTTGCTGGGAATCATTATTTTCAAAGGCCTCTGAGTTCATTATGTAAGAGGTCCTAGCTCAGGCAGTATGAGCAGACCAGGGCAAAAATGACATTTAAGATATTGCACAAGTTTTAAAACGCGTGGCTCTACAAATAAACAGTGATTTTTAAAAGAAAGGGGAAAAAAGAGTTTATAAACCCAATAAAGATGCAAAAGGGGCCAAGCAAGATGAAAAGAACTTTAAAGCTGTGGTGAGCCACCTTTGGAGGCCTTCAGAACACTCAAATCCAGAATAATTCCTCACACAGAAGAAGGAAGGGGCGTGTTCTCAGAACCGCCAACCAATAATTCACCCTCCTCCTGCCCCACCCCATCTCCACCACTAAGTTGTTTGGATTCAATGTGCAAAGTAAGAGGGAGCCAGCAAAGGATTTCACCAAGGAGGAGCCCAATTGTCCATTCCTTCTCTGGCCCCTTAAGAAGATAACCAGATGCCTAGCCCAGCTCACCTCAGGAATGCTAAGAGCCCCAGGGCAGGTAATAGACACCTTCCATGCTTGCTACTCACCTGGCTCACAGTAGCTTACCCATTAGAACAGCCAACAATGTGTAACATTTATTAAGCGCTGACTGTATACCGAGCCCTGTTCTAAACATCTTATATACATTACCCCACACAATCCCCACAAAGCTTTGTGACAAATGCCAGTATCGAAACCAATTCCAAATTGTGACGTGGAGAAGTAAAATGACTTCTCCATTGGTCCCTTAGTGGTAGATGTTGGATTTGAAACCACACATCTGATTCTAGACATTTTTGTTCTGAATACGTTCTCAAACCCCAAGACTCTCCAGCTATTGGTGCCGTACTCTGGCTCCCAGTAACTGCCCTAGGTTCTCCTTATTTGGGGAGGCCCAGGTAGAAGAGTGAGATGAGGCCGAGTTGATGCAAGTGTGGCCACGAGGGGTGGATTTGTGGAGGGTTTGGGCTGGAGGAGACGGGGTATTTGCAAACAGCGAAGAACCAAGCCTCGTGGATTTGCATCTGAGTCCTTTCAAGAGAGGAACTAAAGACAGAAGTGAAAATGAACTAAATATGTGTCAAAACGCTTCAGATAGCAAAATGTTTCAGAGAGTAAATGAAAGAAACCCCACGTGAAACTGGCTTGAGATAGTTAATTTATCTGTTCAGATCACAGCAAGTCTTGCGGGGGAGCGAGGGGGATTTCAAATTCAGTTGATCCAGTGTCTCAATGTGTCATCAAGGATTTAGTGTCTTTCTGTCTTTCCATCCACTGACCACTGTGTCAGCTTCATTCTGAGGCTAGTTCCCTTGTATCTGTGAGGTGGCTGTCAGCAGCAGCCATGGCTACTGTGGCCTCGCCAGGTTTGCTGTGGGAGGAGAGCCTGGCTCCCTGTGGCCTTCTCAGAACAGTGAGAAACCTTCTTTTCCCAGAAGGCACCCTCCCCACTCTGCCTGTAACTCGTCCTGGCCCCAACACCGAGTGATCCCCCAAGGAACGCTGCTGGATTGGCCCCCTGAAGGGTTGCGGCTCTGGGAACACTCAAGGTACCACATCCTCATCCAAACATCCTAGTCTCACAAAGCTCACTGGCGGCATGGGCAATAGTAAGGCACTGCCTTCAAGGAGGTTTTGGGGCAGCAGACATTATTAAGGGGACTAGAGAATCATCTAAAAGGATCAGTTGTCAGTTCACATGAAAAGACACCCCCAGGGATTCCCAAAAATAACCCGGGAGACACAGGGAGGCCAATGTCCTACAATGTGTAAAGTGTAGTAAAAGTCTGTGAAAGTTGAATGCATTTGCACCATTAAACCAGAAAGCACTGGGAAAATTAGTTTACATTCGCTTTAATGACCCTTTGGAGTCACTTATACCTCTACCGGACCCTCAGCCCTCTCTCAGACATTTTTGTCTCCTCTGACTCCTTGCATCAGAGCGATGGGTAAGAGACACCCTCCAATGGCATGACCTGTTCCGTATGGTTGATTATCTTTGCTTCTCAGTCAGGGGAGAGGCTCAGACTCCAATCAATTCCATTTATTCATTAACTTGCACAGCCAAAGTCATGTAAAAGAAAGTTGGCCTACGTAACCAAGTTTCCATTCTGGCTCCAATCATTCCAATAGCCCCATTTCTTCTCCCTTCAGTCTAATAGCTTAAATCCACCCAGGTAGTTATTAGAGAAATGTGAAGGCCAGAAAATGCCCTTGTCCCCAAAACAGGTCAGCCTACCTGCCTGTCTCTTGACAGACAACCCTTCATAAGGTAAAGAGACCCTCGGCATCAGACATTGATAGATCTGATACTACCTGCAAGACTAAGGAACTCATTCCCCACACTTGCTGATGGCTTGTGGATAAGATCCATCCTGGAAGTTGCCCTTGACAAAGATTCTGTATTTTGACCAAATTTTAGTTAGACTCCGCTGAGCCCTGTTCTTGACTAGGTCTTAGCTTTGGGCTTCCATGTCCATCTTGCTGAGCTCAGTCTACATAAGAATCCGCTGTCAGTTTAGCAAGAATCACCCTACCCTTGATATCTCCTCTTAGTAACTTTCCTTCCTCTGACCCCCTCACCCTGCTTCTCTTTTCCTTGTATTCAGAGTTGAGCCCAATCTCTCTCCCCTATTGCAATAGTCTTGAATGAAATCCTACTTACTCTTTCAGAAAGAGTAATTAATTAGTCATTTCAGAATAATTCTTTTATGTATTCCCTTAGGATACGGGATTAACACCCTGGGAGAAAGCACTAAACACACTGCCCGATGGCTTTTTGGATGGCTGGCTAGAGCTGCCATAATAGATGATAGAAGAAGGAATCAAAGGACTCAGAAATGTGGGCGTACTAGAGTGGATATGTTCTCCAGCTCTGTTCTGCAGGCGGTTCTAGAGGATATTCCTTCTATTGAAGCAATAAGTCATGCACATGTGAGAGGGGCAGAGGTATCACTGAAGTTCAGGGTGGCTGTGCTCCATAGGCCACCCTGGTGGTAGGAGATGCTGCTACAGGACTCCATGATAGCAAGTGGATCACCAAACATTGGAGGTCACAAAACTGGTAGCGGTGAGGCACCCTCAGAAGCAAGGTTGCTGCAACCATAAGAATGAGTGCCAAGACGGAGTGGCAGCTGAGGAGCTGTGGGAGTGGTGGACAAATGCAGTGCCCCTAGCAGGAAAACAGAGGGACTCCCAAAAGGATATTTCTCAAACTATACAATGAGAAGAAATCAAGGATGATTGAGCAGGATCCCAGGGAAGCTACGTTGATAAAAAGTTATGAACCCTTGCCCAGTTTTTAGACCTGAAAGTTGTCAACTAAAGGAGAGTATGGGTCTCCATGAGGTAGGACCCTGGGATACCACAGGGCGTATAGACAACAACAAATCCCCCAATTATTCCCCAAAGGGATCTACAGCCATTTACTCAGCTAAAATATCCAGACATTTCAAGGACTATCAGACACCGGGTCTGAGGGGCAGCGTCATTATAGCCCCTGTAAGTGTAGAGGCAGCAGGAAGCCGTGCAATGAGTGGAGGCTCGGCCCAGGTCTGGCTCACAGTGGGCCCACCTAGCGGTCATTCCCCAGGTTCTCAGATGTATACGTGGAATGGACACATGTTGCACTCAGGAGAACCCCCCACATTGGTCCCATGACATGTGGAGCCATCCAAGTGGAGCAAGCCACACACAAGCCTCTAAAATTGCCACTCCATCCCTCAGCTAAGACATTAAATCAAAAACAATAGTACATCCCAAGAAGAATCATGAAGGAGCCACCCTTAATGTCTTCAGGAGTAGAGGTGGTGGTTCCTATAATATCCCCACTTATTTCACCCACCTGGCCCCCACAGAAATGAGAGATTCTGGAAGACGACAGCAGACTACCAGAAACTCAACCAAGTAGTCGCTGTAAGCACAGATGCTGGTCCAGATGTGGCATCTTTGCTAGAGAAGACTAACACAGCCCCAGGACATGGCATGCAGCCCTGGCTCTGGTAAATGTATTCTTTTCTGTCCCTGTCAAGAAAGAGCACCAAAAGCAGTTTCTATTCCCATGGAACAGTCAACAATATAAATTTACAGTCTTACTTTAGGGAGGTATGAATTCTCCCATCCTTTTTCATAATATAATCCAAAGGGATCTGGACCATCTGGACATTCTGCAAAGCATCCCATTTATCAATGATGGACATGAAAGATATCACTATACCAATGACATCATGTTAATCAAACTGGATGAGCAAGACGCGGCAAGCGTGTGACGGAGGCCTTGATAAGACACATGAACTCCAGAGCTTGGGGAAGAAAACTTACAGAAAACCAAAGACTCTACATCAGTGAGATTGTCAGGGGTCTTGTGAACTGAAGCATATGAGTAGACATACCATATAAGAAGACATCCTCTCCAAAATAAAGGACAGCTGCTATGCTCACCTGAGAGCATGACAATGAGCAGAATGCTGCACCAAGGAAATGAATCCATCCATCCATCCATCCATCCATCCATCCATCCATCCACCCACCCATCCATCCATCCAAAACTTATTGACAGCTACTCTACAACCTGCTCCATACCTGAGCTTGAGGTGCAGTGAATTGGGATCTATTTAATGATGTCACCGCAAGGGACCCAGGAATGCCTGGATCCCACCTTTTCCCACCACCATCACCCTCCCCCCCAGAGGAACCTGAGGACAGAGCAGAAGAGAAACAGGAACCATTTCAGAAATAGCACCCCAGGTGACCCTTATAAAATGCAAGCACTCTAGACAAAGCTCAAGGTCAAAGTAAGGCCACCTATCCCCACTTCAAATCTTTTAGTTTTAGGGAGTCTCTTCGAAACTCCCTCCAGTGAATAGTGAATGCTCAACAAAAATCCAGACTGTCTTGAAGGAAAGAGGGTTTCCTCAGGGCATTAAGGGTGGTGGGGTTGTATATTAATCAGGAGAGCTTATGAAGTGAGGTTGGGTTTCTTTTCCCCCTGAATTGTGGATATTTTTGAAGTTGGTTTGTGGTGTGCACACACCCTATCCTCTCAGAATGCTTGGCCTCCGAGAGCTCCGCACCCTCTCCCTGAGTTCTGCCCGGTGGCTGCTGAAACAACAAACATCCCTCCACTTGTACACAGTGAGCTAGAGACAGGCCAACTCCGACGGATCTCTGCTGCTTCCAAAATTACCCAGCAAGCTCGCTGGCACCGGTTTACGTTCTTCCAGGTTTCAGTGGGGACAGAGGCTGAAAATTGGCCTCTTGAAGCACCCTTGGCTGAACTGAGGGAGTTCATGAAAAGAAAGGGAAAAAGCCGTGGAACAACTAACTGCTCCAAAATAATTCCCTTTGGCCTGCAGTTGTGTCACTTCATCTGACATTTTCCAAAGTAGAGTAACCACCTTTGTAGAATAAAATGCCCCGAAGTAAGGGCACACCACATGGTATCATTGAAAGTACAGAGGATTTGGTATCACAAGGAGCCAAATTAAAATCCAAGCTCTGCTTCTGTGTGGTCTTAAGCGACCCATATAGCCTCCCAGAGCCTCAGTTTCCGCATCTGCAGAATGGGAATATTAATTGACTCCTCACATGGATCAAAGGAAAGAGTGGTCCTGAGGTGCCTGGCACCTAGCAGATGCTCTTGGAATTCTTTTACCATAATTGGATCAGTTTTCACAGACTCAGAGCTTGTCGGAGCTGGAAAGGGCCAGAGAGAGCCTCATATCCAAGTTTCAGTTGAATACTCAATTCTTACAACCCCTGGGGCTTCTGTCTTATGGCTGACCTCATCCAAAACGAGTAGAGAGGTCTCAAGAAAGGAAACCAAGACAAAATTGTATTAAAAATAAAAATGTTAGATGGCGTCCTCCCCCACCCCCGTTTCTGAGATTTCGCTATCATTTGTGTTTGCTGTGTTGGTCTGATACATGGCCCATGGCAGGGGAGCATGACGAAGGGGGCGGAGAGGTTGGTCTTGGCAGCCATGCACGATCAATGACCTCCCCCACGTGTTGTCCCCTGAGCCTAATGCAGGGATATAACTCAGATTGCATCTGCAAGATGGCCTGGAAGTGCTTCCAAGGAGAAGAACATGGTGGAGGCAGTAGCTCTCTAAATCACTTAGGAACAGCTCATTCCCAAGTAATACAAAACTAATGAATTAAGAGAATTTCTTGGCCCCTGCAACTGAGAAGTCCAGAGGCAGGATAGGTTTCAGCAAAGCTTAGTTAGCAGCTCAGTGAAGTATCCAAGAAGCCTGTTTTCCATCTCTGCACTCCGCCTTCTGCCCAAGACTGCCTCCCCTCTTGGCCACAAGATGGCTGCCAGCAGTGGCGAGGGCATCCTGGTCCAGTGAGAAAGGAGAGCTCCTCCAAGAGAGCATCTGTGAACGAACAAAAAAAGCTTCCTTCTGCAGGACACTTGCCAATCACTGACGCCAGCGCATGGAGCTGTGAGCACATGCTTAGGGCCAATCAGGACCCAGTTCCTGGAGCCAAGACTTGGGCCTGCTTTCCCTTGAAGGACAAGAGCGATGTGGGGGCCATCACCCAGCTGCCCCCAGTGGGGTGCCCTTACCAACATAAAGGAGGAGTGGATGGTGGGCAGCCAACAACAGCAAGTGTACACATCACCATCCAATGCTCTGCCCACCCTGGACATACATCGGCTCGGATTGTTTCCCTCTGTCCTCTGCTCTCCATTCCGTGAAGGTAGATAAGCAGATCTGACCAGCTTGTCTCTCTCCAGTGCAGAATCTTTCTTTTTAGTATCAGTATCATTTGACCTGTTCAATATTGTTGTTAAGTGTATCCGGCTTCCTCTAAAAAAAAACCCAAAAACCAACAACTCTTTATAAAGGGAATTGGAGGCCCCTAAAGACAACACTTGCACTAAGTGGGCCAGGAGTGGCCCCCAGGCTGGTTCCTCAGAGCCCCATAACTTTCTAGAGCCTCTCCAAATACCTACGTCCCCACTCCAAAGCTGGGTTTGCTTACAATCATGCCCGCCCCTCAGAACTGCTTTCTGTGCAGCTACTGACCGCAACTTTAAAAGCTGACTAAGATGTGTAGGTCCATGTCTTCTCATTGCTGCTTTAACCCCCCTGTCTTTGGAAGCCCAACTGCTAGGCTCAGCCAAGCCCCTGGCAGTCAGCAGAAAGCTGCACTGAGGAAATCCATCCATCCATCCATCCATCCATCCATCCATCCATCCATCCATCCATCCATACAAAACTTATTGGCAGCTACTCGGCAACATGCTCCATATCTGAGGTTGAGGTGGGTGAACTGGGATCTATTTGATGATGTCACTGCAAGGGACCCAGGAATGCCCGGATTCCACCTTTTATCACCATCATCACCCTCCCCCCAGAAGAACCTGAGGACAGAGCAGAAGAGAAACAGAGGAACCATTTCAGAAACAGTACCCCAGGTGACCCTTATAAAATGCAGAGAACCCTAGACAAAGTTTAAGATCACAGTAAGGCCACCTATCTCCATTCCAAATCTTAATCTTAATATCATCATGTCAATGCATCCTGAGAATAAGTACAAGAAATAAAGAGGGGAATATGGGGACAGAGGGAGAGAGAGAGACAGAGAGGAAACCAGGCACCCAGAGGGCCCCCGAGCCCCCTTACCCACAGGTAGGAAGAGGGAAAGGAAGGCAAGTGTGAATGTCCCCACTCTTGGAGCCAGGCCTTGCTCACTCAGAAATCATATGATGGGCTTGACCAGGTGGATGAGGCAGGAGCAGCATCCAGGTCCACAGAAGAGCATGTGCACAGAGGGTGAAAAATCATGGCATGTCCCCGGGACGCAAGTGGTGGCAACGGCAGAGTTGCCATAGAGAAGGAGAGAAAGGTGAGGCAGTGAGGTCTGCAGGGCCAGACTGCAGAGGACATATTCCACAACCCCGCTCTGCATGGCCTTCAGAGTCCCTTCACTTCAGGGTTCACCACGTTGTTTGCTAGCAGACACGAGGAGAGCAAAGGTTGGAACGGACGGTGCTTCCAAGATTAGGACTGTGCCCTCATCCTGCCTTTTGCCATGAGAAGAACATGCTTTCAGCAATCACTGATCCAAGGAGGATGAGATATGTGGGACAGAGCTGGGACTCAAGACACAGCTTGGAGTCAGGCCCATTCGGGTTCAGCCAGCGTCAGCCACGTCCCAGCCAGCCCAAAGACGTGTGAGCAAGAACAATAAATGTTTACTGTGGTACGCCAAATGCTAACTGATTCAGCCTTGGGTGCTTAGGTAAAACGTTTGGAATTTCTGCTGGATGCAGAAAAAAAGCATTTAATAATTTTCTGCAGACAGTGTTCTCACAGCCTCCCCAGTGAACATCTGCAGTATGAAATCCACTCCCTACTGGGTCCCTGGAGCAGTGCTGGACGGGTGGGTGTCACGGGTGTCACACTAAATCCTCGTGATAAGCTGACAAAACCGTGTGCTTTTGCGTAAGCTGGCTCCTGTGCCTGGACAAACTGCCCACCGAGCAGATACACACTCACTTCAAGCACCCTGTTCAAACCCTCACAGAACCTTCCCCAGACTGAAGTAGCAGCTCCAGCAGAGATGACACTGTTGATTTGGCTTCTCCTCTCCTAGACTGAGCCCCTCGCGAGAAGGGACAAGGTCTCTTTTCTCTTGGGTCCCCAGTTCCTAGGACAGGGCCTGGATAGAAGTGGTGGCTGGTCAATGTTTTTTGAATGAATGAACAAATGAACTTCCCAGCAGCTCCCAGCATCAAGCGAGGCCCATGGCCTTCATGTAATAAATACTTGGTTGCCTGGCTGCCAGTGTTTGTCCTAATTAATTCCCTCGCCGGTGACTGCTTTCTTCTCTCATTTAGAATCACAAAACTCCCTCCTGGGTGCTTCTCAGCCTCTGCTACAGTAACCTCTTTATTCCGTTTCAATAATACCTAGACTATGGACAGAGTGACATAAAGGAAACCCGTAGTCAAAACATCTATGGTAGGAAAAATACAGGTGACCTGTAAAGCACTTCACCAACTTTCCTGAAGACTTCATGTTTGGACCTTATAAATCACGGGTGCCTGTCCTGCACACGCCGGGCCAGCCACACTGCAGCAAGCTGCCCATCTTTAAGAGGTCTGCTGACACAATGGCTTGTTGATGTCGGGTATTTATACAGAATTTCCCACATCCATCTTGGGGTAAAAAGGGAGGTGATGTCATCCAGTGGTGAAACAACTATCATCTGTAGAAAATGCTGAGCCGTCTCTGGGACAGAGTTGGGCTTATTTATTTATTCAAGGGTGTGGGGATTGTAAGATGAACACTGAAGCTGGGCCACAAAGACCAGAAGCTTTGCAAATGGTCATACCCTCTGACCCAGGAATGGTTCCCCTTCTAGGAATCTGTCCCAGTAAAATCAGGGCGGTGCACAGAGAGATGCACAGAGAGTCGTGTTCATGGTTTGATTCCTGGAATGGTACCCAGAAAAGGAAAAAGACACAAACAACCTCTACTCACCACAGCCAGGAGTTAATCTAGTTAAGCAAACTAGATTACATCTGCATAAGGTCGTGTTTTTCAGGCATTAAAAATGACCATTAGATCCTTTCCTCTTCCCTTCCCTTCCTGATGAATTCTGTCTAAAAGCCATTGGGTGTGGCTGAGCAAGCTAGGTGTCTTCAGAAGGGGAGGCTGGGCAGTTCCCAAGCTGACCAAGGTGAAGAGTGTCTCTACGGGGGTCTGGCGGGGGCGGTGGTAGCCTATCCAGGGTATTGAAGCATGAGTGTCAGTGCAGGAGGGTGGCCTGCCACAGGTGTCTCATCAGGTGGGTGAGAAGGGGACCCTTACAGGGAGGTGGTGGTGGTGACAGCCTGGTGGGGGGTTCAGAGCCTGAGGGGGTGGAGGAGAGTGTCCTCGTGAGCAATGGCAGCAGCAATGGGTCAGCACTGGGCCGTGAGCCCGACTAGGGCAAGGAGGGCCTCCATGTGGGGGGAAGGGAGATGAGTCCCAGCACATCAGGTCAGACCCGAGGGGTCAGGTCACCCATGTGTCTGGAGGGTGGGCAGCAGTGAGTGGCAGTGATGAGACTGCAGGAGCATTAGGCACATAGGTAAATGTATTTTTGGTTCTTTATTGCCAGAGCACAGTAGAAAGATAGAAAACTAGAATGAATCTGTAGTATTGGATTGGAGATAATAGTGTGAATTCATGTAGCTAGACAGACAGACAAACAGACAGACAGACAGACAGACAGACAGACAGACAGATAGGTAGATGTGTATGTGTGTCTGTGTGTATACAGGCATATAGCTCTGTCTTCTGAGGGCATCTAGGAACAAAAATAGCTTAATAGCAAAGAATACGCATACATTTACTAAGTAGACCATCTTAGTTTCTAAACACCCTTCTCTACTAAAAGGAATCAGAGGCTTGTGGAGAAATGGCTGCTGGAAGAGGCAATTTGCTATAGACCTGAGCATGCATGCATATTCTTACCTGGTGCGCTAAGAATGGAAGGATCTGACCATTCCTTCCCAGGCCTGTGTCAGGGTTCTGTTTGCAGTGAGCAACTTTGCAGAATGAAGAGAAGGCTTGCTTAGTGCTTGCTATAAACACAGTGGATTCCCCAAGCTAGGTGTTCTTCAGCTGTAATGCAAACACACTGCCATGCATCCATCTGGGCCATATCACTTTGCTCCCATTGGATGCGGGGGCAGGAAAACCAATTCAATTATGCTGATGACCATTTTACTTCCTGTGTCATGAGTAACAAAGTCCTTTGTCTCTGACTCAAGAGTTTCTTGTATTCTGCCAGCATTCACGAAGGAGTAGCAAGCTGGTAAGTAGGGTAAAATCAAATCCCAGACCCAATGATACTGATTTCCAGGGTTCAGCCAGAAAAAGTAAGAGACATGCCTGGAATATCTTTTACCAGAAAATAAGGAAATGAAGAAAGATGGGGACACATCAGAAGGACACAGAATGCAGCTTGTAGGGGCTGTCACTGGCCAAATCTGGGACAATTTGAACATCAAAACAAATAATGATAGTAACAGATTATAACCTATAGAATAAGATAGGAACTTCATACTTTTTAAAATAAACAAACAACAGATGTTCAGAAGCGGTTTTTAGAAGACATGGGCAAAATGCTCCACTCTACATAGAGGATGGAAGATATAAATTCTTTTTGGTTTGCTTGCTTGTTTATCAGAATGCATTCCCCATTTCCCAATATTTGTTTATGGTTTCCTCTCTCCTCTCAGGACCTGATCTCTGCATGAGAATCTCTGTTTCAGAGGTGGAGCACATGATCCAGCCCTGGTCCATCAAAGCAGACCATGCTCTTGGCCGCTGGAACTAGTTCAGGTATGGGCAGTGGACCTAGCCTGTCCAATCAAAGTGAATCTCAAAAGTTTTGTGAGGGAAAAAAACCTTCTTTCTCTTTCCCATGGGGCTGGAATTTGAAACAGTATGAGTCTGGAGCTGCTCACTATCTTGTCGCCATAAGAGAAGAGCCTGGAACTCTTGGGGACAGCATGCTGAATGTGTGCATGAAGCTGTTGTGTAGACGTGTCATGTTGTCTGGATGCCCAGTGACTTTTGAACATCCTTGATATGTACAGTATGTGTGGTTTTTTCCACACCACCAACCAATGAACTCAGATCAATTCTGACACCATCTACCTGGAGAGAGTGTAAGATCCCACAGGTTAAGGGCTCAGGCCTACAGGACTGGTCCCCTCCCCACCCCACACACACTTCAGATGCCGATCGCAAGTCCAGGTTGTTACCTGTGCTTCTGACGAAACAGCTACAGACCAGAGGTTCTCACGACGCTTTCCTCAGGTTCGATTTGCTAGAGTGGTTCACAGAACTCAGAGAAACAATTACTTGTGTTACCAAAAAGACACACACCCCAATATCTTTCTCAGGTGTAGCTAAGATAACAGATGGGCAATATCCTCTCACATCTAGACCAGATTGCTGGGCGGCACATCACTATTCAGACATCCCACACTTCAAGACGGATGCAGTAATTGACTTTGGACTTTGGGCTACACTACACTATAGAACATATGTATAGAAAGAAAGGCACGTGTGGAGGTTGGGTAACTAAAAAGATGAACTATGGCAGATGTTCTTAATTGGCTACCCAACAGCAACTCACAACTCTCTTCTTTCTTGCTTTCTTCTTCTAGCAGAACTAAAAACAATTCCCCTTCCCAGACTCCTTTGCAGCTAAGAGCGACCATGTGACCCAATTCTGGCCAATACAATGTAAGGGAAATCGTTGTCTTGGGCTTCCAGTAAGACTTTTTAAAAGATAATCTCAGGAGCGGCCGGATGACTCAGTTGGTTAGAGCGCAAGCTCTCAACAACAAGGTTGCCGGTTCAATTCCCGCATGGGATGGTGGGCTGCGCCCCCTGCAGCTAAGATTGAAAATAGTGACTAGACTTGGAGCTGAGCTGCGCCCTCCACAACTAGATTGAAAGACAATGACTTGGAGCTGATGGGCCCTGGAGAAACACACTGCTCCCCAATATTCCCCAATAAAATTAAAAAAAAATAATACTTCCTTTTCAAAAAAAACAAAAACAAAAAAACGATAAGCTCAGCTGACATAAGTAAGGCTATTAAACTTCTTCTTTAGAAAATATCAAAAATATTACAAGTAAAGCAGAAGTCTCCTTTGACCACCCCTCAACTCTAGCCTCTTACCCTCCCCTCCTCTCCTGTTATCAGTCTGGGGAGCACCCTTCCAGGCCATTCCCATGCACCAAGCATTTTTCTTTTTTTTTAAGGAGGGCGCAGCTCACAGTGACCAATGTGGGGATCGAACCGGCAACCTTGGCGTTATTAGCACCATGCTCTAACCAACTGAGCTAACCGGCCACCCCACCATGCATTTTAATATATTTGTATATATACAATATATATATTTGCACACACACACACACACACACACACACACACATACACACCCTAGCTATAATATGTTGGGGGTTACATAAATGGTCTCATACTGAGGGTATCATTCAGCAACTTGCTTTTTTCATTCAATGATACATTTTAGAGATATTTTCACGCCACAGTTACAGATCTTCCTGATTCTCTTTACCTGCTTCATAGTTTTCCATAGTACAAAAGCTCTACAATTTATTTAGCCATTTTTAAAATCGAAGGACATTGAGATTTTTTCCAATTTCACTATTTACTACTTGTTCTTAGAAACAACGCTGGAATGAAAATTTTTGTCCACAGAGCCTTGCGCACACGTGCAAGTATTTCTCCAGGGTAGATACTCAAAAGTGTAATAGCTGGGTCATAGGCTATGCACAGTTTTTATTTTTATGTCCTTTTAAAATTTTAATAGATCCTGCCAAATTTCCCTCCAAAGTGGCAGTACAAATTTATAGTCTCTCAGCCATGCATGAGAATTCCCCACACTCTCACCAACTTAATTCCCCCCCCCCAATCTGATGTGTAAGAAATGGCTTCTGGTTGTGTTCCCTTGCACTTTTCTGGTGAGGAGTGAGTTCAGCTTCATTTTTCTGACTCCTATCTCAACAGGGACTTGTTTTGACCCCAGCAGCTCAGTGGGTTCAGGTTAAGGGTCTGCAGCATATAAAGGGAGGGTCTCTGGAGTGGAAACCACTGGAGTCAGGCCCGATGTCTTTGCTGCAGTAACTCAGGGAAGTTAATGAACCCTCCTGGTTCAAAAAGCCGCGTGGGGATTAAATGAGACAATTCTCAGAAGGGAGTCAGCCCAGTGCTTCGCACATCAAAGCACCCAATAAACCCCAGCCATCGTCACCAGCCTCATTACTAGTCTATGACTACCATGTCCCTTTTGTGATGGGGCGGACATGGCTTCCGGGAGATGCCCGCCTCGTGGTATTCACACCTTCGTGTGATCTCCTCCCCTTGAGTGCAGGCTGGACCGAGTGACTTGTTTCTAATGATCCGAGTACAGCAAACATGATGGGCTGTGACTCCCATTCTTCCATGATAAATGACTGTGGCGTCCTCGTTGCTGATCTCCTCCTCCTATTGCCTTCACATTTGCATGGTCTGATGACGCAAGCCGCCATGTTGGAGAAGCCCACATGGCAAGGAACTGAGGGCACCCTCAGGCCATTGGCCCGTGAGGAAATGAGGCCAACAGCCCATGCAGAACTGAAACCTGCCAACAATCATATGAATAAGCTTGACAGCTGATCCCCAGCCAACCCTTCTGATGGCACAACCCTGGATGACACGGTGACTGCCATCTGCGAGAGGTCCTGAGCCAGAGGACCAGCTACACGGCACCCAGACTCGTGACCTGTAGAAACTGTGAGGTAATAAATGTTGTTATCTTGAGACACTAAATTTTGGCGTAATTTGTAACACAGCAAAAGATAAACAATACAGGATATAAGTTTCTTCAAGAAACAGGCTCAACTGACCACCGTTCTTGATCAGGAACAGGAAACTCAGAATCTCCCCTAAAAACATGGCAATGACGTATATTTGACCAAAATTAAGCCTGTTGAATAGTTCCCTAAGACCAGACGGTGCTGTGAGTTATTTCAACAGAAAAGGCTTCTGGGTATTTTCATAGCCAGTCGCTTACAAAGCCACCCTATGTTTACAAAGATGGGAGGCAATATAGTGTAACAGAAGGAGCAGGGCTTGAGGTCAGACAGGCTTGGATTTCAAGTTCAACTCTGCTACTTCCTAGCTGGGCCACCTGGGGCATGTCACTCCTCCTCTCTGAGCCCCCATTTCCTCAACCATCAAAATAAATTCAAAGAAGAAGACAACCTCACTGACTCCTCATGGTTTTACTGTGGGAGGCAGAGATATGTGACATATCCAAGCACCCAACACCATAGGCACAGAAATAGTACCCTCATCTTCCAAGACTCTCTTGGCCTTGAAATTTCTGCTCCTGCACAACCATAGGAAACATTAAAAATACACCACTGTAACGGTAAAGAAGAAATACCAGCTCTGCTGAGCTTGGATGAAAAGAGAAGAGAGGCCCAGGAACCGACAGTATTGTAAGAGAATGTTATCAACATTGCTGTATACATTTGCTCTCTTGTCAGCCCTGGAAAGGAAAAAAAAAAAAAAGAGGATTTGGAGTGCTACCTAGAAAGGTAAGAGTTGATTTTTCTTTAAACTTCTTGGTTAATCTTTTCAATCACTGCTTAAGTAATAAGGGCTGAATCGTAAAAGTCTGCTGGCTTTGGAGGGACCCTCTCTGGGGCACTTTCCCTTCTTTTTTCCAAAAGAAATACTCTCTAAAACCACAAACCTGCACCTGTTTCCCTTGATTTAAGGACCCCCAAAATGATGTTTTTTTCAATTAGTAGATGCTTTTCTTTCTAAACTTGATCTCAGGCCAAAGCGTTATAACTGAAATATTCATTTTCTCTCACTGCCCTTCCCCAAACAAAAAGATAAGAAAGAGAAGGAAGCATCCACTCTTTCTTACCTTTTGTTAAAATTTTCACTGCGAATAGTCAAGCGTTTCCTTCAGTGGAAACACGAATCCTTTGAAATTGGAACAAGACAGTCCCAGGCCAACTCTGGCTATGGCCCAGACAGCCCCGTCTGAGGATGGCTTCGGGAAGACGGACAGGCGGGGATGACTTAAGTTTCAGTTTTTTCTCTGCCCTCCTCCCCATCCAGAGGATCGAGCCCTGTCTAGACAGTTAGCCCCATCGATTATTTCCATTTCAATTCAGCTCCTTCCTTCACCTGCCCGACTTCAGGGCCCTTCCAAAAGGGGCCCTTGAGTTCTCTGCCTCCAAGATGACCCAGTGGAGGGAGCGTGGGGAGGAGGTATCTTTGGTGTTATGAAAAGTGGGCCCAGAAAAGGAATGACCACGTGAGTCATTCCTGCCATCCAGGCCCTCTCTGGCTGAAGGCAGCTTTGAAAACAAGTCAGGCAGGTGACTTGATGAAAAAGGAAGGTTTTGAGGAATTGCAGTTGATATTTGGCTTTTTTGGCTATTCTACATCCAACAACACAACCAATCCAATCACCCAAGACTGGCGGCATTCTTATCACAGAAGTGGAAGGGGCGAAGTCCCATCCCACCAATCTAAAGCAGAGTGTGGCACTCTGGGTAGCAACTAAACCATAGGATACTCTGTTAAAACTGAATTTCAGATGAACAACCCTTTTTTTCCCACTAAAAAGATTTTATTTTTTTAAATCTGAGATGCAAATTTAACAGGGAATCCTGTGTTTTATCCAGCAACCCTGTGTGTGGGGAATTTGACTCTGGAAGGAGTCAAAAGCACAGAGCAAGAGACGGCTCACAGGGTCTCCTTGTGCTGGTCACAGCAGGAGTCCCTTGATGATGGTGGCAGCAGCATGTGTGAAAGGCACAGTCTTCTCTGTGCCTCAGTTTCCTTCTTCCTGCCTAAGGCTCATCCTTCCCTCTTCCTCTCGATTCTCAGAGCTTTCTGAAAATCATCCAAGAAATTCCTTTCCTGATAATACATTTTTAATGGTAGTTTTTCAAATCTATCTCCTTTCTTAGTTAAAAAAAAATAATGGAAGATGATGTGCATAACCATCTCCGTTCTCAATCCATCTGTCATCAAGAGCAGTCACCACCAAGGGGCAGAGGCCAGAACCCCCACCCAGCCTCGACCCCTCAGCAAGGGACAGGCCTTGCTCCCCTGGTGGACAGACACCCAGGAGACTGCTCCGCTCAGTCCGGAGGTGGAGAACTCGGCCAGGCTGCAGACACACTTTTGGTTGGTCCCACCACCTTCTTCTCTGCTGTTTGTGGGCTCACAAGGAAAGAGGCCATTTATGGGGTGGATTTTAGAACAATCAGGCGCTGCCATCCCAACGCTGGTAGGTTTTATTCGCCTCGGAAGGCTGATGTTGCCAGGGCAGCGGCGGGTTCCGTGCGCCATCCTCTGCCAGTAAAGAGCCCCTCGGGTCCCCTTTCTGCTGAGAGCAGGTGGATCAAGCCACTTGCTGAAGAATTCAGCAAGGAACAGAGCAGCAGGGCACAGCACCAGCCAAAAGTGAGGGGCCCCTGTCCTTGCGGCTCCTTCTGCGGCCTCTCCGCAGCTGCCCGGGGCCTGCCCTCCACCCTCTGACTCCATCCTTCCACCTCTGCAGCCGTCCCCTCCCCATATCCCACTGTATATAAACAAAGGTATTGAGGTGTACAGATTCAGGTTTGAACACTGGCCATACCACTCCCGGGCAGCACAATCTCAGTCACTACCTCTCTCTGAACCTTACCTGCCTCATCTGTAAAATGCGCGCAATACATGAATCTAGCTTGTGGTAATAAGGATGCAGTGAGATGATGCAAGTGAGGTACTTAAACAGTGCCCATGACATCCCCTCGCCTCTCTCGGGCCCTCTCTTGCAGAGTTGGGACCATGACGCATCCTGGGAGGCAGAGTTTGCTAAGTGTGCCCGCTGAGGTGGGTTTGTCTTCCCCACCTGGACCACGGGCCCACAGACAGAACCTGGAGGATGCCACACAGAACAGCCTCCACCAATGCCAGACAACCATGAATCGTAATAACAATAATAAATGCTCCCATTTAGTGTACTTATGTCCCAGGAACTGCAGCAAGGATTAAAATAAAATAAAATGACAAATCCTTTGCCCTCATGAAGTTGACATGCTTTAAGCTCATCAATCCTCACTTCCACCCCATGAGGTAAGTACTACTACTATCCCCATTCTACAGATTAGGAAATCAAGCCTCAGAGAGGGTAAGTGACTTGCCCAAGGTCACCCAGCTTGGTAAGTAAGTAAACTGAGATTCAAACCCAGACTCTAGAGGCTGTTCCTTTATTACTACTTGGTTTCACTGAAGCTTCATGAGAAGACTGTGAGATTGAGATTATCTGGCACCATTTCCCAATGGTGAGGATAAAAGAAGCTGAGTCAGCGTAAGTCACTCACCCCAAGTCACCAGGTTGGTCACGCTCAGAGCTCCAAGTGTACACTGGAGTGTCTGAGTTCACGAGGCCATGTTGCCCTCATCTTACTGCCAGAAGGACCCGCTCTCAGTAGACCTAGAGGAAGCCGAGGCCTGGTACATAGCAGGCCCCTCAAAAACCCTCTTTCATTGAAAGTGACTCTGAGCTCTACTCAGCTGCAATGAGAATGGCAGAGATAAAAGCCATGGGAACGTCAGGGCATCCACTTCAAGACCAAAGGAACTAAATGCTGATCTCCCTCTCAGCCATTTCTATTTTTCTCCCCACTTTGGGGTGGCCAATGAGGACCGCCTCAGCCGTGCACCTCCTTGCTCAGCTCCCCAGGGGAAGCCTCGAGAAACCAAGCTCAGAGGAGTGCGTGTTTGATGATTCCTGCCTGGAAAGTGCCGGAACAAAGCTGCTGCTCCTTCCAGTTCCGTCTGAGCATCTCAGCAGCACCTGCCAACCTGTCAAGTGACGTCTCAAGCTCATTCTTCACAGCCCCACCCAAGCCTTTTCAAAAGGATTTTTCTTCCCTCCTTGAAAGCCTTTTTAGACCCAAACTACATTCTTATTTTTACCTGCCATCACCCAAGGCTGCTCTACACATTAGGAACATTGGTGGCAAAGGTTTCTCCAGCTGTGTGTACAGCGTTGGGACTCCTGCCTCTGTGGGAGGAGGCTGGCACCGACCAGGCACATTCTTTTCTGCATATGCTGCCTCTAGCTATTGGAATTGCACAGACAAGCACTACCCTTGCGAGTTGTAATTTAATTACAGGTAGACTATTTAATAGTTTACTAACTGGTTCCCCTGTGTATTACACAGGAATTTTAGCTGTAAGTAACAGAAAAGCAATTCAACTAGTTTAAGAAAAAAAAGGGGGGAGTGGAGCTTACGTATTTATTGGCTCGTGAAACTCAAGAGTCCAGGGTAGTGTTAGCTTCACCTTCAGGCACAGTTGGATCCAGGAGCTCATATAAGGTCAGGACTCAGTCTCTCACCCTATCTCTGTGTTTTTTTCTGTGTTAGCTTCTGTTATCGGCTGAATTGTGCCCCCTCCCCCCAAAAAAAGAATTCAAAGTTTAAAGACCTAACTCCCAGTACCTCAGAATGTAACTGTGTTTTGTGATAGTCTTTAAAGTAAAATGAGGTCACACAGATGGGCCCTCATCCAATAGGCTTGGTGTCCTTATGAGAAGAGATTAGAACACAGACATAGAAGGGAGACCAGTGAAGACACTGAAAGAAGATGGCCATCTGCAAGCCAAGGAGACGGGCCTTAAAAGAAATTCACCTTGCTGACACTTTGCTATTAGCCTCCAGAACTGTGAAAAAATAAATTCCTGTTGTTTAAACCACCTAGCCTGTGAGGCTGTTATGGCAGGCCCAGCAAACTAATACAGCTCCCTTCTCAGGCAGATGCTTCCCACACAGAGACAGTATGGCCCCCGCAGTTCCAGGCATATATCCCCAGCCCAGGAACCTCAATAGTCTGTTTTCCCTAACAAATCTAACAAGAATCCCAGAATTGAGTCTCATTGGCCTGACTTGGGTCACATGTACATTTCTGAGCCAATCCCTGTGACCAGGGTGATGTAAAAAGCTGATGGGCCAGACTTGAGTCATGTGCCTACCCCTCAAGTCTAGCTGGACTCAGCCAAACCACATGGCCTGAGAGCAACAGTGAGTGGTGGTCCCCTGGGGATGCTCAGGGCAAAGGGGACAGCAGGTGAAACAGAAGGGATTTCTATCTGCTAATCTACCCCCACCCACAATCCATCCTCCACTGAGCTGCCCAAGAGCTCTTTCTTCATTTTAAATCAGACCACTGCACGCCCTCCTGCAATAAGGTTTCATTATCTGGCCCTGCCTGCCTCTCCCCCTTCATTTATCCTCTCGGGACATACCCACCTCTGTAGCTCCTGGCATGTGGCAGCCACCCTCAATTTGGGGGGCTTTGTGTTGCTGTTTCCTCTACCTCAAAAACTTCTCTACTCCCTCCTCAATACCCAGATTTAAAAATCCCTCTCTCTGGTACTTCTTCCCCTTTGAAGCAGACTCTCTTCATTCCTAAGCAGAGCTGGAGAGCATGATGGTAAAAGGCAAGACAGACCTCCTGGGTGCACATCTGTTTACTGTGTGACCTCAGGGAAGTTGCTTACATTTCTGTGCCTCCATCTTTTTCAGAATCTAGCTCCTAGGGTTGTTGGCAGACAGAAACGACTTCATACATGGGAAGCACTTGGAACAGTGTCTGGTGAACAGAGAATGGCTAGTAAGTGTTGGCTATTATGGCTCGTGTCGTTTGAACACACCCCTACTGGAAACCCCTATGGAGCCTGGGCTCTCCTCATCCCAGTGGGTTCCTGGGGCTCCGTAGGTGTGCTGTTTCTCCAGCACAGCGAAGGTATTCATAATTTTGAAACCCTAAGTGAGGGAGGGAGAGTGAGGGAGCGAGTAACCGAGCAAGTGAATGCACACAAAGGACGAGCACACGGAACAAAGGATGGAACAACATCCTCCTTCTTGAGCTAACCTTCACCTGTCCCTGGACGGGGTCACTTCTGAGCCAATCCCACCCCGTTCTCCTCAAAGCCATTTTCCTCCTACGCCCCCCTCCTCCGTCATTCAGCTGAAGTTCAAGTGCAAACCACCAGGAAAACCCCAAGAACGTTCATCGGATAAATCACCCGATTACTAATCAGGCCCACCCATCCCCCGTTAACCACTATTTTCCCTGCGAAAAATAAACATGCCTCCTCCCCACCACCTGACAGCAAAGCCATTAAACCCAGGAAGGGTGTGGCTCCACGGCTGCCCAGAAACAACTTGAAAGTGGAAAAATACGGTGGATTCAGTGATTCAGTGGTCGTTAAGATAGCCAAAATGTTTGGTTTCAGTTTTGACGGAACTGGTCCTCTCCCCTATTTTGTCTCTTCAGAGGTCGGAGGGGTGGAGTCTCAGACGACACCTGAACAGGTTTGATGTCTTTGTGTCCCCCAGGTAAATCTGGCAAGCCCTTGGGTTTCTTCCTGATTTCCCCCCTTCCCATGGGGCTGGGCCTGGAGATTCCCAGACGATCTGACACAGACAGGTGGGCCCGAACAGCGCCCCCTGGAGGAAGCCAAGGAGGCCCTCAAGAAACCAGGAAGCACGGCCCCCAGCACTGGGGCGACACATTTGGCTCTGGCTTCTGGCAGCCAAGGCAGAAAGAGAAACACATCAGGTTGCATAGTTTTCATTCTCCGACAACAGAAAGCATGTTCAAACCTCGGCAGAGACAACATTTTTACTGGAACCAGGCTCCAGAAGGAATGTATTGGGGTGCTGCAGGGATAATGGACACTGGGTGACATGGTGGGTGATTCCAGCAACTGCAGTTTCATTTGTCCCCACATTGGTTCCTTCCCTCTCAGAACAAACACCTACTGAGTCTGCATGCTGGGTCCAGGGCCACAGAGAGGGCATGACACTCTCCGTGCAGCCTGAGACGACAGGTTCTCTCCCTGTTCCTTCAGCACTGAGGATGCTCACTCCTCAGGTATCACCTCCACCCACCCATCAGAAACAACCACGACAGCAGTGTTATTCTAAGGGTTGGATCGGACTTCCTCCCTTGCTTCCAGAATGGAATCATTTGGAGAGGAGATGGGACCAGGAGAAGCCCACACACACCAGTGGCCCTTACTCCCAATAATCGGCCTCCCACTTTGTCTTTGCTAACAGAACCCCCATCTTGGTAGGGTGTCTACCCCTGGGGGACATGTGATCCATCTAAGAAAGCCAGGGTACTCTCATTCCCCTTTATTTGATTAAATACTCACTTTCCCATCCCTTGCAGCTAAGGAGGACCATGTGAACTAGTTCTGTCAAAGGGATGTCTGCTAAGGCCTCTGGGAAAGTTCTTTCCTCCTTAATAAATGGAAAGGCCCTACTTTCTGCCTTGTACACTGGGAAGTCATGATTCTCTGAGCTCTGGCAGCTATCTTAAAACTATGAGGTGACAGACTGGATTCTTAAATGAAATACATGGAGGATGGCAGAATAAAGAGAGTCCTTGATGTTAACCTTGACTCATTTAACCAACCTGGGATCGGCTGATTGCCTGCGGGTACCTAGTGTAAGATTTTTTTACTTCTCACACTCCTGCTACTTGGTTATTCTATTACTTACAGCTAAACACATCCTAATTAATACACAACGTAAGAAAATTCAGTCCTTAACCCTACCCTACCCTTAAGCTAAATCCAAAACTGACCTCCAACCTAACCATAAACCTGAACTCAACCCATCCCAACCCTTACCCTAAACTCAACCATAAATGTAACCTAACCCTAACCCTAAGCCTAATCCTAAACTCAAACCTAACACTAAAACTAAACCTAACACCGACCCTAAACCTAAACTCAACCTAATCCCTAGCACTAACCATAACCATAATCTTAATCCTAACCACAAAACTAACCCTATCATTGTCCCTAAACATAAGCCTAACCCTATTTTAAAAAGAAAAAGAAAGAAAATTCAGTCCTGAGGGCTTCCAGTCAAGATGGTGGAGTAGGTAAACACTGTGCTCACCCCCTCCCACAACCACACCAAAATTATAACTAAACTACAGAATATCCATCGTTGAGAATCACCTGAAGTCTAGCTGAACAGAATTCCTATAATTAAAGATATACAGAAGCAGCCATGTAGAGACTGGTGGGAGGGCAGAGATGTGGAATGGACTGGTCCCACACCCACGTGTGGCAGTGAAAAATTAGAGGGATATCTCAGCTGTGGAGGTCCCCCCTGAGGAACGAGGGATGCCAGCCCCACACCAGACTCCCCAGCCCATGGTTCCAGTGCTGGGGAGAGAAGTCCCCATAACTTCTGTCTGTAAAAACCAGAGGAGATAGTGACTGAGTAAGACTAGGGCTGCTGGAGTCCCAGACGGTCCTCTTAAAGGGCCCACACATGGACTTACTCACTGACAGACTCACTTGTTCTGAGCTCCAGTACTGAAGCAGTAGCTCAAAAGGCACCAGGGACATACAGAGAGAAACTGAATTGTCTGGCTTCAGGCCGAGGGCTGGAGGGGCAACTTTTTCCCAGACATAAGTGCTGGCAAGAGCCATCATTTCTTTGTTGAACCTTCCCCACACCCAGCCTGCACACTCAGACGGGTACCATAGCTGAGTCTCCATCAACGTGGCTAATGCCATTGGCCACCCCACCCCCCCAGTGATTCCCTGAGACCTTGCCCCACCTAACTTTTGGGCACACCCAAGCTGCTTCCAGTGGCTTTTTCATACAAATGACCTATCTTGGTTAATGCTGTGGACTTTCCTAAAATATCTCAAAGGTTCACAAACCCCAAACAAGCAGCATCTGGCCTCGCATGCCTGTACCTTTTGCTAAGCAGCCCCCAACAAAGCACTAGCAGCAGCCAGCCTCAGGTCACAGCTTAGCCTCTCCCAGGCACCTCCAGCTGAGCTTGACCTGCAGCAGAGACCCTCCCAAGGGGCCCCAGAACCAACACACCCTGTGGCCAGCTTCAGACCACACCAGAGCACCACCCAACCACCTCCACAAATGACACACTAAAAGGGCAGACTGGGCAGGCACCACTAAAGCAAATCCTGCTCCACAGATTCAGCCCTTGCACAACAGTTCCTCCACTGAAGTCAAAGACAGTCCTCACAACCAATCAGCCTGAGGGTCAATCCCACCTATTGATGTGTCAACAGCAATCAAGGCTCATCTACAACAGGAGGACACACACAAGCCACACAGGGGACACATCCAATGAACCCAGTTCAGGTGATGAGGGAAACTGCACCACTGGGCCCCATAGGACACTTACTACATAAGGCCACTCTTCTAAGATCAGGAGACATAGCAAGCATCTCTATTTAATACATAGAAACAAACAGGGAGGCAACCAAAATGAGGAGACAGAGAAACATGTCCAAAATGAAAGAACAAAACAAAGCTCAAAAAAAATAGCTAAAGAAAATGGAGACAAGCAATCTACCAGACAGAGCTCAAAACTGGTTATAGGTATGCTTAATGATCTCAATGAGAACTTCAATAAAGAGACAGGAAACACAAAAACGGAGACAGAAAACATAAAAAAGAACCAATCAGAAATGAAGAATACAATAAGTTAAATGAAGACTACACTAGAGGTAATCAATTGTAGATTAGATGAAGCATAGGATCGAATCAGCAATTTGGAGATAACGTAGCAGAAAATACCCAATCAAAACAGCAAAAAGGAAAAAGAATCCCAAAAAATGAGGGTAGTTTAAGAGACCTCTGAAACAACACCTAGCATGCCAACATTTGCATTATAGGGGCACCAAAAGGAGAAGAGAGAGCGCAAGGAATTGAACATCTATTTGAAGAAATAATTGCGGGAAACTTCCTAACCTGGCAAAGGAAATAGACATACATATAAGCCCAGGAAGCACAGAGTTCCAAATGAGATTAATCCAAAAAGGCCCACACCAAGACACATCATAATTAAACTGCCAAAGGTTAAAAACAAAGAGAGAATCTTAAAAGCAGCAAGAGAAAGGCATTAGTTATCTACAAGGGAGCTCCCATAAGACTGTCAGCTGATTTCTCAACAGAAACTTCTCAGGCCAGAGGGGTTTGGCAGGAAATATTCAAAGTGATGAAAAGCAAAGACCTGCAACTAAGATTACTCTACCCAGCAAGGTTATCATTTAGAATCGAAGAACAGACAAAGAGCTTCCCGGACAAGAAAAAGCTAAAGGATTTCCTCACCACCAAACCAGTATTCTGAGAAATGTTAAAGGGACTCCTTTTAGAAGAAGAAAAACAAAATCAAACATATGAATAATAAAAGGGCAATAACTACATAGTTATCAACAATTACTTTAAATGTAAGTGAATTAAATATCCCAATCAAAAGACACTGGGTGACTGAATGGATAAAAAAACAAGACACTTATATATGCTGCCCACAACACATACACTTCAGATCAAAAGACACACACAGACTGAAAGTAAAGGGATGGAAAAAGATATTTCATTAAATGGAAATGAAAAAAAAAAAAAAAACTGACATAGCAATACTTACACCAGACAAAATAGACTTTAAAACAAAGGCTATAGACTTTTAAACAAAGGACCCAGTAATCCCACTTCTGGGTATTTATCCAAAGAAACCCAACACACTAATTTGAAAAGACATGTGCATCTATATTCACTGTAGCATTATTTATGATAGCCAAGATATGTAAGCAACTTCAGTGTTCATCAATAGATAAATGGATAAAGAAGTGGTACATATATATAATGGAATATTACTCAGCCATAAAAAGAAATGAAATCTTGCCATCTGCAACAACATGGATAGACCTACAGGGTATTGTGCTGAGTGGAATAAGTCAGAGAGAGAAAGACAAATGCCATATGATTTCACTTATATGTGGAACGTAAAGAGCAAAATAAACAAACAAACAAAACAGAAACAAAGTCATAGACACAGAACATTTTGATAGTTGCCAGATTGGGGGGTGGGGGAAGGGGGGAACTGGGTGAAAGAGGGGAAGGGATTAAGAAGTACAAATTGGTAGTTATAAAATAGTCATGGGCATGTGAAGTACAGCATAGGAAAATATAGTCAATAATATTGTAATAACTATGCATGGTGTCAGAAGAGTACTAGATTTATCGGGGCAATCATTTGTAAGTTATATAAATGTCGAATCACTATGTTGCACACCTGAAATTAATAAATATTGTATGTCAACTATAATTGAAAAATTGGAAAAAAAAAAAAAGTTTAAAAAGGAAAAGAAAATTCAGTCCTGGCGAGAACACAAGGGGTTGTGAAAAGAAAGTACACGTTGGAGTAAAATGATTCTGGCTTTCATCTTGGTTCTCACATTCATTTGCTAAGCGTTCTTTGAAAGTCATTTTTACCTCTCTTATGCCCATTTCCTCACTGGATTATTGTAAAGATGACAGGGGAGACTAGATGTGAAAGTGCTGCCACACTTTCTGTCTGGCCGCCTGCCTGCCGATCTTTCACTCCACTTTCCCAAGCATCTAGAGGCATGTTTAGCACATGCTAGGCATCCGGTAAAGTGCTGTTGAACAATGGAATCAATTCCTTTCCTTCCTCTTGTAAAATAAGGTTTCAGTGGTGTATTGGTTTTCTAGAGCTGCCATAATCAACTACCACAGACGAGTTGGCTAAAACAACAGAAGTTTATTTTCTCCCAGTTCTGTAGCCTGGAATGTCAAGTTCAAGGTATTGGCAGGTTTGGTTTCTTCTGAGGCCCCTTTCCTTGACATGCAGATGGCCACCTTCTTCCTCTGTCTTCACATCGTCTTCCCTCTGTGTGATCGTATCACGGGTGTCTTTCTGTGTGTCCAAATTTCCTTTTCTTGTGAGAACACCAGTCATACTGGATGGGGGCCCACCCTAACAACCAACCCCCTTTTAACTTAATCACCTCTTCAAAGGCCCTGTCTCCAAATACAGTCCCATTCTTAGGGACTGGGAGTTAGGGCTTCCACATATGAATTGGAGGTCGGGGGGACACAATTCATCCCACAACAATTTGTTATTGCCAGATTTGCTCCCACTTGTTAATTCAGATATTCCCTCCACTCTCTGCATGGCCACTGGTCATCTGGGCCTCACTGGAATGTTTGATATGAAGATTATTTTGATAAATGTTATAACATTCATTTAACAAACACCAGAACAGCTCTTTGTTCTGTTTTTTCCAAAGTACTTTCCCTATCTATAGTCCCGCTACCTCATACGTAGTGGTCTCATTTTGAATATGAGAAAACGAAAGCTTAGAGAGGTCAACTGACTTTACCAAGGTCATTTGCTAATAGTTGGATCAAAGGACAAGAGGCTTCTGAGGATGAGCCCTGGCATCTCCGCACTGCCCAGTGGGGAGTGTGGTGGTGGTGGTGGTAGGGGCAGGGGGTCAGGGGTCATCTCTGAGGAAACTCTGAGACAACCCATCACCTCCTACCCCTCCCTTCTCTTGCTCCAATCACACATCACGTCCCAACACATGTGCCCTCTTGTTCCGACGGGCTGTGCCTCTGCAGAGAAGCCCTTCCCTACACCTCAGTGTTCACGAGCCCGTCAGCAATGCCCCCTTCTCCTTTCTCTGTCATCTCCAAGCACAGTCCTGACCTCGAGTTAAAACTGTCCAGCTCCTGAGGCCTCCCCCTCAGGCCAGAAGCATTTCCTGTTGCTTGTTTCTCCACACTGGGCAGTGCAGGGCTTGGCAGAGCCTTGCTGCCCAGCAAACATGGCTCCGAAATGACATGAAGCTGTGCAGAGAGATGGCAGCCTGTTCCCATGGGGAGGGAATGTTTTGGAAGAATCATGTTTTAGAGATGGGGGGAAGGGAGCATTAACTGAGGGGGTGTGGTCCAAGGCTGTGGGGAGGGGCCAAGTGATGAAGGAGGGCTGCAGCGGCCACAGGTCTCCAGGAGGGTGGGGATTCAGCTTGCACACAGACCTTCCCCACCCTAGAAAAACAGGAAGCCGGCTCTATGTCCTGTCTCTGAGCCAAAGGAGAGGGTGTCCACACCTGAGCATCCCCTATGCAACCTCCTTGGCCGAGGACAGGGAAAATATCATTTTCCTGCCAAAGAGAAGGCCTAGCTAGCTTTTGGTAGAGAAATAATGACATCCAGTGGATATCCATGCCATCCTCAGACTCGGGCAATGGCTTCCCCAGCCAGGAGGCCTTCCAGAGCCGGGACAGCAAGGCACAGAGGATTGAGCACAGGAAAGCTGAGCTCTGACCCTGATTCTGCCTCCTAGCTGTGTGACCCTGTGTGAGTCACTTCCCCGCCCTGGGCTTCTGTTTCCTCCGAGGAAACGGAGGGACTCCGAAAGCACTTGTTGTGAACTGTTAAGCAGGTAAGTGTTCTCCTACTACCAGAACTTGGGTTTCGTGCTAACAGTGGGTGTGGGGCAGTGCCACAAACAAGAAGGGCAAATGTTAGAATCAGACAGCCCCGGGCTCGAATGCCAAACTCCCGAATGAATAACCAGAAGTGAGGAACCATCTCCCTGAGCACATAGTTCGTGGCTGTTACCAACCCCCAGTGGGAGACCCTGTGGGTGCACAGGTGATAGGATTCCTGGAATATGGGAAGGCGGGTGTGTCCCCACACCAGGGGCTCGGGGAGGGCTATGCTGGCTGTCAGCACCTGAGGAAAGCGGAGGAGAGGTTCCTGAGAGGGCTCCAGCCAGCCTCTAGCCATGTCCAGGGGGTGTGGTTGAGATCTCACAGGGCTCCAGGCCAGTGCCAGACGGGGGTCAAGGACACTGTGTGACAGAACAGTCATCAGGCTGGAGAGAAGGGACAGAAGCTGGGGGAGAAGCGGACTGTGCACCCCCCCGCCCCATCCCACCAAGAGGAGGGAGGGACCATCAAGCCTGATCATGACTGAATTGTAAACCCAATCAATACAACTGACATCACTGACCAGGAGTGAGGCAGGCTGGGAAATAAGCAGATGAAATGGTCTGCCATGAGGCACATGGGGGAGCTCAGAAATCAGAGCTGTCAGCCTGTGTTCTAGAAACAAAGCTGCATTTTCACATGCCTGGAAAATGAATAATCTTGATGGAGGCAGAGTATGTGAATCTAGTCGGCCCCTGAGAGAGGTTGCCCGCCTCCCTGTTTCCTTCTCTCTCCACGAAATTAGCTCCTGAGTATGTAGCACCGCCCCACTCCCCTCCCCAGTTACGTAGGGCTGCAGGTGACTGTGTACTGAGGCAGCCGTCCTGTTCATCCATTTCCTGGAGGAAAGAAAACAGGTAGGTAAGCCTGACCCCTCAGAGCGCAGCCCCAGCCATGGCAGGAGACAAAATCTCAGTACCTACTAATAGTCTTCTCCAATGGCCCAGCCAACCTACAAGGGAACTGTCACACACACCCTTCCCCTCTCCACCCCCCCCACTTCACAAAGAGGGAAGCAGCAGCCCTGCCAGGTGTGTGATGTTCCCCAAGTCGCACAGGTAGGAAGGTGAGGGGCTGCAGTTTGAACCTGACCTCTGGCCACTGCCTCCCAACAAGGACTCTGGATGGTGTTTGCAAGGCCTGCTGCCTGCGGCTTCACAGTGAAACAGAAGGAGTTAACCGTTTATTCAGCAAGTGTTGCATGCCATGCTCCGTGCTTTACTTCATTATCTTGTGTACTACTCACGAAATTCCTATGAACTACCCTTCCCTCTCCTCAGGTCCCCTCCCATTTTGCAGATGAGGAAACTGAGGCTCAGGAAGGTTATCTATGCCTCGCTATGCGTCACTCAGCAGTCAGTGGCTAGGCCAGGACTGGGTCTGCAGACGCCAACGTTCTCACGCATAACCACTCTGTGACTCCAGGTGAGGCCGTCACACTGTAACATGAGCCAGGTAACACCTTGACAGGTAACACTGTACGCACTGCAGATCTTTCAGGCCTCCACTGTGACTTTCAGCTGCTTTCCTCATCACTTTCACGAAATCTGGCATATCCTTACGTTGTACACAAGAGAACGCGTCGTTTCTCTTCCCTTCTTGATTAGCTCTGTGACATTAGACAAGGGCTCTAATTCTCTGGGCCTTAGTGTTCTCATGTATCGAATGGGGCCTGTAAGTCCCATTTACAAAACTGCTGTGAGCTGCTGTTTTCATCCCAAATCCCTCTCCTCCCTCAGCACACCTGTGAGGTGCCCTCCCTCTCCCCCCTTCCCCCCAACTTGGACTCCAGCCACCAACTCTCCCGTCCTGGCTCTTAACACGGGCCCCTGCAACAGGCCAGAACATCTGCCTGAGGACGCCACAGAACTCTGCCCTGAGCCAAGGTCCTGCCAGCAGAGAGTTTAAACAAACAGAGCTGGGCAGAAATGCAATGGCCCCGCGGTTGTAAAGGGCTGTGCCTCATGCTCACGGGCTCAGGTTTCATGATAATCCTGATGATGGTTCTCCTGAGGAGGATTAGGAAGAAAATAGTAGGGGGCTCTCGGAGGGGAGGAAAAAAATGGCCGTGGACCCAAGGCAAACACTGCCAAGGAAGTGGCCCCAGACGGTCAATAAAGTGAAGATCGGGGGGGAGGAGGGCAGTGATTGGGGCACTGGAGGAAAGGAAACATGGGGCTCTTTCCAAGTCTTCTAGTGCCTAAGTCAGACCTTCACTGGCGAGCAATCTTTCCACTAAATTTGTGGAGAAAGACCACCGGCCACCCCAGTCCACTGTGGTCAGAAGCTGGGAGGGGCCTTGATGGGAGGTTGGGCAGCTCAAATGCCCTTGGAGGGAAAGCAGGAAAGCAGGAAGGACATAAATGCAACAGCAGAACACCCATGAGGAGCCGTGCCAGAGGACACTCAGCCTCGGTGCTGGGAAGGCAATAGGGAGTGAGGGGGATTGCGGCTGGGGACGGCTGGGCCTGAGCCGCCAGCGCCTGCCACGCTCTGCCGGGCAAGAATGCGGGCCCAGTACTGCCAGTCTTCGCATTTTTTTTTTTTTTAAGAGAAGTAGGAAAGAACGGATTTTGTTTTTTAATGTGCAGGTTCCTGATTTTTAAACATTGGCAACTAATTCAAATGTTTTTTGAAGTACTATGTGGGCCAAACAAAATATATCTGCAAGCCAAATTTGACTCACAGGCCACAGGTTTGCAATTGCTGAAGTTTTGTGTCATGGCAAAGGCAGTTGCATCTGCCTGGATTCAAACCCCAATTCTCCCATCTGCTGGCAGGGTGACCTTGCCTCTCTGAGTCTCAGTTGTTTCATCTATAAAATGGGTATAATAGAAGCATCTAATTGATACGATATTTGAGAAAATTATATAAAATTATGGCATGGGAATTCCTTGGCATAATGCCCAGCACATATTAAGCCTCTAGAAATGTTCACTGTTATTAATAATGCACCCAGGGGGATGAAGACACACCAGGAGCAGTGGACAAAGAAGGTGGCCAGGAAACAGACGAAGCAGGCGAAACAGGGCCAAGTCTGAACATGCCAATCACGTATTCCCTGTTTTGCTGTGTCAGGAATGGCCCTTAAGGAATTCTTGTCACAAACTGGCATGAGAATTCTGAACAGGTTAGACAGTGACCTGAAGGGTGGTGGCCTCCACTGTCCCTCTAACTCTGTCTAGAACGTCACCAGACAGACAACTTCTAGATTGTTACAGAGCAAAAAGGGGTTAGGGAGGGTGCCCTGCAGAAGGGAAAGTGGCGGCCCAGTTCGGTGGCTCGGCCTCTGCCCAGCTGTGTGACGTTAGCTGTGTCATTTCTTCTCCCTCTGAGACTCCATTTACCCACCTGTAAAATGGATGACAACAGCGACCTCTCAGGGTCCTGGTGTGAACGGGAATAACGCAGTTTAGGGCCTGGGACAGAGCTCAGGTTCCACAAATGGGGGCTGCCAGCAGTGGTTATCGTCATTGTAGTTTTTATTAATGGGGCGACAGAAGCACTTGCCTGACCAGCATCCACTGACCTCTCTTCAAGAAAACTATGAAGAGGCCAGACCAAGAAGTCCTGCCCAGTAGTTTCAGCTAATTGAGCTGAGCAGGCCCTGTCCCTCTGGGATTTAAATAGGAAAATATCATGTAGAATCAGAAAACTGGTAGCAGAAAAAAAAAAGATGCAGAAGAAACAGAAGGGGACACTGGAGCAACAGAGTGAGTCTGGGTAAACTCCTGCTAAGAGGGACTTGCAGCTCACCTTGCCCAGGACACCTGCCCAATTCCTGACCTCACTGCACCCACAGCAGAGCCAGGAGTCAGGCCCCGGCTGCTGACCCAGGGTCCTGGCTCCTGAAGGGGGTGGGGTGCAGCACAGAGAGCCCGGGCTTCTGCTGTCAGCCTCAACCTGACCTTGCCCAAGGAAAGGCATGTTTTAGAGCCTCCCCAAGCAGGAGAACTAGAACCTTGTTAGTGACAGTCACTGTCCAAATGCCGGCTGGGAGGGGCCTGGCCTCTGGCTGGAAGACCTTTGCCTCCAAAGGCACTTTTGGAGCCTCAGACCATGAGGACTTCACGTTTCCTTTCTTCCCAAGGGAGACTCTGCAGTCGGGATACCTTTACGGCCAAACTCGCCTCCTGGGGCTACCCCAGAAATCTCATGGAGGGCATTGCAAAAACAATACACGAAACCTTGTTCCTGGAATAACAAAGCCACAGTGCTCCTGATTTGAGGGTTGGGTAGCTTTTCTTGGGGGGTGGGGGTTGGGGTGGGGGAAGGGGTAGAGAAGGAGGAGGTCAAGGTTATGTATTTGAAATGAAATTATGCTGACCAAGACTCAGGGAAAAGAGGCCGAGGCCAACGTCGCCTGCCTGAATTCTGCTCCGCAGCAGACAGGGAGCAGCAACACTACATCACATGGCCTTGAATTTCACACACACGCTCTAGGGCCTAAGCCTCCGTGATCAGCGTCGTGGGCCGTGAGTGTGACAATCAGTTTGTCCAGCCGCCAAGGGAGACCCAGGCAGTAGGGCCGGACCTCCTCTGTGGCAACCCAGAGAACTGTGTGTACGTCAGCCCACCGAGCAGGACTTGGGTGCAGCCCCCCACATTCATGGAGCCCCCACTCCATGCTGCACACTGTCCTCGATGCCCTTACACGGATGGTCACATTCGTTCTCTGACAGCAAATAAGTCTCTTGACACATATTAAAGTTATAAAATAAGGTTGCACATGAAGCCAGGACAGAGTGAAATTGCAGGCAATTTACAATTCCGATTCACCATTTTCTCTTCTCATTCCTCCCCCCTCTCACCTTCCCATAGTTGTTTAAGAGCAGAATCGTTTGAATGACTGCGTAATGGCATTTGGACTTTTCTCTTGCCTCCCTTGACCAGTTTGGTGGTTCTCAAGCTCTAAACAGGTGTAAGAATTACAAGCAGTGGGTCACATAGCACATCCTCACGCACTGTACTGAATTCACACTTTAAGGGTTTTCAAGAGTCTTTGACTGGTTTTTCACTTCAACTGCTCACCTGGAATCTGAGTGCCACAAAAGGGGGAACCCTACGGTGCCCTGACAGTTCTGGAATTTGTAGGTTTGTTCATGCAACACACATTTATCAGTACCTGTGATCTGGGCTGGGGACACAGAGATGACCAAGGGAGGGTCCTGGTGTGAAGGAAGTCAAATGCCCTCTGGGAACTCAGGCTGGGCTGGCTTCATCTCATTTAATGCTCAGAGCAGATGGAATGATTAGAAAGAAGAGACTTGTCCGCGGTCACCCGGCAAATGAAGAGCAGCGATGAGATTTGAACCCAAACCCTCTGACCCCAAAGGTGGACTCTTCCCCTCTATAACACTGAGGAGAAAGATAAGGCAGGGGACATGTCGTTCCTGCCCAGTGGACTGGGGAAGAGTTGACGTTTGCGCTGACCCTTGTCATTTGCCATGGGGAAAAGACATGCCTGGTGGCAGATGCAGTGGACACTGGGTTTTGTCTTCCCGGGCTCCCCTCCCGTTCTTTTTGGACCTCAGCACTTTGGGGATCTGCTTGCCTTCCCTTCTCAGTCCATGTGGTTTGTGTGGGGGGACCCCAAAACCTGGCTTCAGGGTGGCTATGTGACTCAGGTCTGACCAATCAGAGCATCGCATGCCTCTGACCACAGTGATGGGTTTAAGGGTGGGCACATGACCCAATCTGAGCCAAGGGGACTTAATTCTAGGACTCTGCAGGCCTACTCTTTGCTCCACCAGAAATACTCAGAGGACAGAACATGCTCCTGGGTTTGCTAGCAGCGATCTGGTCAGCATGTGGGAAGAGAGCCTGTCTTTAAATGAGACCACGAGAGAGGAAAGCAAGACAGGGAGGTAGAGTCATCACCCGGAGCTGATGACACTGTTTGAGGCTCCCAGTTCCAGCCATTCCTGAAGCCAGCCCATTCCTGGGCTTATGTGTAACTGAGCCAACACATGCCCTTCTCTGTGTAAGCCACTTCGAATTGGGCTTCTATCCTGAGATCTACAGAGTGAGGAGAGGAGGACGGGGAAGAAGTGGTGTTGATGTGGACCTCGGCGTCACTAGTCAGCTGGGGACGCAGAAGTCAAAATTACTTTTTCATCTCTACTGAACACACTTTACAGGTTGGTCCATAAGA
This sequence comes from Rhinolophus sinicus, assembly GCF_057876585.1. Classification (NCBI taxonomy): domain Eukaryota; kingdom Metazoa; phylum Chordata; class Mammalia; order Chiroptera; family Rhinolophidae; genus Rhinolophus; species Rhinolophus sinicus. The sequence goes on from NC_142505.1 coordinate 105,208,759, forward strand.
AGACAGGATAATAGAACCTCAAGAGCTTTAGCGAATCTCCTGTGGTTGCAACTTTGATGAGGAAACTGGGGCTCAGAGAGCTGAAGCACTTAGGCCCAGAGTGCCAGACAGCTAGCAGGTCCTTCGAGGGGGCTGCTGGGGGAACAGTCATGGAAGAGGTTGGCTTGGATGTGGGCACAGGGGCAGGACCCAGGTCCTGGGCTGGAAGAAGGAAGCGGCGGGGAAAGCACCTGGCAGGAGGCCTTGGGCTGGGGGGGCCTGTGGAGCCAGCTTCAGAGTCAGACAGAACCGGGTTCAGGTCCCTGCTCTGCCGTTTTACTAGCACAATGATCTTGAAAGCCACTTCCTGTTCTATGCCTCAATACTACTGTTTATAAAATGAGGTCCAGTCCTTCATTTAACTATGATTCCTTGAGCTTTGTGGTTACCACGCCCCAAAATGGCCTCTGAAGAAGACAGACAAGGTCCGAGTCCTCAGAAAGTTTACATTTCTGGTGAGGCAGGTCAGAAAATATACAATTTGTTTATCATCTGCCTTCCCATGTAGGCTTCATGGGGGCAGGGATATTTGTTTGGTTACTGCCTAGCTCCTAGCAGACCTTCAATAAATGTCTTGAATAAATACCAGTAAATAGAGTAATAAAATAGTAAGTATTGTAGAGTAAATGAAATACAAAATGTGAGAGTTACACAGGGTAATTTAGATACCTAGTCAGAGAAGGCTTCTTGGAAAAGAGGGTATTTGAGCTGAGATCTGCGTGATAAGGAAGCAGCCACACAAATAGTGGGGGAAATGCATGGTAGACAGAAGAAACAGCAAGTGCAAAGGCCCTGAGGCAGGAATAAAGAATGAAAGGAAAGCCAGGTAGCTGGCGTGGGAGTGACAGAGGGAAGCGTGATACAAAACGATAGAGAGGTAGGCAGGGACTACATTGCTGCAAACAGTCACAAGGAGTTTGAACTTGATTCTAACTAAGCACCGTGGGCAGCCCTTGGAGAGTGCTGGGCAGGGCCGTGACATGATCTAACTTACGTATTCAAGACATTGCTCTGCCCGGTGTGTGGTGATGGATTTCAGCAAGAAAGACAACAACGTATGTCACAACTGCTGGCACACAAAAGGTGCTCAATGAACAAGAAGCATCCACCAGTACTTCTGATGCCACATCCACAAAGGCCCACCAACGTCCGTTCCAGGCCAAGAAGTGTGTTCTTTACCATCTGGGTTCTGGCACTTTCTAGCTACCCTCTCTATGCTGTGATGATCAGAGTAAAGCCAACAGACTAAGCTGGGGCGGGGGGGACATCCTCTCCTTTTGATTACAGTAACAGTCCGGGAGCAGAGGTGGGGGGGGGCGGGGGTAGGCGGTGGAGTGCGAGCCTTCTGTTAAATGTTGAGTTGCTCCCAACATACTTTTCAAACATTCGTTTGCTTTTGCCCAGTCTCCTCCGTAAGAGACATGCTTTCGGATGTGTTTTGAAAAATATTCCATATGCTAATGGAATGTCACCATCTGCCAAAGAAGGCAGAGCTGTTTTTAAAGGAAAAACTATTACAGAACTGAGGTATTCACAGAGGGGCACTAAAGAGCCCAAACGTCGCTGACCTGAGGCTGACCTGGGCCGCCTCCTGTTACCAACATGAAAAGGGAGTGAGAAAATCTGAGGCCAATTACTTTCTCTCTCTCCCTCTCTCTCTTTCCCCTCCCCTTCTTGGAGACATGATGAAATTTCCTGAAACAAAAACTCGCAGCCCGTTCTATAAAATGCTTTCGCCTTTGGTGGAAAAAGCCCCGATGGTCCCTTTTATCTCCTCATTCCTGAGGCTCAGACCTGGCCCGGGTCTGTTTGTGCAGATGGGCTGCAGGGAGCGCGCCCAAGGACCCGAGGGGCAGGGGCCTGCGGCGAGGGGGGTGCGGCGCTGGCTTGGAAGACAGACGTGGGAGTGGGGTGAGGTGTCCTGCGGCCCGATGAGTGGACAGGCATTGTTTCCCAGGAGGCCCGGGCGGCTGGGAGGCCAGTGTTTGAAAAGAACGGTTTTCCAAGTTCTGCGAGCGTCACCGGGCCCCGCCAAGGCTGCGGGTTATCACGCCCCTACCTTACCGGCTGCTCTGCCTCCGCCTTGTTACTGGCTGTCTGTCCTCCTGCGCCCTCTTCCTAAATGCGAAGTCCTTCCAACTCAGTGCCAGGCCCGACGTGGCCACCGGACTACTCTCCGACACCTGCGATGTCCAAATGCAAACGTGTCACCTCCCACTGCCTCAACCCAACCCTCCTTTCTTATCTGGGACACCAAGCGCCCTCCAGCCACTTTGGTCCAGGGGATTCCCACCTCAAGGCCTTCACATCTCCGGCTTATCCTTGAAGCCTTGGTGCAAATGTCCCCCAGGCCACTGCAACCCACACCCAGCCCGGGTTGGGGCTGTCAGCTCTTCACAGCACTTATCACAATCTGAATTTATCTTGTGAACTCGTGTGTGTCTGGGCACAGGCTGTATACTTATACTATCTTTTCCTTCTGGAATGTAAGCTTCCTGAAAGCAGGGACAGTGTCTCCTCTCCATCACAGCCCCACCTAGTGGCTCATAGGAGACACACACTACACAGCGCCTCCTCCCTCCTCAACCGAGTCCCATAGTTCCTATCTCCTCAACACCCCTCAAAACCAACCCCTCACTCCCTCAGTGTTCTGCCTTATCTTGACTTCAACATTTCTCCTCTGAATCCCGACATTAACTTTCTAAATGGTCACTTCTAGCTTAAAACCCGCCAGTGACTGCCCACTGCCACCAGGATCGAGCCGCCGCTATCAGCATGGCCCACCCGGCCGGCCCCTGGCACTCATCCTGCCCAGCTCCTTGACTCCACTATGCGGTGTGCATGGCTGAAGGCACACCGCGTACATTTATTAATGACCAAAGAATATATGCCAGAGACATACCAGTGGGAAGGGAAAAAAAATATGTGCAGAGGGCCAGTTAATGCAAGGGGGCTGCCCAGCATGAGGCCTGGCTCCTTGGGAGACTGCTGGCATCACAGCGCCTGTGGAGCAGGGAGAGGCAAGGGCACCACCCTGTTCCCTGCATCAGCGCCCAGCCCCACCCCCTCCACACATGCTGAGGACATGAAAGTCTCCCCTGTCCACGTTGGAGACACGATACTTCGCTGAGGATGGTGGCATGTTGAGGTCTCATTCTCTTCCCAGAAACACTTCCTGGGGAGATATAATACATTGACCGCTTTTAAAGCTGAATTATCCTTAATAACAAATGAACAAAAATAACTTGGTATAAACACGGTTCAGCTGGTCCATCTCCCTCTGTTCCACCCACTGAACAGCTCAGGCCCTGGTTACTAACTTCAGTTCTCATTGGGACAGGTTCTCCCTCGCTGGGGACCAAGTGTCAGCTCCTGCATGTCCCAAGAAGCTCAGATAAGCCCCAGGCTGCCTGAGCACATTGAACATTGTCTCATCGCCACCACCCCAAACCCTACTAACTCTTCTATCTTGCTGTTCCGGACATTCTGCTCTGTATGTTTAAATGCCCTAGCGGGAGCTACCAAGTGCCTATTACGTACCAGGCACTGTGCTACGCACTTTAGATTGTGCTGTTAATCCTTACAGTGATCTGAAAACACTGTCTCCACTTCCTCAACGAGGACGCTCAGGTTCAGGGCAGGAATGCGTTGCCTGCGGGGCCTGCTGCCAATTAGGCAGAGCTCCAATCCCAAGCTAGGTCTGCGGCCCCAACATTCATGCTCGTTCCTCTGCCATCCAGTAGACGAGTGACCCCCATGGGATGGTCTCAATCAACATCCAAAGGCTGGGTGTTCTAAGAGCGTTCCATAGCCAACCGCCAGAGCTACAGGGTGTTTGGGAGGAAAACACAGCGCCCGAGAACAGAACGGTCCATTGGATCGATGAAGGAGGTAAAGGGCAGAGGGAGCTTAAGTTGTCCTCACAAAATCTCCCCAGAACACCAGCTTTAAGCTGTTCCTAAGGCATGCATGCCCCACTACATGTTAAGTCCAGCGTTGCCACTCCCGGGTTCTCCCAGCCCAGCAGGAACATACCTACTCTGTGAAATACAATTAAGCAATTCCTGCAGACAGGATGAACAGATGGGCCACAAGGCTGAAAGGGAGGAAACAATACAATTTTATTTCTAGTATTCTGCTTTCCAGGTTACCCTGCATGCACAGAGAAGTCACTTATGAACTGCACGATAATTCTTTCACAGGCTCCACATAACCAGTAACAATTTCAAAACACTGAATTAGGATTTCAGTGCATTTGCTGTGCAGGGTCCATCATCCCATCTTTGGGCAAGTAAATACCTAGTCATGTGCTCAAGTCATTCCACAGATGTTTACTGAGTATCTGTAGAGTTTTAGACCCAGCTTTGTACAACAAACAGGCTGGAGCTCAGAGATCTTGGAGCCCCCAGCTGGAAGACCTGGTCAAATTTAGGCTGAAATCCTGCCTTGCTTTAATGTGAACTCAATTCCAGTACAAAAGCAGGCAGCTGGTCTGAACACTCACGTGAGTGAAGACCATGGCCGCCAGCTCTTGGCTCCTTCCTTTTCCTTCTTTTGTCTTTTTGAATACCTCCCCTTTTTGGTCATTTTTCATAAACTATTGAGTGATTACCGTGTGCTGGTCACTTTGTCACAAGGCATATCATTTGTTCCTTTTTTCTGGAATCTCTTCTGTTCTTCAGGAGTTCAGTTGCCAAACTTGAACACAATGCTTCAACAGGTCACTATTAGAAATGCTTAACATCATGTTAGTTCAGAGGGGGAACCTGGTGCCCCAGGAATTCATTAAATAAAATAAAATCCCAACTTTACATAATGTGGATTTCTAGTTTTCCTTGAAAATGCAGACCTGCCATCACTGGGTCTGCATTCCCATAAGGCCAGATTGTCCAGAGCTGGGCCGTGTGCCCTCCAGGACTTCCACTAGTGAAACTGTCTTTTATCCCCGGGAAAGCTAAGACCCAAAAGTGGGTATTGCCACACAGCTAATTAGTAACGGGAATAGCAGCCGGACAGCTCAACTTCACTTCTCAGTAACTAGAAAATAGGCCACTATAACAAAGCACACTAGTCTCTGATATAGACCATTTCCCAGAAAATAAGGCCTAGCCAGACAATCAGCTCTCATGCACCTTTTGGAGCAAAAATTAATATAAAACCGGGTATTATAAGACCCGGTCTTATTTTACTATAAGTAAATAAGTAAAATTTATAGCAAAATAAGTAAACTTATAGTAAAATAAGACCGGGTCTTATTATTAATTTTTGCTCCAAAAGACGCATTAGAGCTGATGGTCCAGCTAGGTCTTATTTTCGGGAAAACATGGTATCCAAGCTCCACAAAACCTCTTAGAGTACCTATTGATATGGGATGAATTCGTAGTTGTGAATTCCCTGAAGTAACACTTCACCTATCGAGGAAGAAAAAAAACCAGTATTTACTGAACAGCAACTATGCGAGGGTAGGAGAGACCGGAGAGGTGATGACCCAACAGCTGAGGTTCTTCCCGCTCTGCAGCGGTGCTGGACATCTGTTCTTAAGGCTCAGCCCAAATCACCAACAGTTTATCATGCTGGGCACAGGCAGAGATGGGCAGACCTGTGAAAAAGGGTAGGAAAAGGCAAGCAACGACCTAAAACTCCACCCTCAAGGAACTAACTAAACAAATTAGGGTACATCCTTCTAACCAAATCCCGTGCAGCCAGGAGCAAGAATGAGGTAGAATGACTTGGACTAAAGAGTATCAGATGAAAAAGCAAGGTGCAGCACAGCACACAGCATGCTGCCACGAGTAATGTTAAAATGTGGGGGGCACGATGTGTGTGCACCGCAAGGATGCACCATGACTTATTCAGCTGTGTACGCAGATATATATACACACACGCGCATATATGCATACACACCCTCTTCTGTACACAGTATTATCCATCATAGGATATGGGAAATTAACAATGATGGGAGGACTGAAAGTCAAGGGCAAACGGGAGAATCACTTTCTGCCCATCTTTTTAGGGTTTCCAAATTGATTTTCTTAACCATATGCACGTTACATATTTTTAAAACTTTTTTCTTTTTACAAGAAAAAAGGGTGGGGGCAGTACTGTATAAGAAATACTCAAATTTCATCCCTAGAGTCCACATTACCAATTCAGTTGATTAATGGGGGGAACTCTAGTTATCCAGAAGACTTGCTACTTCTCAAGACTTCCGAGCAGAATCCTGCAAATACTGACTGTATTCTTCCTGTTTTAGCACTCAACCAGCGATGTGTGAAGCTGCAAACGTGAAAAGGAGCAATTCCGTGTCCCATGTGTAAGGGGACCAGCTGCAGATGCACTTTTCACCTCTCCATCACCAAGTACCAGAAGTAAACTCACATGGAGCCACAGGGGACATTTAAGGGGCCACTTTCCTATCTTTACAGTAACTTGTGAAGCAGTGCGGTACTTGTGGGAAGCAAATTTGGAGGGAAGAGTTCTGAACTAGCCCCAGTGCCTGAGGATAAGGTTAGTTTTCAGCAAAAAACCCCAGGGCATGGACGGGCATGATTTCACACGAAGTTCTCACAGGCCAAAAGCAGTTTGCTTTCAACCTGTTTACAGAGCAGATGATTTTTTTAAATCTATAAACTTTAATTGTATGTCACTTAATTGCTAATAGCACATGACAGATTTTTTTTTTGAAAAATGTCTTAACAGAACATCAGAGTATTGCAACACTTTATTAAGGGTATTATTGGCTTTGAATTAGTAGCTGAAGTAACAATTGCGTGAAGGCGGATTCGATGGGCTGTATAACGCTCATACTTGATCTGTAGACATTACTTAGCAATTTATTGGACAGAGGTCAACTTTTTGTTTTTTATTAAGCACATTCCACAGTACAAAGCTGTCATGAATAATATCTGTACAATTTAACAGTTTCAATAGCTGTTCAGACACAAATTAATTTCAAACAGATAATTGGCAAACATAATTACAAGTTAGAATTAGACTATCCCAGTGCTTTAAAACATTAATATAGCAGTAATTTACAGTTGCTCAATTATGGTTAGCAAAATAAAGTCCAGAGTATGGCTGGGAATTACTACTATAATCCCAGAAAGTCAGAATTCCTTGGGTGCCGAAGTCCCCTGCTATAACTTAGTAGGCACAATTCAAAGGTTGTGTGCATATTCCAAGGCTATGATCGCCCAAGGAACAAGAACTTTTATATGAAACATGCAAAACCAACAACAAAAAGTCCATTCGTTCAGAAGATCGCCTCCGCCCCACCCCGCCCCTCCCCCGGGCGCTCCGAAGCAGTTTGCTAGTGAAACGGTAAGATGAAGAGTGGTCAAGTCACATCACTTTCACAACTGCTGTCAAGCTTACAACATCTACCTTATGAATGGAGGCTTCTTTTTTTTACACCTTGAGACTCAACTTCTCAAAAAATAGAAATTAATTTAGTAACATGGAGGGAAGGATGTATTTCTTTAAAAAAGGGGAAAAGCAAAGCCAAGCTGATCAACAAACCACATACACACACATTGATCCCCACACCGTTCTCAATGCAAAGGACAAACAGAGCCCAGGGACCTTCCCTTGAGTAGTAGAGTGTGCTTCCACGGGAAGAGGTTTAATTAACAGGAGGTTCTTATTGGTCCTTTAAAATGTTATTGACATTCTTTGATCTTTGGAAACAATGGCAAGGGGCAAATCAAACCTAATATTGAACAAGGGAAAGGGAGCGCCAGCGGCCGGATGCCAAAGTCCTTCCCACGCCAGGCCCCCATGCCGGTGCCATGCACACATTCGGGCTGCCGAGCACTTGGGGGCTCTGAGAACCTGCCAGGGCCCCAGCAGCAGATGACAGCAGAGGACGACAGGATGGGATTCACAAGCTGGGGGCTCCGCACCGCGTAGGAGGACCCTTCTGCTCAAGGTGGGCCTCAGAACCAGCCCAGCCTGGTACCCGGGCTCCAGCATGCAAGCAGGGCCTGTGACCAGTGTGACAGGCCGGGGGGGCATTCTAGAGCCAGGAAACCCAGTCGGTAGGGCCTTGTTGTTCTCCCTCCCCAGGGTTACTTACTAACGCACAGAATAATGATTTGGGACAGTGAAGTCAAATGAATACTATGGGGAGTGACCACTAGTACTCAGGAGGACTTACGAGGAAAAGAACAAAAAAAAAATTGTAAGGTACCTCTCTATTGTATATACTGCACAACAAATAAAACATTCTGTGTTAAACTCTAGAAATTACATTTTAAAACAAGATTCCCATTAAAACACACCACACACACACACATACATACACACACACACAATGACAATGACAATGACAAAATAAAAACACCATATGAATACTGCAGGAAGGGTTCTAGGTAATCCACGTCAACCCTGGTATCGGTTCTCGAGCCGGCCCATGGCCAAGTGTGAACACACTCTGTATTAGTGTCTCTGGCACGGGGGCCCTGACTCCAGCCACCTTGAGGTTACACTGTTATGTACATTATATCTACATGCGGATACAGTATTTTAAATTAGGAGGCAAGCCCATGTGTAAAGGTGTTACTCTACAAAACATCAGGAGATGGTCTGGGTACAGAGAACAGTTAATAAAAGAAAAGAGCTATATTACCTGTTGGGAGATAATATAACCTGGATTATAGTCCTTTAAATTAAATGAAATGGTACAGAAAGGAAGTGTAATCCAAAAAATATTATTAAAACAATCCAGAAGAATTTTCCATTGTCCAACATGTTCCTAACACAAGGCAGAATCAGCACGATGTGGACAGTCAAAAGGAGAACACTAACTTCTGAAAAGGAAAGCCCCGGACATTCTGGGTAGGTGTTTGGCACCCAAAATTTCACCGAAGATGCTGTTTCTTAGTATCAGACCAAAGTGCAAAGCATATAAATTAGAGGCCAAGTCTTCTCTTGACTATCGATTTACTTCTGGGAAATAGACTGTACGTTCCTTTTATATGCATACTTTACACGTGAAGCATTAGATCTTTTTCACTGTTGGGGGAGAAAATGGTCTTCTGTCCTACTTGTTTGTAGTCAGTGAAGCTAAGGTATCCTTCTCAGAGTGGAGGCCGGAACCGGAGGTGAGAAATGTCGGTACTTGAAGAGTTAGGCTGCTTTGCATCTACCCAGCGTCTAGAACCAATTCCAGCTTCATAACTCAGCTGTGAAGAACTCCCTTAGGCATTTGGTAGCCATGTAGCCAGTAGTTCAAGACTAGGAAACCCTGAAGGAAAAAAAACAAAAGGAAAAAAAAAAAAACCACCAAAGGGAGTATGGATGGATATTCTGGTTAGACGTGGAGATGTCACGTTCCTGAGCACGCATAACACATTACTGCTTTTCAAATAGTTAGCATCAAAACTAGAAGCTGCAAGTTGTTTTGAACGCACTATATACCAGGCATCATTTTATTTAAACCTCACAACAAACTTATGAGGTAGAAACTATTATACTCACGTCACAAACAAGACAACTAAGTCTCAGTTCAAAGCATTAGTCATTAAGTGAGAGAGGGATTCAAAACAATGCCTGACCCTATGACCCACCATCTTTGAGCACTGCTGCTAAAAATTATGCACATAACAAAATATGCTTAATATCAGATTCTATATTTAGAATAATGTTTTGATATCCAGAGCCTAGAATGGCCTGTCTCATCTCCTCCTGAGAGCACTCACTGTCATGAGACAGAAATATGCAAAGCTAGTAAATAAAGTGTCCATTCTAAATAGAATGCTAATCATCAGAAATTACTTCTTTTTGAAATAAGTCATTCATAACAGGACAACACAGTGTAGAGGAAAAGGCTACTGAATGGTCCATAGTTTTTGGATCGTGAATGAGTCAGGTACACATTTCAATCAGTCTCTACATTCATCCGTGTACCTAAATATAATACACACATGCACATACACCCCTAAGCAGAACATTCGTGAAACAATACTTCTCATTACTATGTACAACGTGGGCTGACATTTTCTATTCTAAATTTTATCACAACAAACTCAAATTCCATTAAAATGATTTCACGATAACTAATGCATCACAACCCTTTCCAACCACTGCACTAAATCACTGGCCTAGAAGATCTAAGTCACCCTCAGGTCTACAATTCTACTGGCAGGGAGGAGGTAAGGAGAGATTTTTTTTTAAAACGCTTGTATGCTTTTTTAAAGGCAACTTTCCTAAAACGTTGTCAATTTTCATAAGGATCAAGAACCCAAATAAGGCTTCTCAATGAGTTTAACAAAGATTCAACTTCATTTGCCACTGTTATCCCATAAAGGATATTTAAGAGTAGCTGACTTATTTTTAAAACAGGAACACCCAGCGATAACAATAGGTCCTCCCAAATGCTGCTGGTGGGAATGGAAGCTGATTTAGCTCTTCTGGAGGCACCGTGACGCTATGGATCACAAGTCTACAAACGTCACAACTTTTAACCCACACACTCTAGGCATTTCCACAATTCTGTCCAGAGCTAATAAAGGGATGGGCAAAGATTAAGCTAAAAAAACAAAACACAAAAAACGATCAGTAACATGTTTTAGAATAGCTAACAGGTGGCGGGGAAACATAAACATCTGACAGGACATATCCAAACAACCAAATATTATTTTACCATTAAGAGTGACAACTGAGGCTAAACTGACATTATTAATATGGACCAATTTCACCACGAAGAGAAATAAAACATTTTAAAACATGTGTGTTATCAAACATATGCTTAAAAGCCTGAAAGGTTATATACAAAGGAGTTAACAATGGTGAAACCATGAATTGGAGTTTATTTTCTTCTTTTGGCTTATCTTGTTTTTTTCCCTAATTTCCCAATAATGATCTTATATCACCTTCCTTTAAGAAAGATGAGAACTACTGTATATATAGCTCTTAGGAGCTAGTAATTAAAAAAAATGATTCAGCAAATAAATCTATTGCTAAGTTTCCTGACACAGAAATACTCTTCCTAATATTTTCGGGGTGAATATTTTACTGCAAGGTTAAATCATCATTAGGGTAGTGTTTCTTATTATGTATAAATCTTACAGTATCACATGGTAATAATTTTTTTTCCTGTTACAATAAATGAAAAGTATTTGGAAAAGAGCAATAAAATCTATCAAGTTGACTGCCAAGGTTGTCAAAAGTAATTCACTTTGAAGAGACAAACACATTGGAGGTTTCACTGCTTGTGCTGCTTAAAAAGCAGATAAGGTTTTTCCACTGATTTACAACTGTGGATCATAACAAGGCAGCTGTTCTTAGGGTCCCTGTAACGGGTGGGAGGGGGCCCTGGAAGAGGCCCAGTGTCCTTTCCACACAGCCAATGAGAGAAGCAGCGTGGCTGATCATTATTTCAACCAAAGGAATCTTGTTTTGGGGCACTTTTAAGAAACATATAAAACGGTCCAATTGATGAACATTTCTACAATTCATCTATTAAATACGCCAGAGGGGGGACAAACATATTACGGACGTCTTGAATTTTATCACGCGCCTCTTTAAACACCTGCCCAAGACACAACAGAGGTACACTTAGGGTGTTCTGTGACTCATCCACTCCCCTGAGCCTGTCCATTCCAGAAGCTCAATTCCAAAGGTGACACGAGGGAACTTTCTGGGGGGATAGAAATGTTCTTATGTCGATTGTGGAGGTAGTCACTGGGGTGTATACATTTGTAAAAACTCACCAAACAGTACGCTTTAAATGGGTACGATCTATTTTCACACAGATCATACCTCAATAAAATTGATTAAACAACAGTGGAGGCATAGCGAAGGTGAAAGGGGCAGGGCAGAGGGAGGTGTGTGCACCTAGGTACCTGCCTATGTTGGGAACATACACAGTAGCTGGCTGCGCCAGTTTAGACAACATGTTTTCATTTTTTACTGGGTTATTATCTTTATGTTTGCGGAAGGTGACTGCATGAGTGCACTGTAGTTTCACACACATTTATTTATGGGCAAATTTATGCGTGGCCTTGAAAAAAGAGCACAAACACGTCATGTTGGCCCTGGGTGTCACTTGCTCAACAAACGTCAACGAGCGCTTCTAACACACGAGGCGCCCCTCCACTGGACACAGTAAAGGGGCTCCACGGCCTGTGAGGGAGACAGGCGTGCAACCACTGTAACACCAAACAATAAATTTAGTCAGACGAAGCGAAGGGGTGGCAGTGTCTACAAAGCTCTAATAACACACGCAGCGAGAGGGAGGTGGTGGAGGGCTGCACTACTGAAGTGTCATTAAAGAAATGAAATAGAATTCACCCTGGTTGGAGCACTGGAGTTCGGGGAGGAAATAAGGGGATATTGGGGAGGAGGAGTGGTGGCAGACAGGACAGAAGGTAACAGCTAGATGCTGAAACTCCTGTCTAAGTAGTTCGGCCTTGACCCTGAAGACAACAGAGGGCCCTGAAGCAGAGGATGGCAGAGGCAGGGCCAAGATGATGGGTGGTAGCAGGATGGAGGGTTGGCTGAAAAGGGCGAAGAAAGACCACGACGGAAATCAGTTTTCCCTTGGGCCCAGTCCTCCTTCCCTTTACTTTCCTTAGGCTTTTTGGGAAAGAAGGTTGAGACGGGGAGGAACAATCTATCAAGAGATTCTTGCCTTCTTCCTCTGTAATTGCCTATGTCTATTTGAAGATTCTGTTCAATAAATATAAAAATTCTGCCTTATGGATTTCTCAACTGAGTTACTAAGAATCTCTCTGGAGAGAAAGCACAAGAGACATGGTTACATCTTAAGAGGCGGCAGGAACACACCTGAGACCAGAGCAGCACCTACAGATGTGGCTCACAGGCCACTACTACGGCCCGCCCCCTACAGCCAGGTAGATACAGCCAACTCATCACGGCACTGTAAGTCCTTTTGGGTCCACCTGGGATCCCAGAATCCTTCCAAAGGCAGCACTCCAGCCAGTCACTACTGATAAAACTGAGTTGGCACGAAGAAAAAGCCTCTGCCATTCCTGCTGCAGACCCTTGGTTTATCACGAATAGACTGAACGGAGACAAGACCAGAGGTCAGCACATTTTTTCTTAAAAGGGCCAGAGAGTAAACATTGTAGATGTCGCAGGCCATATGGTCTCTGTCACAACTATTCAACCCTGCCCTTGAAGCATGAAAACAGCCATAGACAATACATAAAAATGAGCATGGCTATATTCCAATAAAACTTCATTTATGGACACTGGAATTTGAAATTTTACATAATTTTCACGTTCCATGAAATATTATTCTTCTTTTAATTTTTTCAAATATGTAAAAGTGTAAAAAAAACTATTCTTAACTTGCTGTGGTGAGGGGGTCAAAAAATCAGGCAGTGGTTCCCCATCTTTTCATCAAAAAAATCCCCAATTCTACCCACTGACTTTCCTTACATTTTTTAATATTCAATGAACAGGAAAGTGTATAATGATGAAAAGCCACTGAGTATTAAGTAATGCTTTTAAATAAAAATGAATTTTATTAACCAGTCTTTACATGCATATATACACAGTAGAACAAATAGGTACAAAAATATTTATTCAATCTTCCAAAGTTTAACGTGCACAGAATTCGCTGGCTCCCTTGCAAAATTCTCCGAGTTGGGAATATTGCTCCAGAAGAGCAGGGTCATCGGTTCCTAGGATGCAGCCAAATAAGGCTTCTCGTCCTCAAGGCTGGACACCCTTAGTTATCAGAGCATGGCCACCATCAATGCTTATCATGGCTCTCACTCTTCCTGTAGCCAGAGCAAAGGACTTTGCTTCCAGAGCACCTGCTGTGTCTAACAGATGAGGAGCGCGTTTTAGGAGCTCTCTCAACAAACACCCTTGTGTGAATCCTCTTCTAAGGAATGGTAGTAGTGGGTGAATTGTGATGGGGGGAGAAGGTAATTTGGAACGTTTGGTTGATGGTGATTTTCTTTTTTAAATAAAAGATAGAATTGAAAGACAGGAAAGTTAAGAGAAAAAGGAGATTCTTGCACCCCAAAACAGAAACTGAAGGGTTTACTGGTGTTACATTGGTAGGTATGACAGGGAAACCATTTAGGAAAATAGTTTTTAAAAACAGGAACCAAGTTGTCAGCCAATACAAAAACACACAATACACCAGGATTACAATTTAGATCTCATTTTGAAGAGACTGTAAAGATCTAGCCTTCTATTAGCGCTCTGTAAAGTTGACACATCTAACAAAGACTAACAACCATCTTCGTTCCTATCACTAAGAAAGGAAACCAAATCACAAAATGTCCCCAGAGGTCAAGTGAATTCAATCAGCAGAATTGAAAGTGAGGAAGTACTCACCTGAAACGGGTAAAGTGCAGACTGTTATCTGGAGATGTAAGTGTATGTTCTGGAGGGAGAACGGGTCTCATTCTGGGCACTGGGAGGCACATTTAAGAAATCCCAAATCAAAATAGTGTCATCATGAGAGCTGCTGATGATTTGAAATTCATCAAACTGTAGCCGAAACACACGTCCAGAATGTTCCTGTGAAATATAACAGCTTGATGAATACAATGAGACCTTTACAATTCCTCACACCTTACTACCCGGGACTTGGCACAGGCTGAAAATGCAGGTCCTTATCCAGGCTTCCTAAAAACCCTGCAAAGCTTACCGAGCTTTTGCCCATCAACCTGGGAAACAATACTCTGCTTTTCCTTCTAGGCCTGTTCTTTAATTACATGTTATATCCTAGATCCTGGCCCATTAATATGTCAAAGAAGAAAAACTATGTGATCGAATCACAAAGGTCTTAGAAAGGCAAACAACAATATTTAATACCCATTCTTGATACACTGTAAGAACTAGAACCAGAAGTGTAGTGTTTTCAACATGACCAAGAGTAACTATCGATCTCAAAACGCAGCCAACATCAAAACTCGTGGTGAAATATTACTAGAAGCATTCCCATGAAAATCAAGAAAACAAGAATGGCCCTAACTAGAGTTCTGCATGGTCTGGTCAATGCAAGAAGCAGATACAGAAATAAAAGGTAAAACTACTGAAAATAAGAAAAATCCATCAATATTTTCAAACACCGGTCTCTTTAAAAATATAACAAAAGCAAGCAGACTATTAGAAATAATGAGCTTGGTAGAGTTGCAAAAACAACATTAACATATAAAGTATTCCTTTATGTCAAAGCAATAATCCAGAGACTATATAGACCGAGGGAGAATTCCATCAAAATGTATACAAAAATGTACTGTGTTATAAAGTCTAACATAACCAGATACCCATGTTAAGAAATCGCCCAAGGAGCGAGGAAGGGAATTCTTTGTGCTCTATGAGAAAACCAGTCTACCTATAAACGAGGAAGGCTGCTTCCATATTGTAAGTTGTATTAATGCTCCTGAGGAAGGAGCGTGCTGTAATGGAAATGTCAAAAATGCTCTGATTTTGACTAAACAAAATGAATAGAACAGTGCGTTTCTCTGAAGACACAAGCTTTCTAGTGATGCACCCAGGCGGGTCTATCTGTAGGTGGTCATCGTCCAGCACCGGGAACCACTTTCGGTCTCAACAGGTCACGTACCACCAAGGTGCGCAAACACAGTGTGCTGGCTGGGGCTCGAGGGTCAAGAGCAGCTTGCAAATCCCACACTTTAATTTTCCTGGAAAGAAAAAGAAGATTGCAATTAGTGGGAAAGTTAACATTTTAAATATTGTCAAGCATTTCCTTGACAGAAGGCATCTGAACTGGCTATCATGAAAGTTCTTGGGAACATGCTTATGTTTTTACAAGTTCTTTACACTGATTATGCTTGATTTTGGAAAAACTAAGGACCTAAACATTCTCAGAATGGCTGAAACTGTGAAGAAATATTGTTTGAAGGGAGACAAGAAAACAACTTCAGGTTATCTAACTCAGTTCCTGACTTGACAATGTCTGTCTCCAAGTCCATTCATCAGGGCCTCTCCAGGGCTGACTAGGTGCGGCTGACAGAAGCTAGGGCTCTCTGTGAAATTCCAAGGATACCTTTCTCCAACTAAGCAAATGCTGTAAGTTAATAATAGGCATGTAAACAGACCAACTGACCCCTTTGTGAGGTATATATAAGGTCATCTTGAAGGGTTTACAGTTGCCATTTGCTCGTTTAAAACGTTGTGAGGCTTTTAAAAGAGGACTTGATCAATTCATCAAAAAGGGAAAAGAAATTTATCAATGAATTCATTAAAAAAAAAAAAAAAAAAAAGAAAGAAAGCCTGGGTTAAGGGCTAGGGCAAAGACCTGAATTCGTGCACACCCAAGCCCTTCCCTGAGTTTGTAATAACGGTTCAAAGCACAAGTAGAGGAGCCCAGAGGCTCTGCTACTGTGGGGTCTGGAGCATGGCAGTTCGTCTTTCCGGGGCTGACACCTGCCATCCACCATCGCACTGAAGGTCCCAGCATGGGACCTGGCACACCGAGCCGCCTAACACACAGCACGTCCCCCGTCCTGGTAAGGTTACAGCGGTGCACTTGAACATGTGGGGTGCATGCATACCCATCATAGGCCCCGCTGACAATCCTCTTGTTGTCAAACCGGATGCATCGGACCAATTCTTCATGTCCCTCTAGAACTCTCAGGCAGGCGCCACATTCGATATCCCAGAGCCTTGAATGAACAAGAGATCTCTGTGAAATGACTCCGACACACGACCACACGGCCCTCAAGTTCTGTACATTTGTCCCATATGTGCTTTGCACTCTTCTGGAATTCTTTATTTCTAAATATCTCACTCCCAAGTCCACACTATGCACATCCAAAGATACATACGTACATTTAGGACATTGGTGTGTTTTTAAACACTAACTTGGGAGGAAGCCTCACTTTTCATTGTATTTCCTTTCATGTAGTTTGAAACTTTTAAAAACCACACGTGTGTGTTACTATTTAAATAAGGTCAACAAACAGGAAACTTCAATTATATTTAGTTCCTAGACATTCTCTTGATGTCTTTGAGTTGATGAAACTATGTAGCCAAATGGTCTAGGAAGGACTTTTCTGGGGGAGCTAGGGACTGCAGGCAGTAAAAGAGAAAAAGTGTGTTCTGGCCGCGGCATGGGGGGAACACAGACAGCCAGAGTTCGGCTTCCCCCCCCACATACTTCTAGCCGAGCCCATGAGGCCCACTGAGGTCAGAACCAGCACGGTGGTCCCCTCTCCTATGAGGCTCAGGGACACCCCTTCCTAGATACACTGCACACCGGGGTTGTCCAGTTTGCAAGGTCACGATGGGAGACTCTCGTTAGATATGTGCAGAGTCTTGGAAATACAAGCCCACTGACTATATCCAGCCTTTTCTCTGTATATGACTTATATAACAATTCTGGAAATAAAGAGCTTTTTCCTGTTATTGATTTTTCTACATTACTTGCAAAAAGAGGTCACAGCAAATATGCATAAAACCAAGTTAGCAAATGAATGCTACAATGACCATTTCTTAGCCTCTCCACCAGTGGCTCCTATCATGCAGCTAATGAATGTTTTACCACAACCACCCTCAGCAAATCTCCTGACTGCCAGTGACGATGGCTTCTCTGATCTACTCTGAATGGTCCTTCGGCACCGCCACTAGGGCTCCAAAGGGCTTCCCGTCAATAAACTGTAGAGCAACACACATTACTATTTTATAAAACCTCAGAACTCCAATGAACAAGTTAAGGCATGTTTTATTGCTGAAATACTAAGTAATACAACAGAACCAAGATGCAAGTACAAAACTGATTTTTATAGTATCTCAAAACTTAAAATGATAAAGGAAATTTATAGCAGCTACAGCTCCATCTTTCCTTCCTTCCTCCACCACTCCCTCCCTTCGTTTCTTCCTTCCCTCCCTCCCTCTCTGAAATAATCTTGAGCCCAATCTTCATTCTGCCCAAACATTAGGGAATTTGGTTATAAAAAAGCTACTAGCATATATTGGGACAGTGGGAAAATGACTTGGGATAATTAAATAGCTATTTAAGGCAAGTTCTTAATAAGATATAAAGTGTTTAAGGATAGTCATAGTTATTAAAAAGCAAGGACACTGAGTGTTGGGAAGAAAAAAGGGAACTAAAATAAATGACCAACAGGTACCTTGGGAGAGACAGATAAAGTCCCCGCCCGTCTGTGAGGAAGGAAGGGAGCCAGAGCACGCAGGTAAGAGAAAGCAGAGCCACCTGGAGCCTCTTCTGTCCTGATGGTCTGGTATTAAGTGCTCTTGGGTTATAAAACCCTGTGCACTGGGGGAATCTTGGAAGAACACGCAGCGTATACACAGTTTACCCCCTTTAGAATGCAGAGCCAAACAGACTCATAAAAGTTGCCTGAAGTTTTCTTGTCTGAAGCATCCTCCAAACACTCTGAATCTCTGAGCGTCAGGACCGGGAGACGAGTCAACACTACGCAAAAATCAGGCGGCCAACTCTGGTGGCGCTCCGACTTCTACCCACCTGATGGTGTTGTCTGATGATCCACTGACAACCAGTCGGTCCCTGTACTGGAGACAGGCAATGCCTCGCTTGTGCCCGTTCAGAGTCCGAACAAATTCACAGGTACTCGTGCTCCAGACCTGTGTATAACAAATTAGCAATATTCTTTAAGAACGAATGCAGAAAAGTCCCCTCACAATATACCTTAAAAAAAAAAAAAAGAGAGAGCTTCTAGGAATGATCAAAATACTTGATTATGAAATAGGGCTGGAAGGCAGGGGGCCAGGCTGGACAGCATAAAATTTCCTAGGCTGCTGAGTACTGCAACCGGAATGAAACACAGAAAGAAGTTGTGAAGTCTCCAAGCCTTGAAATCTTCTTAAAGAGATTATCTCCGGGATGGTTCAGACATTCATTTGCCTACAGGGAAGAGTTCGGGCCAGATTTGTATTTCGTGCCAGTTGATATGTCAAACTCAATGTAACTGATGTGAAAAAGCTTCACCTTTCACATCCTCCTCTTTTCAGCACAGTTTCTTGAACAGCTCCATTTGTTTTGACACATCATTCCTAATATTATGAATGTGGAATAAATAATCCCTTTTTTGTGAAACCATCTGCAAGACGTAGATGTTCATAGACACACAATATATTGTAAGCCAAATAAGGAGACACACAGCAACCACAGTGCCCGGAATAATTTCACTAGCTGCACTTGTGGTTGGACGGGATAACGAGATGTCCCATGTGCAAAAGGATGAAGTTGAACCCCTACCTCACACTGTATGTATGAAAATTTAATTCAAAATAGATCAAAGGCCTAACTGTAAGATCTGAATCTATAAAACTCTTGGAAGAAAACGTAGGAGTAAATCTTTGTGACCGTGATGAGGCAATGGTCTCTTAGATGTGACAACAAAAGCACAAGCACAAAAGAAAAAAGAAAAAAACTGATAAACTGGACTTCATCAAAATTAAAATTGTTTTGTATTTCAAAGAACACCATCAAGAAAGTGAAAACCACCCACAAGGTGGAAGAAGATATTTGCAATCATGTCTGACTGCAGACAGACTTACTTTGATGGTCCTGTCCCCAGAGGCAGACACGATGTACTTATCATCGAAGTCCACAACATTCACAGCAGCACGGTGGCCGACCAGGACGCGGCGCAGGGTGATGTCGGTGGCAGAGGCCATGTCCCACACAGCGATGGAACGGTCCTTGGAACAGGTGACCATCAGGCCATTGCTGAAGCGCAGATGCAACACAGCCTCGTTGTGGTGGATCAGCGTGTTCAGAACCTCGCCTGTGTTCACATCCCAGACTCTAGAGGACAAAAGCACAGTGCTAATTAGGAGACAACCAGGAAAAGGTTCTGGCATCTGTGCTCCGGGCCCATTCTTGGCAAGAGGTGTGGCCTTTACCTGGACTGGGTGAATGGGACCTGACACCTCAGTATATGCTTAAAAGGAGCCACCGAATCAATTTCTCTATTTGCTGAGAAGTGTTGGGATGGTTTCAAAAAAGAAGGCCAATTCTGGTACTTCCCAGCTTTAGGTTTACTGAATAGTCAGGGATTCAGGGATGGTGTTTGCAGGCTTGTGTTGACAGCAAAAAAAAAAAAAAAAAAAAAGATTCTTCGAGTAAGTGGACTTTGCAAGGAGTTTGAGATGATGGGGGAAGGAGAGTTGGTGGCTGGGGAACTGAGGACAGTTCCAGGCTTAAGGTTCTTTTTGACCTTTGACAGGCCTCTGAATCTATGGACTGTGAGTCAATCCCTATACCCATCTATTTACCCAACTGCTTTGTGGACAAAGCCAGTGTCTCCCAATTGGTTCATCTTGAGACATAGGGTTTTTAGGGGCAGCTCTTTCATGTCAGCTTTCTGTCACCCAGACCTCCTACTAGGAGGACAAGTTCACGCAGAGGAAAGACTGGGGCTTCTAAGGCTGAGAGGTGACATATGGCAGAAGTAGCAGCCTGGAAGCACCGAGTCAGGGAAAGGACACTAGGCATGAGGGTGACTACCGCAATCCCTCAGGTGTGCCCGTAAAACAATCCTCTTCAAGCCTCCGACTCAGCCTAAAAGAGCCGTCGCCTGCCCCTCCATGTGACATGCCTTCCCCACGCCAGCAGCAGTCCAGCTGAGGCTTCACTGTATGATCTCCAGGCTGTGATGAGCTCCTCACTACACCGAAGTCCAAAACCACTGGGACTGTGTGTTCTGGCGGTTTAGGGGTAGATCCCAATAGTGCTTCCTTCCTACTCTCAACTTCCCAGCAGCCATCACTGCTTCCCATCTACTACCGTGTTTCCCTGAAAATAAGACCTACACAGACAATCAGCTTTAATGCATCTTTTGGAGCAAAAATTAATATAAGACCCAGTCTTATACTATATTTTATAAGACCCGGCCTTACATTATATTATATTATATAAGACCTAGTCTTATAATAAAATAAGTCTGAGACTTATATTAATTTTTGCTCCAAAAGACGCATTAGAGCTGATTGTCCGGCTAGGTCTTATTTTCGGGGAAACACGGTAGGGGACATTGACATTCCCAGCTTCATCACTCTGCTCGAGGGCTGGCATCTGAAAACTGGTGTCTCCATTACTGGAAAGGTGACATAATATAAAGTCAGTCTTGAATAATGTAAATTCAAGGTTCAAAATTAACTATGTGACTCTGAGCAAATTACTTAACCTCTCTGATCCCGGTTCCCTAATACATCTATAAAAAAAGAAGGTAACATCTCCCTACTTAGAAAGGCTGATGTGAGAATTCAATAGGATAACAGTCTACAAAACATCTAGCACACACTCCGTGGCCCTCAAAAGGCTCTGCCAACAGCTGTTCTGATTCTTCTGGTACCTGTAGGTTCCTGCCCTCCACTCCTAGAACACCTGCCTTCTTCTCTGCTCCGGAGCATGGTCTCCAGGAGGAGACAGCTAGCCGAATTCCAGGCAATGTGCTTTTATGGGTAAGCACGTTGCCATCTCTATACTATGGGGCAATGCGAACAGGACCTGAACAAAAGTGGGCTTTCCTACCAACTTAGCTCAAATGCACCTACACCAACAGTCGTTTTGAAAAAGAGCCTACAAAACCACACAAAGTGCATGTGTGTGCACATCACAAAAGGTGAATCTCAGTCTCCCCCTGGAAGGCACACGAGTGGCAGACCAGTGAAGTCACATCACTCACCTCACCGTAGAGTCTGAAGAGCCAGTCACAATGACACGTTCGTCATACTGGAGGCAAAGGACAGAGCCAGTGTGGCCCGTCAACACTTTCAAACATTCCAAACTGGTTTTATCCCAAATCTATTGAGACAAGACCAACCACAGTGATTTAGTATTTCACGTTCTGATACATGTTTGACTCACCTTATTTTCTGAATCGTAACATAACACAAACTGCTTACAGTAAATAAGAGTTAAACATCAAACAGGTGGGAAATGAAAAGAAGCAATATTGAATAACTTCCAGAATAGATGTACTATTTTGTTTACTCTGCCCCCTCAGTACTGTACTCATTATACTTAACAGCCTTATAAGGGGAATTTTAAAATAAACTCTACCAGAAGAACTGGCTTACCCTCTGGAAAACAATGCCTTTAAAAATGCATACCCCTCAATCCATTCTGTTTACAAAAATTTTTAACTGAAAAATGTTCAACATTTCTGAAAAATTTCAACGTATACTATGACGTATACAAGTTTTAATGAGAAAGTATGAAGCTTTCTTTATTACAGTGTTTTTTAAAAAAGTATAATAAAAGTCGTCTATATACTGACATAACAAGTATACATTTTTAAAAAGAAAAAATAGATTAAAAGGAAGCAAAATGTTAATACTAGTTAGTTTTGTACTCTCAATGCTCTTTTCTCCCTTCTTTTGGATGGTTAAAATATATTCTGTAGAACTGTCTCTGCCCTTGCACGAGTATCATAATTTGCAGTGTCCCTAAAGCTCACTACCAACGGCCAAGATATTGCAGTACCATAGACAGCTAAGGGACTTTCTATAAAATAGCAAGGCTTGCTTTTAATTTCTGACCTAGTAGAACCAGTGATTTTGAAAGACTGACCAGTGACCAAGGACTGATGCAGAAGGAAGCCCAAAACGTTTTCAACCACTGGAATGATGGCTGGATGTAGAGGTTGAGATGCTCTCTCTGAAGTGCATTTCTGCTCTAGTGCTCTGTCTTATAAATCAAATGTAACTTAATTTAAACCTGGGTGCGCCGCCGTTAAGAGAATTCTTTAGAAACACATCCAGTGTAAATGAAATGCAAGCTCATGGCCAGCCTATGCTTTGACAAGGTCCTTATAAACCATCCTTATCTATTCCTTAAAGAACTGCCAAGACTAAACAGCAACATATGTCACTCTTTCTAGAGTATATTTATAGCTACAGGTTAGGGAAATCGATAAGTTACATAGAAATAGAGTTCTGTGGCCAAACGTGTTTTGGAAGTTGGGAAACACTGGGTGTCTCTACTGCAGGACTTCTCAGAGCCTTTATGCGCTACTGTGCCCTATGAATTTCAAAGGAGATACACAGCATGCAGTGTTTTCTAAATTTGTTTGAAGGGCATTGCTCTTCAAACTAACATCCTTTAGATTTATATCCACAGAATACCTTTTGGGAAATGTGTCAAACATATAGGAAACCAGTGGAACAGGTTGTTTACATGCGATATATTCAGAGTTCTGTTTGCCCTAAGTTATCTGAATTACTGAAATTCCACTATTTTGTATTTTTTTTTAAATGAAAAACAAAAAAGCAAAAAAACCCCAAAAACATCTTTAACTCGCCCCAAGTAAAACAATATAGAAAACAGGGCCAGGATGCAGGATGGAGAATGTTCACTACAAACTCTCTGCTTAGCTGATTATAACTAAAAACTCAAGACAAATACAAAAGCAACTAGCCAAGGACTTTGAAAAGTGTGAGGGGAGGAGGGAGCAAAGAGCAAGTGGATCATGGAAGAGTAAAAATATGAAGACGCAATCCACATGGGGGTGTTTATCATTCTTTTTGCTTGTTTTCTCATTTCTTTCCACTGTGGCTTTGGCCAAAGGCGGGTCCAGATCAGAGAACTGCACAGTGAACTAGCGGCACTGGCAGTCAAAACTCTGAGAGAAACCACTCTTTCCGGACAGAAAGACAGGAAAAAGGAATCCTTGGGGGCCAAAGAATATGTGGAGGGCCCTTTCCCCTCCTTTCTCACATGGCTTTGATCCGAGACAGGCCCTCGGCATGCAGATGTACTGCAGAGCAATGGCACAGATAACTAAAATTCCAAGAGAAACCCCGTTTCTCTGCCCTGAAGAAAAGGTACAAAGGAATCCTGTGGGCAAGAGAGACTTAGGGAAACCCAAGAGGAAAGATGTGGAAAGAGAGATCTCCTAATTCTCTATGAAAAGCCACACAACACATGGCTTGAGCTGTGCACACAATGGATAGACCGCGCCTGCATAACGAAGGTTGTAAAAAGCGAACTGGTATTTAAAATGCTGCTGATGAAGTCTCAGACCACCTTCTGAGCAGTGCAAGCCCAAGACAAACCCAAAGGAGTACAAGGCTTTGAAAAGCAGAAAAGACATTTGAACAAACCCCCAACCTTGTCATCCCCACCTCGCCTCTCCAGCACCCTCTGTTGATGTCAAGGCAGAACTTGTGTCCCGAACGTAACTAACTCAGTCAGCCACCTGCTAAAAAACGCACTCACACAAATTCTCCTGAGGACTTTAGCAGAACCATAGTCTTTACAATATCACGTCTATCATGTCCAAGAGACAATCCAAACTTACTTAACATACAAAAACCAAGAAAAGTGATCAATTCTCAAGGGAACAGACAATCCACCCAGACAAGCTGGAGATCACCCAGAGGTTGTTGTGGCCAAGACTTCAAAGCAGTTATTGTAACTACACTCCATGGTAAAGATAAACATACCTGATGTAAATGAGAAGAGAGACGTTCTCAGCAGAGAAATAGAAAATACAAAATACAGTATCTGAAATAAAAAACTCACTCAATGAGGAGCAATAGCATAAGAGATGAGAGATGAAAACTTCAGTCAATTTGAAGATAGACTAATAGAAATTACCAGTAAATGAAAAGAAAAAAAAGACTGAAAAAAAATGAGGGACAGTACCAAATATTTATGTAGTTAGAGTCTCAAAAGGAAAGAGGAAATTGGTGCAAAAAAAAATTATTTGAAAAAGTAATGGCCACAACTTCTGAAATTTGGTGAATGAAAGACATAAATTTACAGATTCAAAAAGTTCAGTGAAAGACTTCTTTGCTATGACATCGAAAGGATGATTCATAAAAGAAAAAACTGGTCCACTGGATTTCATCAAAATTAAAATTTTCTGCATTATAAAATATATTAAGAAAATGAAAAGAAGTCCCAGAGTGGAAGAGAATATTTGCAAAATATATCTAACAAAGCACTTGCATGCAGAATATACGAAGGAACTCTCAAAACTCAATAATATAAAAACAAACAACCCAGTTAAAAAACGGACAAAAGATCTGAACCAATGACTATACAGATGGCAAATAAACACAAATAAGTGAGAAGATGCTCATTGCCATCAGTCATTGGGGAAATAAAATGAGACCTGTCTACATACCTATTAAGATGGCTAATATCAAAAAACGGAGACTGCCAAGGCCTGCCAAGGAGGCAGAACACAAGGAACTCTCCTACATGCTGAGGGGAATATACAATGGAGTATACAGCCACTCTGGAAAACGGCTTGGCAGTTTCTTAGCAAGTAAAACATACACTCGCCACATGAGTCAGCAATCCCACTCCCAGGTTTTTACTCAAGTGAACTGAAATTTATGATCTCATAAAAACATGCGTGCATGGTTACAGTGTCTTCATTCATAATTGAGAAAAACTGAAAACACAAATGTCCTTCAGCAGGTAAATGGATAAGGACACTGTAGCGTACCCATTAAATGGAATACTACTCAGCAGTAACAAGGAATCAACTGCTGCTAAATGCAACAACACAGATGAACAAATCTCAAATGCACTATGCTAAGTATAAGAAGCCAGACTCAAAAGGCTGCATGCTGTATGAGTCCATTCATAGGACAGTCTTGAAAAGGCACAATTATAGGGACAGGGAAAAAGATCAGTGGTGGCCAGTGCCTAAGGGGAAGGATGGGAAGAGCTGAATACAAAAGAGGGAACTTTCAGGGAGGCGACTGTTTTGTATCTCCTTTCCTGTTAAGCACAATTTTTGTGCTTGTCACAACTCATCGAGCTTTACACCAAAACGAATGATTTTTCCCGTATGTAAATTAAAATTTTTAAAAAGTTAAAAAACTCAATGTTTTCTTAAATATGAGAAAATAAGCTACAAACAATGTAAAACAATAATCTGTCAGATCCGCCGCCAAACATTAAACACAGAGAAATGATCCCGTTTATCTACTACTGAGAAGTGAATGATAGAATAATTCAAAATGCTCTTACTGAGATAATGTCTCTGCACACCTAAATAGAGAAAATAGAAAGTAAAGCGTGCTTAGAGAAGGGGTCTAGTGTTCGTACAGGAAAGTACCCTGCCCCTAGTTCTTCAGAACCACTGAGAGCTGCCAAGACTGAGTGGAACAGATAAACCGACCTGGAATCAATGACGAGATTGTCATGTCTCGTGTCTAACATGTAACCACCACAATTCTAAAAATAGTACATGTGAAATACAGTCATTCACCTTAATAGAATTATCTCGGAGGCCACTGATAATTTTTTCATCATCATACTGTAAACAGTAGACACCTTTACTATTTTCAGAGCGGCACTGAATCCTCTGCAAGTTGTGTCGTCCACACCGCCAGTTGGATTCTATAGTCTAGGGGGAAAAGAAGGCAACAGATGAGTTTTTGTGAATCAACTATTCTATTAGGCTTCAGACTTTGGCGCTGCTTCCAGAAACAGCATACCACCGATACCCCATCTTGGTTTGCATAACTGTCTGTAGACAGGAATCCTGCTCATTTCCAAGTAAGACATTAGCCCAACAATGTTTTTTCTCAAACGTTCCCTGCCCGTCTGGCAACTATCATAGGATTTCCAATGAGTTTGGGTTGGGTTTGAAAAAAAATGGCCTAGACAGAAGTCGGTATGTTTAAAGAATGCCATTTGCATCCAAAACATACAAATAAATAGTAACTCATTGGGTCACTCTCTAATGCCAATTAAAATATTTGGCAGAAGCCCACCACCAACATCAAGCATATACTGACAACCTGTGTTTCCATCCAAAGCATTGTCTTGATCATTGAGAAAAGATATTAAAGTGCTACTACACGCCAACTACTATAGAAAAAAATTTATTTGCTAACCATTTTTAATCTTCCAACACACTGAAGTACCTTTAAAATAAGAATGGCACATTTCAGTCCTGGAGTCACATTCTTTCACCGTTCATGCACCACTTACTGAGATGTAAGTATATTCCAGGTATTAACTGCTAGACAGACACGGGATTAAATGATCAACAGGAAGCATGCTGCTTTCAAGGGAGGCACCACTAGTATCTAGGCACACAGTGTCTAGAACTGGATATACTCTCAATATGTTTATTGAGTTAAATGATCCACGTATTAACCTTGGAAGGAAGTTCTTATTATTTCCCTTTTTGAAACAAGGAAGGGGTTTAATTTGCCCGAGGCCACAAAACTAGTACTTGGACACACAAGTCATACCCAGTTCTTCCTGACTCTCGAGTCCATGCTTTTTCCACTAAGATATGCAGTATCTATAAAGTAGTATAGTCCTAGCTGTCCAGGCAGTGAACACGGGACATAAGAAGATCAGTAACAATTCCAGATAAAATATAAGTGTCAAATGAGTGATTAAAAACTTCAGTGCTGCAGGACTTAAGGAGATAAACAGTACTGTGGCATGAGACCAGTCGGCAAAGTTGAACGAGGAAGTGGGTCATGCCCAACACACTGGAAGACCTAACCTCTGGTAGTGCGTATGGGGGATTTTCAGGAAGAAAGGATACAAAGTTTCCACCAAGAACAACCAAAATGGCAACTCCTGATCCTTGAAATTAGGGGACAACAGGGACCAGGATAATTGTTTACACCTGAATTCAGGATGTATTAATAGTTTAAAAGATTAGCTCGGAGTAGAATTAGGAGTAGCTAAAAGTTTAATTAGTTGCTTTGCTAAAGAAAGGAGATAAATCTCATCTTCATTCATGATAAGCACTTAATTACTGGCTCTGCTGACATCTAACAAATCATACTTCCTCGTTTTTTGAAGACAGTATGCTTCTGTATTGCTCTAAAATGTTAAAAGTCACTGTATGTTGTGTGCTAGGTACCATGCTTTCATAACACTATGCTATGTGCTTTTACATGGTTTACAGCTCACTTAGTCTTCACAACTTTGAAGCCAAGATTACTGCTTTCATTTTACAGAAAGAGAAATGGAGGACTGGAGATACTGACACACATATATCTAAAAAGGAAAATGTTTCACCACTTATGGCCTCAGTAATTAGCACAGGAGCCTGGAAATACAATCCCTCCTCTCCAAGAGCTCCCGTACAGAGCCTTGACAGAGGGCAGGATGGCACTCCCAAGCAAGGTGCCACGGAGATGCCAGGAGCAAGGAAATGCTCGCCTGCCTATCTGCTACCCAGTCAGAGCTTCTGGGCCAGCAGCATCGCCTCCAGTGAGTTTGTAAACATCAGACATGAAAGCACATTGCAAAATCAAAAAAATTTCATCTACCTACCCTGCTACCTCTAGTAAAGGTCAGCAGCAGATCTGTCTGTATAAGCAACTTTTTAAAAAGGGGTCCAGAATATAAAGAATTTCTTAAACTGAACTCAGTGCTTAGAATCATTTAGAAATCAGGTAGTTTCAGGTAGTGACTGACACACTTCAGCATGCTAAGCATGCCAGGAAAATGCTGACTTCGGAGGCAGACAAAGGCAACAAGTCTTACTTATGGCCAGGGACTCTTGGCAATGATTATCACTGATGTTCAGGCTACACCCTCTGGGGGCCCAGAGTTGCTGCTATAAACCCGAAGTACTACAAAGATGAAGATGTAACACGTCACACACATGCATCAGGTGTTCTTTAAATTCGTATTGCTATTCTGTTTTAAAACACGCAATTATTTTTTAAATATTATTGAATCAGTAAGTAGCTTTGTTACTCTGTATATTTCAATGACTAGAAAAAGCCCATTTACTATCACATGGGAATTTGAAATCTTTTAAAATTTAAAATGAAGGCGTGGGGTGGCTGGATGGCTCAGGTGGTTAGAGCGCGAGCTCTGAATAACAGGGTTGCTGGTTTGATTCCCACGTGGGCCAGTGAGCTGCACCCTCCACAACTAGATTGAAGACGAGTTGCCACTGAGCTTCTGGAGGGGAGTCTGGATGGCTCAGCTGGTTAGAGCACGGGCTCTCAACAACGAGGTTGCCAGTTCAATTCCCACATGGGAAGGTGGGCTGTGCTCCCTGCCAACTAACGATTGGAAACAGTGACTGGACTTGGAGCTGAGCTGCGCCCTCCACAACTAGATTGAAGGACAACGACTTTGGAGTGGATGGGCCCCGGAGAAGCAGACCGTTCCCCAATATTCCCCAATTATAAATAAATAAATAAATAAATAAATAAATAAATAAATAAATAAATAAAATGAAGGCGTGGGGGACTCCCCACACCAAAAAGAATTTCCCACATGCTCTCTCTCTCTCTTCTCTGAGATATTTTCTAGAACTGGCTGGCTTGCGTCTATTTTACTGGATCTAAAGCCATACGGCAGAGAGGAGCTGAGGCAACACCAGTCAGCCTGTGACACACCCACCCCAGGGCATCTGGACAGAGACCACCACCCAGTGGAAAGGCTGAGCCAGGCTCTTCACCTCCCTCTTTTAAGTAAGAGCCAGTCGCCAGGACCTCTCAAAAGCTGCTAGACAACAGGCTTTCATTCTAAGTCAAATGGAAGTGAGGAAATGGCTTAGCTTCTCAATGCTTAGAAAGAGCCTAATTTCCTAACACACGTCTGAATTTTAAAAGAGAAAGTTTGCCAAATAATTCTTGATGGATCATTTTAGAGGTCCCACTCAGGGCCGTTTTAAAAATTACTAGGTTCCCTAATCCCAAAACAAGTGTAGTTTGTCTCAAAATTCCAGGAAAGAGACACTAAACCAGATCAGGGAGGGGCCTGCCTTCCTGCACAGCCACCGTCTAATTCCTAATTCAATCTTCTCCATTCCCAAGGCCACCCACAAAAGAAAGCAGCGCTTCCTGCTGACTATGTCTGCCCAAAATACTACCTACCACCTTATTTCATGACCTCAGCTCTTACTAGAATGCTTATAAGTCAGGTCTTTTTTAGAAAAACTAGACCCTTAGAAATGGAAGGCAACCCATTGTGGTAGAAAACACCTGGGTCCATTAGTAGCTTTGGCAAATGACTTGGACTTTTGAGATGTAGTTTCCTCTTCTGTAAAAATGGGAAAAACAGTATCTGCTTCCTCCAAGCTGTTAAGGATCAAATGAGATGACACATGGGAAGTGCTTATCACAGGGCCTACGAATGGCAGCGGGATGTTCTTCCTTGTTTGTGGAGAACACGGACCAAAAAAATCTTCTCACCCAACTGCCAGGAACGGTGGCCTCCGTCTAGGCTGACACTGAATGCTGAGCCCGAGCCCGAGCCCGCCCCAACCCCTCCCAGGAAAGGGCTCAGCCTGCAAATGAAATCCAAGGAAGCTCAGCCGCAGGCCCACAGAGCACACACAGGTGCACCCCTGTAATTATGCAGATACCTGCCATTTCACTTCGACATCATGTGGTGTGGCTACTGTAGAGAAATAGTTCGTGTTTTTGAGAACTTGTAAAATCCCCTTACCCTGTGCAAATTTTCAAAATACTGGGAAAGTAGCCATGATACACAGAGTATACAGCGGCATTTAAATTGGCAATAGAGTGAAAACAGATGTCTGAGTATGGAGGAATAACATTATTTTTAGAAGCCTAAACACAACTGGGTGGGTGGGCAAGTTTCAGCATTTTCTGGTCAGGACAATGTTAATATCAAGTTTGTAAACCACAAAAAAGCTCCCCACTTTCTGTGAATAAAATGTGGTTTATTAAAAGGTGTGATAGAACACACCATCCTTTTACCAGTGGTCCATTCCAAGGAGAGTGCTTCAAAGGCTTTCATCCGGTGGATAAAGGAGGAAAAAGGCATATCACACGAGAGTTTGCCACTGCACTGAAATGGCAAAAGGGAAAAATCCAAGTTCAAGATGGCAGAACTCTGACTGAGTGTATTGTAACAAGTCCCATCTCTGTTGAGAGACACTTGAGGGTGTGCTAGAGTGAAAAGAGCATGGGCTTTGAACTAGAAGAATCTCCATTTTGACAATTTGAGGATTAAGTTAAATCACTGTAACGAAGTACCTAATAGTAAGCTCATCATTAATAATGATTGATGATAATAACAATGAAGACTCTAGATAGCAAAGGAAATATAGCTGCTTCCTTTAGGAACATGCCTCAGATTTCCCAGGTATTCCTTCGCAATTCAGATGCACTCTAACACCCCACCCCACCCCGCCCTGCGGCAAGAACACGCTGAGAGATGAACCTTTACAGAAAGCTAAGAATTCTTATTGATTCTTCCCGACTTCATCTTACATCCTCATTTCCTGAATCATAGGGGCTGGCCACACTAAGCGAGGTTCTCGACTTTTCTTTAAAAATTAGCCAATTTCTGGTGGGTCAGTGCGGAAGAGCAAGGTCACCTGCTCATCAGAACCAAATCTGGGAACAGAGAGATGACAGGAGGCAGCACATGAACTAGAGCTTCTGGGAGAAGAAAAAGGTGCTGTGAACGGGCAACCTTGCAAAGTACATGGGGAACAGAAGCACAGACTCTGCAGCTTGTGTGTGGGCAAGTGGGGGGGGCACACAAACATCCACTTGACATTCAGGGGGTAATTTATCGTTTGGCAATGTGCTTAATTAAAACCCTTTAAAGCACCACCTGTCCCACCACTGGACTAAAACAAAGCCCACTAATCTTAACGCATGCCCTTTTTCAACTAACAGTCAAGAACACCGAGTACTCACACCATTGGAGAAAGATGAGAGGATCACCTTGAAGACTGGAGGCACATGCTGACATGCCCCTTTCCCCTTGACTTCTTAAAATGTCCGCTTTGAAAGGGACAAACACCACCACTAAGAGCCAGCCAGACCTCAGTTCAAACCCCACAGCTACGTAGCAAGTCCTAAAACTTCTCTTAGTCTCAGTTTCCCCTTATTACAGATGGGGATCATATGTACCTTGTTGTCAGAATTAAATGCAATAATCTACGTAAGTCACACAGCATAGCTGTGTATACTGCAAGGGCTCAGAAGAGCGTACTTGTAATTATTATATATATATGAGGGTCTCATATCAGCCTTATAGGCAGGACTGAGGCCCAGGAGCTTCTCATTCGTTTGACCCATGCGTGGCTCACTGACACAACTCTCTAACTGTGTGTCCACCCTGAACAGAATAAAACGCACTCCCAAAACAGAGGTAAAGAACTACTTTGATGAGGTACCAGTGATCTATGGTACAGAAAAGGTGGTGTAACAGAAGAATGTAAGGCTGATCACGGACTCTATTACTCACTAGCTGTGTGACCTTGGGCAACTTATTTAACCTTGCTGAGCTGTTTCCTCACCTTTAATAAGGACATGACCTACTCAGGTATTGTCCAGAGTGTTAAGTGAGAAAACGTATTATAAAATGCTTAACCAGGTATCTAGCACAAGTAAACGCTCTATACATAGTACATTATTTTTTTTATTATTATTACCATTAGTGAATATACCAAAGTATAAAACATCATCCCTTACACTAAGAGATCTAGCCCACAAAAATCTGGAGGAGACCCTTGTGGCCAACCAGTGGCTTTTCCCAAACCACACTTAAGAACCACTGGCTAGACCACCATGATAGAGGTTTGTGTGTCAAATCGGGTTTTCCCCCATAGCTCTATTTTCCCTCACATCTGCCTCCTTCACTAACTGAAAAATATTATTTCAGCCTGAGGAAATGGATATGGTAAGTGGTGTCACAGACTGTCACGCCACAGAATACGGAGTTCATACTGTCAATTGCAAAAGTCCTCATGGAGATAAAATAATCCGTGTCACCAAGTCTTCAACCCAATCAAAGTTGTTCCAAAAGTCCTGTTTATTAATGACTGACTAAACATCATCCTTCTCATAACAGAGGGTTTACTAAATGATTCAAGGGCATTTGGAGATACTTTGTAAAGAATAACTGGCGCGGGGACAGAAAACAGTTTCTAAGATGTGTACACAAGTGACGTCTTAGTACCACTAACGGTCTGGGGTTAAGAGACAGCCCCTCTCCCCAGAACACACACACCAACCTAAGATTCGAGTTAACACTAGGTCTCAGCTACTAATACTGTAGGAGCAATTTATTCAAAGTTTTGCCAATGGATCAGTTAATCCCTAAGCTTTATGATTGCCTGGCAGAAGTTTTAAATTATTTAACCATTCTTAAAAGGTTACTTTTGTAGCTCATTTTAGGGAGCAGAATACTCAAGACAAGGGTTTGTGCTTTAAATAATGATATTCCAGTCACATTCAGATTTACCGTTAACCAAATGATTCTATTAGTTCACATCTGCCTCAAAGGGGGGAGGTAGGAGAACCCTCCAAAAAAGCACATGTTTCTCCATTAATGAATTTTGGCAGAAGAACTTTTATGTCTATCACCTGGGGGACAGGATTACTTCACGTTTGGGAAACTGAGTATAACTTTATGGGTGATACAGCATTGCCTAGAGAAGGCTGAATTTTTCTGCCAAGGAGGAAATAGTGAAGTAACCAGGACCTGCCAAGAACACATGTGAAAGAGTTAATGAGAAATGCCTGTGCGTGTCTTTCCTGGTTCAAGGAAAAGGGCTAAACAATAAAACTGAACTAATTAGAACACATGCACAATATCAAACATCTCCAATGTTTCTCATCAAGTTTACAGAGTTTTACTGGTCTGATGAAGTTACACTCAAATCTAAAATGGTCCAGAAGCATAATTTGCTCTATAAAACCCACTTAACTATTGCTTACAATCATATATGAATCATTTTTTATAAAAAAAATTGTGGGAAACGTACAGAGGAAACCGAGACTGTGCTTTCTCGAGTTCTCCAGATACGGCTCAGCGATGTGAAACTGCTTACCTGAAAAGCTGGGCCCTGGAGTTTGGAAAAACGTTTTAATGACCTAGCGGCCTTGCAGAAGCATTTCACGTTTTAGAAAAGTTAGCTCATTTTTTACATCAAGACATTATCTACTCAGAAGAATAGCTGCAGATTATATAGAATGTGACACATTTGTTCCAAGAGTTTAGCTTAAAAAATTTTGACTTGTTCCGTGATTTTAGACCAACAGGACACTCCAAGGCGACATAAAAAGTTGAGAACAAGACACAAAGAGCCCATAAAACAGATAAATCATAAAGTTACCTCTATATCCTGGATAATCTTTGGGTACAATGACCTATAAAATGAGTTGGGAGGGCCGTCTGTGGGTCTGTTTTTAAACAGGTACTGATCCCTGGCAGATAAAAACAAACAGATGTTACATTTTTGCACATAAAAGGGTGAATTGTACTTAAATGTGGTGCTTACAAAGATGTATCACTCAAGTCTTTTGACTTGCATTGAGCTTTAGCAAGTCAAAAGCAGGATGGCTGAGTTTAAACACGTGAGACACAAGTTTACTTCAATTTACAGCTCTCTACCACGATCCTGGCCTTTGACTTTCAGAATACCCAGCACACAATAATCCAGCCTTTCATTCTGTACTTTCACAAAAAGTGCTAAAGTAGCTTTGGGGAAAATCGAACTTAGTACACATCAAACTTCCTCCCATAAAGAAAACACAGCCCTAACCCTCGCTCACATCACAACCCCCTGTACTTCTTTCTCTGTGCTAACTGAGCCAGGTTACTGACGTGTACAGCGCAATAAAGCTGTACTTAACTTCAGGGTTTTCTCTAAAAAAGCCTGCCTGCTGTGCCTTCCATTATCTTCAACTAGCAACACTAACAAAGAGCAAAATGGCATTATTTGACTTTTTCATATTTTCTTTTTTCTTATCTATCTGTTGGTAATGGTATTACCACCCAAGAAAAACGTGAAAGGAAAGGCATAAATACACAGCTTTAAAAAGCCCAATCACTCAAACTATACAATACTTCCTAACAGTTAATAACTGTAAAGGAAATTTACATATCAGAAGGAAAAATTCTAACAGCTTTAACTTTTGTTCTCCCAACTCTTGACCACTCATCTTTCTCCGCTTGTTTAAAATAGGCCAACACATCTGGCAAGTATAATTGGTTTCTTGAGTAATCAAACTGACCCGAGGTCAAAGACATTTTTCCCCCCAAAAGAACAAACAAACCCCCCTACTTACCACCCTCTTCTTTCTGAAAGCCCTTTCCATAGTGGGTCAGTGCGCACCATTCGTTCAATCAGCTTCTTCCAAAGCATTCCTTCGGAGATCACCCGCTGCCATTCTTTACAGACCAGCTCTGCTGCACACAGAGACCTGGCATCCAGGTAGGAAAGAATGTTTTCTGCTATGTGATCTAGGCCTTGCTCTACAAAACAGAAAAGACAATGAAGAAATGGGAAGGGAGGTGGAAATGTACCAGTCACCATTTCCGAAAGGGTAAGGGGAAAAAGGAAATCCTGATCCAGGCACGATCAGCCTGCGGGTACGTACGTGCACGCGCAGGTAAACCTATACTCTTCTTTTGGGTTCTGATTTTTTAAGATAAAACAATTGGTGGCCAACAGTTACTGTGTATAAAAGCTGATCTGGAAAGTTCTAGATTTGTCAGATATTATGATAAAAGAGTTATTTCATTTTCTTTGAAAACCACTATAGAGTAAGGCTGCTCCACATTTTATGGATGAGGCACAGAGACATAAAGCACTCATGGTTTCCCGACTCCAGAGTAGTAAAGCCAAGAGTAGAACTCCCCATCTCTTTATCCAGAGTTTCTGGTCTTTCCCCTCTGATTTACTGTCTCTCATAAAAAATCATCCTATTAATCCATGACCAGTGTGAATCCCTTGGGGCTAAGGAGACAAAAAAGTGAAATGCTTACATCTTTAAAAGCTTATAAAAAGTTAAATGACAATCCAAGAGTTAGTCAGGTGTACTTAGATGTAGGTTTGTCAATCATTTCTCTGTCTGTGGAGGCAAAATTCTCAAAAGCAAGAGCCACGTGTCTACAAATTCTAGAAGCTTACAAGGTTTATCCCACACAATGCCAGGGTCCTCTCAACGACACCCAAGATTCGGCCTCTGCCCAACATTCACACACAAGATCACTATGGTCAATTCTGTGGCCGCCTGTAAACTCCCACCCTGTGGCTCTAGGCGCGTCCTCTGCAGCTACAGACATCCCAGCTCCTCCCCAGGCCTCTTCTGTGCAGCGCTGGGCAGAGTAAACATACAGGCAGAAAGTCCCAATTTCAAGTCTACGTCCATGACATGAAACAAATACTGAAACATCCCTGCCCCGTGGTTTTTTACCATATACAGTGGTAATCACCAGTAATAACTGTCCTTTCTCACTCTATGGGTAGAATCAAATGAGTTTTAGGAAAAGATTTTAAAGACAACAAGGCACCATACAAGCTTAACGTGTGTTCTCTTTTTCAAGATAAATAGAAGCAGTACAGTAACACTAACTTAGCAGGGTACAGGTAAATCGTTCCCCTTTCAGAGCCTCATTTTCCTCACCTGTAGAAAATGAGGATAGTAATCCCTGCCCCTTCTTGATAATATCAAAATGAGCTGATGCACAAAAAATGCTTCACAAACTAAGGTTTGCTGCAACTCTAAGAATGACTATTTCCACTGTTGATTGTGGTTTACAGGCCTTCGTGCACTAATTCTCCTCCACTTGGAGATCTAATACCCATTTATGTTCTGATAATGGCGACTGCACTGGGACCACTATCTTTTCTTGCACATGTCACTAAACTGCAGTAAGTGCAGTCGGAGTTCACACTGCCTTCACCTAATAGTCCCATCACAGGAGACTGCTAAGTTGGCAATAAGTCGCAATCCTAGGCCTCTCACCCCGAACATCTATTAAACCAATTCCTGCTAATTCTGTGTTTGTACCGCTCCTTGGAGAGGTGGGGGTCAGCAAGGTGTAGGAGTTGTCCTTACTATAATTCACCTTTAAAGCTTTGTCTGACTGCCCCATTTCAGCCTCCAGAATTCTGATTCTGCCATCCAGAAGACTGGGTATTCCACATCAGATCTGGATGGTAGGCAAATGGAGTAATTCTTTATTTATTCCCAAGTTTGTGGGCAAACATGTTAAATGGGTCAGAACCAAGGACAGCACCCACGATTCTAGATATTTCCCTCCAGGCTACCCTTGATCCATTCATTAAATACTCACAAGGTGCCAACACTGAGTCACTCTGTAACCATCTGGATGTACCACTGTCCAGCCCAAACCTCTCTATTCAGTCCTCAGGGATATTTGGAGAAACTCTGACCACCTTTCCATGCTTTTTCTGACCTACCAGTCTGGTAACTTTACCAAAAACGAAATCAGGTGGATTGGTCTGGTTGCCCTGTGTGTCCCCTTGCTAGAGCTTACTACATAAAATTGGTATTGCATTTTCTGTTTACAAGTCAGTACTAGCTGCTTTGTGGCCCTTTTCAACATATAATATAACCCACGTTCATTATAAAAATATTATAAAATGCACATAAGCAAAACATTTTGAATCCCTAACTCCCACCTCTCAGAGATAATGGCTTTTAACATTCTGTATATATCCTTCTAGGCTTACACAAACCTACATAGTCTTTTCAGCTGCTAATTAACTTTTGATAATCCATTTAAGAATTCTGCTTGAGTGTAACATCAAATTTACCAGCTAATATCCCCCAAATACACAGTTCTTAGAACCAGGGACTCTGCCCATGAATCGTCTTCCGGGACTTTCATGCAGGATTACCAAACACAGCTGACGAGCTGGAAGGGCGCAACTTTACCCAGGAGCTCTGCCCATGGTTTACGATTACCTTTCAATGCCCCACAATTCTGAAAATCATAACTACAGCTTCTGTCACTATGCTGGCATGCAATGCTTTTAGGTCTACTTGTTTGCACAAGTTGTATGTTTCCGAAATATCTTCATAACTTTATTGGACTACAATTTTTCCATCCTTTTTGGTTTTAAAACTATTATTTTCAGTGGGGAAAGAAAACAAAGTTCAGAGTGAAATATGCTGATTCTTTTTATTATCACGATACCCCTGATTCCAAGAACACCATCCTTTCAGTCTTCACACTGTGCTCTGAACAGTTGATTTTTTTTGTTTTGTTTTCAACTCTCCCAGATTACGTCACCATTTTGGACAATTTTACTTCATTCCGGGTTTTGCCTTGGTACCACTCTCAAAGGATGAGGCTACCTTTTTGTGTAGCTACATGATTGTGTGCCCCTTTCTTCCATCTCTCTGCCCATATTTATTTATAATCAGAGAAATCTGTGGCTAATCACATGGGCTTGGACTTAGGCCTCTCCACTGCTGGGACTGAAAGTATTTATCAAAATTTCAAATTTCAGAATCTCTCAGCCCTCTTTAATCATGTTATCTTTTAGAATATCTATCCGTGGGCTAATTTATCCTCTCGGAACTTTTCTAGTGCTGGAGTACTTAGCTGACTATCTTCTAGCTCTACACTTGATATTAGAACAGTCACTTTTCAAGGTGTACATTACTTCCATATCATCCACCAAATCCTCCTAACTGTTATAAAACCCTCCCTACCCAAGCCCGCCTCCCAATGAGCCCTCTGCTCTCTGAGAGATGAAACAAATAGCCAAGGAGAATGCATTAGACAGCTGCCTTTTCGGGCCCTGCTGGCTGCAACACCCGTCGTCTCTGCATGAACCGCCTGATCTGGTGCTCTCTGAGCTCGTGCTCAGAAGCCTGTGTGGTTGTACAGGAATCACT
The DNA here is from genome assembly GCF_057876585.1 of Rhinolophus sinicus. NCBI lineage: Eukaryota > Metazoa > Chordata > Mammalia > Chiroptera > Rhinolophidae > Rhinolophus > Rhinolophus sinicus. The sequence continues at coordinate 105,247,339 of NC_142505.1, forward strand.
CAGGGTTAGTGATTTTAAACACAGCAGCAACAAAAAGATTCCCTGGACATTCTTCTGATATACTTAATCAGAGTCTTTAGGTGGGGAGCCCAGGAATCTGTATTTTTAAGAGGTTCTACCAGGTAATTCTGACACGCTGGCAACTATTGCTTTATAGCAATGATACCCCTTTTAGTTTTCTTTGATTTTTCCTCCTCAATAGCTCCCCACTGGGCTATCAGTGCATTTCTGCATAAGGAAATCTCTCATTAACACAGATTTCCTCCTCCTTCAAAGGCCATCACTGTATTTCAGCAACAGTTCAGCGATATCTATGAAATTTGATTTCTTTCCTTTGGATAATCCCTTAAATTCACTTCATCCTTCTAGGAGGCAGCATGTTTTCGTCTCTTGGAAAATGCATTTACTGTAAAGTCAGGTAACCTGGGTTGAAGTAAATCAGTTTTCCGGATCTCAGTCTTCCCTAAAATAGACATGATATTAAATGCTTGAAATGGATTAGCTCATACAATCTGCACGACAGCCCTCTGAGCTAGGTACTCAGTACCTTCATTTTGTAGAGAAGGAACCTGCTCACCTGGCTGGGAAGGTTAAGAGGAGGTTATGAAGAAGAGCAGGTACTCGGTAAGTGTCAGTCTCTGTTCTCCTTCCCTCATCTCCAAACCTCCTTAGCTGAGATTGCTGGCCAAGGAAGCTAAGCAGAGTTCCTCTTCTTTGTGATTACATGAGCGAAAACCTTGCACACCTTCTCTGGCAAAGCGCTAAGCCCCCTCTAGTATCTTGGTTAGAAGTCTCGTATCTCCTTAAATGTCGGAAGTACAGGAATCACACAACTCCTGTTGGAGCACCTAAGAGCTACCCCCAAAAGCCATGTAGAGCTTGCAACTTTTCTGCTTTCAAGCCGATGGGGGACAAAGAAGTCACTGAACGAGGTGGTCCATTTGCCGGGGCTAGAGAGTGCTTTGAGGTGTTAAAACTAGGTATTTTCTTAAGTACCAACGTCTGGCTCTCATTTACTCTATGGTGCTGAGACTCCCCCATCCCACCATCACCCCCCTTCCCAAGGCAACAAAGGGACACAGTATGGCCTCAGAAAACAGGGCAGAATACTGCACACACAATGCTCAAGAAGTGCTGCTGCTGCTAATTATAGTCACCAGATGAAGGTCTGGAAAAATTTCAATAATTAAAACAATTAAAAAGGCACAAGTTTCAAAGCTCAATATGTAAAAAACACTGTATCAAAATCAAACTCAAATGTGCAATGTCAGTTCAATGCCCTTGACTATAGCCAGTTCTAACACAGCTGCTTAGATCATACAATTACAGAAACTTTTATTATTTTAGAAACGCATTTCAAAGAACAGCTGCAAAGAAACTTCCTTCTCCCCACCCACCCCTGCTGTCCCTTCCCCCTTCCTAGTCACAGATCCATATAGTTATAAAATTTGAAGTTAGATACCTTTAAAAAACAAAACAAAAAATCAATGCAATTGCTGACGGCAACAGGCTGTCAAGAGATGCCTTTACCTTGCAATACACTGACCTCAGGATCTGGACAGAAATGAAGCAGAATGATGCTCATGTCCGAGCCCAAGGAGCTGTTATGCCAACACAGTGCTGTGCACACCTACCTATATGATGTCACGATGAATCAATTTGGAAATTAGTGGCTGAATAATTAAAACTTCCTGGCAATAAAGCTTCTTACCTCTGCAGAAGCAGGTGTTTCCTGCCTCTCTGGGCTTTGTTGTTGTTAAAGCTACCATCCTCAGAATACCCACCAGATGCCAGGCATATTATATCCATTCTTTGATCGTCACAATATCCCAGGAAGTAGTAGTAGTAGTAGTATTCCCACAGACAAGGAAACTGAGATTTCGAAAAGTGGGCTCATGTAGCCATTAGGTGCAGCGCTGGGATTCACACTGCAGGGCCGTCTAAATCCCGTGACCACTCTCTTTCCACTCTGTTGCCGGGTCTTTGGCCCTGCATCCAGCCTGAAGCCTTAGCCATGCTCCGGTGCTTCCACATCTCCCAAGACCTTTGGTCTAGTCTGTCACATGTACGGTCCATGATCATTTATCATCCTTACTTGGGGATAAGACAAATGAATAAACCATTGCCAAGAAGCCAAATGCTTCAAAATTTTTAATTGCTCAGACACCTCACCAAATGGATCACCAATGTTTATCATCCTTTTTGAAGTACAATCTGCCTCTACTTCAAATGGTATAAATTTTCCCTTTAACAACAGTTCTTACAAACCACAAATTTAGCCTGCAGAAATTGACATTGCAGACTAAACATTTACCATGATTTTTAGAAAAGCATATCATAATTATCACTTTTTCCACTGAACCAAAAGGAGCCAGAGACCACAAACATTTTCCATTTTCCCTATACTGACAGGTACAACAGTCACAGTAAGAAGCATCAAAAAGTCAAAACTATAGACAATTGTTATTGAATTAATGGTTTTCACAATCAAAAGAAGTCCTAAGTTGACTGTCAGTTTCAGTAGAGTAAAAACTCAAACTTAAGATCATCTACACTAAAAGTTAAACACCAAACTAGCATTTGGATTTAGCAAGTTGACCCACATTATTAAATCGAAGTAGGAATACACACGTGGACCTGTTTCTCCCCGTGCTCTTAAGTCTGGGTCTGTGTGAAGGACGAACGGCACGTTTAATCCACGTCTACTAGAGACTAACTAACATAACAACGTGGCCAGCTTGTCCCCAGCTATTAGATTCACATGTGTGATATATACTGACATATGTATATATGTTCAGATCAAATCCTGTTAAAACAAATAGCATTTCAACAAAAATATTTCCCCGTCCCAGCCAATGGTCCATTCATTTCATGTAATATTCAATACCACAAAATTCCACTTTAACAGAGATATGGACAATGCCTTAAAACTCGCTGTAAAGCAAACTGAATTGTATGCAATTATGCTAACCATATGTATATACATAACACATACTCATCTGTTCTCTCTCTTCTCCAAGACTGCACTCCCAGAGAAAAAGGGTTGCCTCTGAACTCTCTACAATTGAGAACAACAGTGCCACCTCGTGGATAGTCTGTAAACATAAGGTGAGTTCCTTGGCACTCTAAAATGTTTGAGAAGCAAATTATAGGGGAAAATAAAAACGAAACAATAGAAGGCGATCAAAAAAACCCCAAAAAACAATAAACAGATTTGCTTAAGAAAAATGAGGCTTAGCTTTGTTTAGTCAAAAGCACTTGTGAGGAACAACTGCAGTCGTTGACTTTGAAAACTACCCTGACTTTCTTGGTGTGAGATGCAGCCTGAGTCAGTAGAAAGGCCTGGAAGATGGGCGTTCCGAGTTCTGGCACTGCACATATAGAATCGCTGTACCACGTGTACTCACCTGACTTCAGTCCATCTACAATTCTCAACCCACCCCCCTTCGCTTCCCGCCCTCTCATGCAATTAAAAACCCATCTTTCTCTCTTCCCTCGCTCATATTTAAAAGTAAATCTTACTGAATTGGGTTGTATACCATGTATTCTATACTCATGGCCAATTCACGGACTTGTCCAGAATAATCTTCAGCCTGCATTCTCTTCAGGAATGAAACCTCTTTATCTTATGTAGCCAGATATAAATGATTTCAGCCTTTGCACTAACTTTGGAACCAACCTGCACAATCACCACAGTAACCAACAGAAATGACCTTGGGCATTTCACCCAATTTCTCTGACCCTTGGTTTCCTGGTCTGCATAGTGAGAAAGGACTAATTGATAGCTAAGATCCCTCCCAGCTATTAAATACTATGATTCTAGAAAGACAGGGCTCCTATTTTGCTTTTCTAGCAATACTAATGGATGAAACGAGGCAAACAGTGCTACATTTCAGCATAGAAACAGTAAAGTCGTAATTTTCTAAGCTAACACTCAAATATCCTTAAATACTCCCATTGTAGAAAGCAAACTTACAAGTTTTAGGAGAGGGATTAGAAATCAGGAGCTGGCCTCTCACTCTGAGGCCAGGTTCCGTTAGCTGTGCAAATACTCAGATCATGGAGCCCTGATGCACTGCAAACCACAGCCAGGCTAAGGAAGGAGCTTCTCTCTTAGAAGCCACGCAGAAGCTCTGACAGGGGTAGGGCTGGTGGCAATGGCACTGGTGTATCCCTGGCTGATTTTAGGCCCACCGTGGCCTGGCAGTTGTAACCTCCAGATTACAATGACCATGGTGGAAAACGTTCTGGCCTGCATTCTCTTCAGGAATGAAACCTCTTTATCTTATGTAGCCAGATATAAATTAAAAATTAAAAAAAAGAAGAGAGAAAAGAGATGGAGGCAGAAACTGAAAAGAGAGAAAAGAATTAATGAGTGATCAAAAATCAAAGGGGATGAATAGGCAGAGCACAGAGGATGCGCCAGGCGGTGAAACTATCCTGTATGATACTCTAAGGGTAGACACATAACATTATACGAGTCCATTTGTCAAATCCACACAATTAAAATACCAAGCGTAAACCCTAATGTAAAGCCTGGATGTTGGGTGATCATGACGTGTCCATGTAGCTCCATGTATTATAACAAATGTACCCCTCAGGCAGGGATACTGACAACGGGGAAGGCTGGGGGGAGGGGATGCTGAGGAATATGGAAACTCTGTACTTGCCTTTCAATTTTGCTCTGAACCTAAAACTATTCTATAAAATAGTCTATGGAAAATAAAATTCAAAGTAAACTTAACCGGAATGTGTGTGCACACGCGTGAAAGAGAGAGAGAAGGGTGGTAAGGGAAAGGATGCAGAGTAAGTTTTGAGAAATGTAATAAAGACATGCTATCAGTCTCCCCGATATGTTTTTGCCATTCCCTAAGTGTCATTTCAGATACATACAAATGAACACCCTAAACTTTGGGGCACTTCCCAAACAGAAACACTATAGAAACAATTGTCCCATATTAAAACTTAAACTGCTCATAAAGGCAAAATGCAGACTATATACAGACTACATCAAAATAAACAGCATAGCATGAACTCATTAAACACATGAAATGAACCATAATGTTAACCACTGATCCACATCACGCATCACAGAAGCTGCCTCCATTTCCTAGACAGACACTACATTAGAACTTGTCTGCAAGTGCCACATATTAAAATACGGCATGGGTCCCAAATAAGTGCTGTGTCCCTGTGCTCCCTCTCTCCTTTCCCAGACCCCCCTGTCAGCGCTGCCTAGGCCCTGGGGTGGGGCCTCCTTCCCCAGCTCAGCCTCTGGAAAGACAGGAGTTACCTGGTAACGCGGTAATGAAGTCCCGCTGCAACATGGGCTTCAGGTACGAGTTAATATGTCCATGCTGGTAATGACACATTCGGGAAATAAGGTGCTCCACAAACTCCACTTGATCGGATTCAGACCACTGGTCAAAGTATTTAATACACAAGTCTTTTTCTTTTTGATAGTTTCCTTCTGATGGCCTCTTTCTGGAGACGATCACAGATGACGTTCCATTACTTATCTAATTTAGAAAAACAAACAAATAGTGAGTTCGACAAGGAAAAGAAATTTAAGTGGTATTTCACTAGAAACATTTTTCACCCTGTGTATTTAATCTTAAAATGCCCGTTTCACCCTAAAGCCTTTACCATTCACTCCTTTATTAAGTCATTCAGGAACTAATTTTAAATGTATTCAGTGCCTGTATCCTCGAATTAGTCTCTAAAGTAAAAGGCGAAGTAGAGCTATTTCTAAAACTAAATGGTATCTTAAGCATCATTCTCCAATGTTTATTCTCAAAGTGTGCTCGCATCAGATAACGAATGTTGGAGAAGACCATCTTAGAAAAACTGCTCAGCTTGACAAAGTGGCAACTAACAACTGACAGTGAAGTGCTTTACTTCCTCAAAGTGGAAAGTTAATGCTATATTCGTGTATGCCAGTGGGTCTCCCTTGTGTGTGTATCAGAATAACAGGAGCTCTTGACACACAGATTGCCGGGCCCGCCCCAGACCTTCCCACTCCATTGGCCTGGAATAGAGCCCGAGAATGTGTGTTTCTAACCAGTTTCCAGGTGCTGTGGCTGCTACTGGTCCAGAGAACACACGTTGGGGACCCCACTTTGAAAACCACTCGCTTTCAACTGGAGAAACCTGAAGGCAACTTTATCTAGAAAGCTTCATTTTACCCAACAGTTCCGATCTCCATATTGTTTCCAGGGGCACTAAACTGCTGGCAGAACACTCTGGACGTTCCCTCCCTCCTCTGGATCACCTACTCAGAAAGTGACCCAAGGTAGGCCACGCATGCCTGAAAAGTTCTACGTCTTACGCAGTTGGGTCATGGATATCCCACAGGTTCCTACACTAACTGTGCTTTTCTCATCAAATCTGCATGGTCCTTGTACAAAACTAGTACGTTTGTTAAAAATGGAAACTGTACACACTGCAACTGGACAAGAGCACCAAGAAAAAAACCTGAATCCCTAGACTGAGGCCACAATTACTATGCTATGAGGCTCAGTAACTTAACTATTTAAAAACAAAAGTAACCTCAGTGCTTCTGTGAAACATTGGCCAAGCTGTCTGCCCATCACTTCTGACAGCCCCTTCATGTGTCATACCAGAAGGAATAACATATAAGAGAGTTTTGAAAACTGAAGAGTTGCATTACAAACATCCATAATTCCACTAGAAGTTTCTCTCGAAGTCTTACATAGAAAGAACCAAGAGCTTTAATTATCAGTGTGTCCCCTAATTGAAAGAAGATAGCCTTTGTAAATATCCAAAGGGGTGTTTGGCCTTTCTTGATAAAATCTTATAAACCTTTCCTGAGTGAGTCAAGTTCCTACGTCCACATTTAGAGGTATAAAGTCAGAAGGCACTGATCTCCCATCTCATTTATCTTAACCACTTCCTCGTCTATGAACGTTTTTTTCCTTACAATCTGGATGAGGGAGCGCTCCGACAGCGAGTACCACCAGAGGGCAGCATTGAACAGACATTTTTGATGTTGCTTTTAGGAAGACATTCAGACCCCAAAAGTCAACGTTCAAAAACAGTGAGATGAAGTGAAAATTCTTTGCTGTGGTGAATATCAACTAATACAAAGAGCATCTGTGCTACTTTGAAGCAGAAGGATGTTCACTATGTTTATAACAGAGAAAAACGAGAAATAATTGCCCAATTATAGGCAACTGGTTAAAGCAAATTGTAATACGTCTTCCTAAAGCACTATAATGCCATTAAAATCACATCTATAAAGTAAGATTTTAATAACAAGAGAATATTTTATGAAATAATATTAAGGAACAAAAGGCAAGATGCAGAATTTTACACAGCATAACCACAATAATTTGTGTGAGGGGACCATGCCAGGACAAAGTAAAAGAACATATATGAAAATGTAAAAAGTGTCTAACCTAGAGACAGAAATCTATGTATGTTTTCCTTCCCCCCTGGTTTTTACCATATTGTTTTCGTAATAACTTGCCAAAATAATCACTTTCCTAACAGGTTACATGATGATGGTAACAACTTACATTTGTATACTGCTCTCTCATTTACAACACATTAGGTTGGTGCAAAAGTAACTGAGGTTTTTGCAACTATTTTTAGCCTTTTAAACCGCAATTACTTTTGCACCGACCTTTCATACCCATGTCTTATTTGATAAGCAAAAGGGCTATTATTTCATTTACAGAAAACTTCCTAACCACCTCTGCTCCCCAGAGCACTGGTCTACCATTAATTACTCACTTGACTGAAAGGCAGATGAAAGAAAACCTGAAAGCCAAAATGTTAACAACCACTTGAACTGAAAAACCATCACGAGTAAATGAGAATCCTATTACAAAACACCATGTGTGAAGAAGTGTGCGCACAGTTCCCCCAAACGCAGCGCAAGCACCCGATTCTACAGCACATTTTCCATTTCTACGTCTCACCACCTGCCTGGCCCGCAAAGATCTTCCTGGCATCCTTTTGCTTTGTTTCATTTCATTTTAAATTTGTTGGGGATACTTCATTCTTGCTAACTAATCTACCCTTTCATGTCAAATCAAATGGACCTAGAGAATATGTTTTTAACATTATTCTCTTCAGATTTAGATTTGTTCTGCTTTCGGGTCTTCATGAAGGGGAAAATGATTTGTACCATACTGGTTGATGAAAACACCGAATCATGAAACTTTACATGCTTCTCACCCCTAAAACACTGGGGCATTGGGAGGAAAACTGGCAAACTAAGATAGAGCCAGGAAAGAAGGAAACCGAGTTTAAAAGGAAAGGGCAGAGCAGGAGGAAATGAGGAAGACGGGTGAGCGCAGGGAGAAACAGCCATCGGTGCATAGTGTGATTTGTGGCGTGGTGCCTCGCTGCTGCCCCAGGACGCCACCACTGTTCATCTTTGGCTCAGACCGTGACCAGGGACAGGCCATTTTAGGCTACAGTCATTTCAGAATCTTTACTGAAAACTCCAAAATCTTTACTACTCATAACGACACTTCCCTAAGGAACAGAAGATAAATGAGTGTGAATTCTGAAACTAGCCGACTTGCACACACACAAAAACAAAACTGCGTGGCTTGTGTTCATTGAGGTCAGGAGCTGAGGGAGCATCTTATCTACAGTAAGTCAGCTGCTATCTCATCTGGGAGCGGTCATTCCTACCTGCCAAAGAGTATTTTTCTTTGGGGACTCATCTTCATTTTGATCCTCCATAACTGAAGTGCTCTAAGGGGGGAAAAACAGGTTATTTGAATTAAGCCGAGTTTTGCAAATCCTAAATAACTACAGCAAAATATAATTTTGAAGACCCAAACTAGAGTGTACCAACGCAAACCCAAGAGCTGTTTGGCTTGTGGCTAACAGGTGCCCTTTGGGTCAAGGGGGCTGTGCTCAGCTTTCATAAATCAATACAGCCAGTGGCTGGACAAAGTAAGCATAAGGTCTTACTTATATGAAAGTTGGGCAGACTTAGAAAACAGACTAAATTATAGGAGTAGGGCTGAAGCCCTACCTCCGTCATCACTGTTATTATTTTCCTTGTGGCAAGAAGCCCTAAAGACCCACTAAGTTCCTGATTGCACAAAACATTTACTAGAACGTCTGCTATTCAGTAATCCACCCCAGCCCTCAGCAATTAGAACTTGATAAAGCCCTGGAAGCGCCCCCCACCCACCAAGCCTTTCTTTCTTCCCTGGATGGCCTGGTTTTTCTGGAATGGCTTTGCAATCCCCCCTAGCGAGCACGGTGGGTGCCCCAACCTTTCCCTGAAGGGGAGGACCCAGTCAGCCAGTAACAATCTGGCTTGCCTTAGGACTGCATTAGCTTTGGATTTTGTGTTTACTGCACAAAGAGGGACTCTGTAATTATTCTTTCTGGTGACCTAGTCGCTCAATAGATGCCCATTAACTGGAGATTATACATGATTGGATTTTCCCTTTTGAAGCTCCTACCTAATAGCTAAATGGAAACTTAATGAGAAGGGCAAGTGGGGGAGTTGCACTGAGAAAGGAATAACAACTCAGTCCCTCTAAGATTCCTTCCCAAACCTAAAATTAGAAGAGTGGGGACAAAATTTAAACTGTAACATTTGTCCCATACTATTATTCAAAAGGACCCCAGAAATCTGTTTAAGTTATCAGTATTTACAAGGTCCTGTTTACTGCCTATAGGGGATAAGCTTCTCTCTCAGATTTTCCCTATTTTTCCTTTATGTTCTTCAAGGCACAAAATGTTAGGAGCCATACAGTATTTCCAAACAATGTGTTTGATGGCAGGAGAATCAGCACTGAGCACTACGCTCTGATGAGGGGGGCGGGGGGGGGGCGATGTAGTGGAGACACCAAAGGCTTTGAAACCAGAGAAAAGGCAAAAACCTGGTTTGGTCGCTCACTCAATGTGTGTGACCCTCAGCAAGCTGTGTCACCCAACAGACTTGTGGGAATTGACACTGCCCAGCACAGGGCTTGGTATGTAACAGGGATTCAAAAAGTCCTTTCACGCCCTGCTTTGAAGACGCTCCTTTCCCCCATGTGGTACCTTCTCACGCTTTCTAACCTCAGACTTGGACAGAATGGCTCCAGATGGTTGCCAATACGGAAAAGCCACTGGCTTCCTCTATAAAATCTTATAAGCCCCACAGCACCAAGGTCTGCAGTGGGAGAGGGGGCGGGACAGCTGGGCCCCACATCTGAAACCCAACCATAAGCCAGCAAGGGAGGCAGTGTGACCAAGTGTCCAAAACAGGGAGGTCTAGAATGGTGGCAGCAATAAATGATGCCGAATGAGAAGGGAATAGAGAATAGGGAAACAAGTAGTATTTCTGTCTTCATGTAATTTTCCTTTTACCGCCACCTTGAAGGACTTAGAGATTAATAAGCTGGCAGGTTTCGTTAAGGGAATGAATAAAGTGGGAACAGTGACTCAGTACAACATCTCCTGAGTCCGACTGGTAGTTACGAGACCATCCTTGCAATATCACAATGTCCTGGGTTCTAACGCATCCTTGTGATACTGCAAGGATGGTCGTAGAAGACAGGGGCAGGAAGAAAGAAACAATGGCTGGACACATGAAGAGTTGAGCACGTCACGGAAGACAGACGAGAAGCAAGTTCCAGCCCCCATGTCTCCAGGCACCCCAGGAAATGTACAAGGGTGTACGTACGTAGAGTGTTTTCAGCTAAAAACTTTTGAAATATAGGAGCCTGAATGCACAAGAGCTATTCTGACCTAAGCTGCCCTAATACTTTCCTTACTCAGGGAGAAAACAAAAGAAGTCGGAAGTCCCTGGAGACTACACAAGAAACCACTGTCTCTGCAGTAAGAAAATGTAACTCTTCCTCTCACTCGTTCCAAAACAGAAAGGGTGCTTAGATAGTTGAAAAAGAAACAACCCCTCTGATAAAAACAGCAACTATTTCCTTAAGGCTTGATGAAAGCTGATCAAGATACACAGTTTAATAAAACTGTATTTAATGAAGTCCTGTGGGGCTGGAAGGGCTCCTCGTGGTTATTTTTTCAGCTTATAAAGCCCTCAGAAGATGCCAGAGGGAAAATGCTGCTCTTCAGCTGCACCGATCAGAGAATCACTTCCACCTGTACTCCAGGTGACATGAGACGCTCAGAGAAAAAGGGTCCCATAGTGTCATTAAGCATGACAAATGCTGTGTGCTATGTTCTCTCCCCCCACCCCCACACACACACCACAATACATTGCATTAAGACAGTAAAGGCTCTGCAATGTCTCATAATTTAAAAATCATGTTAAGTTAGTTGAACCTAGCTTTCTCCAGTTTGTTGGATACGGACAGCCCCCTTTTATAATAGTATCTCTTAATAATACTTCAGCATATATTGGCCAACACTGAACTATGGCAATAGCATGGCATAATTCCTTCCCCCTCCCACTTCACTGGGCAAATACTTCTGGGAGACAAAGGAAACGCCCCCTTTTGGTAAATAAAATACATACCTTTTCTGTTGCCCATCATCTTTCCCAGACTGCTTTGTGGGGTTGTGGGAATAAAAGGGACGGCAAGAATTAAAAATTCCCTTATAGGAGCCACAATTTTAAAAATCACTTTGGCATTTCTTCCTTAGAAGTATAACAGATAAAAAGTCACAAGCTCAAGAGTGAGGTAAGAAAAAGCAGTAAGCCCTCCAAGGGAAAAGGAAGGTGGTTTCCTACATCCAAACTCTGAAACCATGAGGTAAGCCCGTCTGAGAGCTGAAATCCTCTTTAAGTCTCCAACACTTCTGGGAAAGCAAAGCTCTCTGAAATACCAACCTGGCTTATTCACTTCCTACCCTTCTCATCATCATCTCTTTCCTCCTACATCTACCAAGAAGCATCACATGTAAATAAAAATGTAGACCTTATTTTGATGCTGCTACCAATGATAGATACAATCTAGGAAGTAGCAGCTAGACTCTCGGGCAGATCAACCTACTACTGACATTGGGGCCTGATAATTCTTTGTTGTGTGGGGGCTGCCATGTGCAGCGTAGGAGGTTTAGCAGCGTCCCGGGCCCCTACCTACTAGTAGTACTCCCCTCCCCCACACTAATGATGACAACCAAAATTGTCCCCAGACTACCAAATGTTGCAGAGGGCAAAATTGTCCCCTTCCCTTAAGAACCACTGTTCTAAGGGTGTCAGCTCCTAAACTTGCCTCCTTGGAAAGATGCATTAAATCAAATACCTCCTGACACGTGGCCTTTTTTTCTCTTCAGCCTTCTTTATTGCACCCCAGTGACTGTATGCGATTTCTTCAAATACAGTCTGATCTCACCGTGGCCAAGTGATTCATGGAGTACACAGAAACCTAAATTCTGGAGTAAGTCCTGCTTGCCATTAAATTCATATTTGGGGAAACATCACTCAGGAGTTCTTTACTCGAGATCCATGGGTTTGGGGGTGCGGATGAGGGCTTTTAATATCATGAAGTCATGAATAGAGAAATCACTGTGTATACCTCCAGAGGGAAAACCCAGAGCTTTTGTTAGATTCTCGAAGGTGCCCCAAGTGCAGTAAGATAGCAAAGCACGCACTGACCAAACAGCAGACCAGAGTGGATGGAGCCTAGGCATACTTCAAGTTCCCCAGGTGATTTTTATGTAGATCTGTTTTTCAGTCACTGCTGTGGCAAAAGGAGGTGGTCCATGCAGTCGCACCGTCCTATGCAGGGAAACTGCACTGCCAGCCTTACGACACGCCATCCAGTACGCGGCACTTCGGAACTAGCAAACGCCATGGGAACTAACGCCTTGTTCCTGCTCTTATAAAGCCCTCAGAAGACACCAAAGGGAAAACGCTGCGCTCCAGCTGCACTGATCAGAGGATCATTTCTGAAGTGTATTCCAGGGGACACGAGATGCTCAGAGGAAAAAGGGTCACAGCGTCTAATTAAGTATGACAAATGCTGTGACAAACACTGTGTCCTGCATGAGTGCTCTCCTCACCCCCGTTTACAATACGTTTCATTAAGGCAGTAAAGGTTCTGCAACGTCTGATACTTTAAAAATCCCGTTAAGTTCCCTGAACGTAGCTTTCCCAAGTTTGTTGGATACTGACATCCTTCTTTCATAATAATATCTCTTAATACCTCAGCACATCTTGGCAAACACTGGACTAGGCCTGTAGCATGGCCTGATTCCTTCCTGCTCCCACTTCATCGGACAAATACTTGTGGGAGACAAAGGAAATGCCCACTTTGGGTAAATATGATCTATACCTTCCCGATTCTCCATCGTCCTTCCCAGACTGCCATGTGGGATTAGTCTGTATGTAGATACAACAGGCTCTAGGTAATGTACCTCTGCTAGCAGGTGCCACCAACTGACACTGACTGTATTTCACTTAGACAATTCCATACTTTATGGGTTATACAAGAGGGATCTACTTCCTAACTTTAAAAATGCTACAAATTCTGTACTGAGTTTCATCATGAGAAATGTATGTAAATGTAAGATTTTTATATAAAAAGCATCTTCACTCCTGAGAGGGAAGGAAAAAAAGAAACCTACAAAGGATCTAGAAAACAAGGGGCTATTCTGCCATTTTCTCTTGTGTTTTTAGATTTTTAGATTTAAGACATTATGTATGATAGATCCATAATGTAAAATGCTATTCACTAACTTTACTGAGTCTCTGTCTTTTAATCTTCAGAAAAAAATATAAAAGTAGATATTCCAAATTTACAGAAGAAACTGAGGATGAGAGAAGTAAAACTGGTTAAAAGTCACACAATTAGTAAATGAGACATGACACTCTGCTCTGGGCTGGTTTGACTCAGAACTCAATGTACTTTCCATACAAAAAAATACATCTCAGGTGTTTTCCAACTGCTGACTGTGGGCTACGAAATCAATTTAATAGGCTGTAACCAGCATTTTTTAATAAAATGAAATTGAATCTGGGAACTCCCCTGCCCACAATGATAAGCACAAGACAAATCACACAAAAAAGCTAAAAGGAATGCACAAAAACATAACAGGAAAATTCAAATGAAAAGGAAAGCAAGTCATTATTTAAGCAAGGAGCACAATAGTCAAGTCAAACTACTGAATAGCCTAAAAAGTTTTTGAAAAATCGCTACAAGACGATAATGTGTGCTTTTACATACTGAATAGAACACCATAAAATACATCAAGGAAACAATACTAAAAAAAATTTGAAACACCTTTCCATATTTGACAGATCAAGTAGACCAAACACACAAACCATTTGATTTCCCATGGACCATTTTAAAAAACCGATAGAAGAGCATCCTAGGATACAGAAGAAATCGCCAATACAGTTGGAAACCAGGAAGAGATTATTATATGTTTAAGATCAGGCCAAGCAGAAAAGTCTAAATCTAGTTTGTCAATTACAACTTGCCATAAATTCCAAAGGTTAAGTACACAGAATAATGACTGGCAGAGGCAAACCAAACACCTTTGTTTTGTTATTGTTAATTCCACCAAGCCTCCTAATCTAGCCTAAAATTCTTTTCCCTTAAATCTAAATCTTACCAACACATTGCTGGGAAAATGAGATCACTGGCATTCATTTGGAGAAAGAAGAGACAAACTTATCCAACACAGCAATCCCTAGCTCTCATACTAATCTTCCAACTCAGAAGGAAGAAAGCCACGAATGCATCCACGCACACACATGACTTTTTAAGACAATGAGTGGCCACCACTAAACACAACTTAATCAGAAACCTGCTCCCTCTACACGAATACTAAAACACAGGAACAAACCAGTTGTATTCTTTCTACACTGTAATAAAAATTAAAAGTAACAGATTTAAAATCTATTGGAAGTTTGATTGAACTTGCTGCTACATGGTTTTTATAACGTAGTAGTAAGTGGTCGTCTAAATTTATCTACCTGTAGTTCCACTCAAACTTCCAGTCCTGCCCAGCCCCAAAATGTAATGACATAAGCAATTTTCACCTCTACCAGAAAAAAAAGAAAAAGGAGAAAATTCAGTTAATGAAATTCCCACAGATAAAAGAAGGAAAGAAAGAAAAAGGGGGCGACAAAAACAAGAAGAAAAGCAAAACAATGGCTCAAACCAGCCATTCTTAGCTGAGGTTCTGCAAAACAATAAGCCCTAATGAGAGTGATTTCAGTAACTATTTTCTTACGGCCCATATGTAAATACTATCATTCTACTTATGTATGACAGAAGTGAACCATGTATGTATACCGTGTATGCCTCAGTGCCTTATGGCATACTGTTCTTATGGAGTCTAATTGAAAAGAGTTACTCCAAACTGAATTAAACATGCTCAAACAAGCATTCTATGTTATTTTTTAAATGCCTTGAATCAAATATTCAAAACTTAAGAACTGAAATGCACCAAAAGCAGAAAGAAATGAAACAAGACTTAGGAAAGAAATAAAAACAAGATTTTAACAAATGAAAGTTACAATGCTCAAGAATGAGAAATTCAAATGAAAACTGTAATGAGGCATTGATAAAATGTAGGAAAATAACCGAAGAGAATGAAAATGAGATCAAGAAAGAAGCAAAATGGAAAAGAGATAAAGTAGTTGACATGGGAGACAGAGAAGATCCTACCTACATATAATTGGTGTTTCTAAAGATGCGTGCATGGGAGCACAACCACAAAGAAACGAAACCAAAATAACATTTAAAACTGTAATCTAAGTGGTTACCAAGGGCTGAGTGAGAGGAATTAAGCAGTGACAGCTAATAGGGTTTCATTTTGGGGTGATGAAAATTTTCTAACCTGATTGTAGTGATGTTTGTACAACTCTGTGAATACACGGAAAATCAATGAATGGTATATTTCAAATGGGTAAATTGCATATGTAAATTATATCTCAATAAAGCTGTAATATTTTTTTACACTGTAATTCAAGAAAACATTCCAGAAATAAAAGAAAACCTGAACAGCATGGTAAAAGGGTCTCCAGGTACGAGCAAAAACTGGCCCACAGCATTGAACTCCAAGAGGTGTCCTGGGAAAATTATTAGACTTTATTAAAAAAAAAATTCTCACATTCTCTAGTCCCAAGTAATTTTTAAATTAAAAAAACTTACGAGAGAACGACTATTAGTAAGACTGGCATGAGATGACTTAAAATCAATGTACCAAGCAAGGTATCAGTGGAGCAGCATTTTCCAAAAACTGTAGCAGAAAAACCATAAAACAACAATTTTATATCCAAAGGCAATAGAAAATAATTTTAAATAAGTGACAGGTCAGGGCATTTTGTATCCATGAGCCTTTCTTGAGTAACCAAGAGATGACTTGGAAAACTCTAGCACAAAGATTAATGGTAAATGTTAAAGACAATTAATTACAGGCCTAAGAATAAAGCAAAGATGAAGATGAGGGTAAAAGACTATGTCATACATTGACAAAGTAGAAATAATGCAACTCAAAAATTGGAAGGAGAAGGGAACAGGAAGAGGAAAGAAATAAACTGATTATTCTATAAGCAACATGTGGGAGTTAAAGAATACCATTAAAGATTGATAAACTTGTTAATGAAACATTAACTAAACCAAGATTTCGAGGCAGTTTAAAAATTATAAGTAAAAGGTAATCAATAGAAGAAAAATACAAGCCTTCATAATTATAACACATTTTTTGCGGGAAACGAATAAACTCGTCATATCGCCTATAGTTGGAACCGGCAAAAATTTTGCAAAGTAAATAAATAGAGACCTCTTTTTAAACTAAAACACTGAAAGTTTCATAGAAAAATATCAAATAGATCGAAAGATATGACTATTTTACGGAAAGTCTAATTTTGGCGAGAAAATGTCAAAAAAGCCCCGCGTTACGACGTGATTTGGCGGGAAAATGCCCGCTTACAAAGTGTTTAAAAGACATTTCAAAAATAAAAGCAAAGAAAACACACCATGAAAAGAAACTAAAAAGGTATGCAAAGAATTAACAGATTAAAAATATACTAACACACACTACTCTTAATAAGATAGATCAAGGGGACAAAAACATAAAGTTCAGAAGAATAAATATAATCAAGAAGGCAGATCTTAGAGATTTCAAATTTTACACCATTAACAGGGACGAATTAAACCTGCTTTTCAAGTACATGTGAAAATTTTATAAAAACTGGTCATATATTAAGTCACAAAGAAATAGTAAATTCCATAAAGGAGAAAAATGAAATAATAATAGTCTCTGATTAAAAAATAATAAAACTAGAAATAATTCCTATAAAATAGAATTAAAAGTTTTCTTTCAAACTCAATGCTATGGAACCATGTAGGAAGCTTGGTCTGTATCTTTTGAAAATCTGGCAGAATTCCCCTGTGAAAGTGTTGGTTTGATGTATTTTGTGGATTAGTTCTTCAATAAGTTTCTTTCGTCTTTTCTTCATAACTTATTCTTCAGTAAGACAACTCAACATCATAAAGATGACAGTTCACCCTAATTTATAACTTTAACACATGCCCAATAATCACACTAAAAGCTCCTTATGGAAACAGACAAGTTGATACTCAAGTTCATATGGAAAAACAAACTTGTAAGAATACTCAGGAAAAAACATGGAATAAAAAAGGCTACAGGGAAATGGGGGGCATTTAAACCCTACAAGGCATTAAAATAACACTGTAGACAATCTAATTAAAAATGAGATACTTTTATGGCATATGAACACACAATTATTTCAGTGTAGGAGTCAGCGAGCTTTTTGTGTAAAGAGTCAGAGGGTAAATATAAATATATTAAGCTTTGGAAGCCTCACAGTTTCTGTCACAACTACTCAACCTTTGTGTTGTAGCACAAAAGCAGCCACAGACAATACGTAAATGAATGAGTGTGGCTATCCTACAATACAACGTTATTTACAAACATAGGGCTGGATTTGGCCAGCAGGCCACAGTTTGCCAGACCTGGGTCTAGTGGAATAGAACATCCAGAAATAGACCCAACTACATACGGAAATTTAGTACATGATAAAAGTGGCATCTCAAATCCCTGGGGAACTTTTTAATACGAAATGCTGGGACAAATGGTTAGCCATTTGGAAAAAGATATTATAAAACTAGATCCATGCTGAACAGAGTATATATGACTAGACTCCAGATCAGAAA
Source organism: Rhinolophus sinicus (assembly GCF_057876585.1). NCBI lineage: Eukaryota > Metazoa > Chordata > Mammalia > Chiroptera > Rhinolophidae > Rhinolophus > Rhinolophus sinicus. The sequence continues at coordinate 105,265,431 of NC_142505.1, forward strand.
TTTAAAGAGTGAAACCTTAAGTACTGGAAAAAGACATGTGTGAATTTCTTTAAAACCTGGGTGAAGGGAAAGGTTATTTAACTATGAGTCAAAATTCAAATGTAATAAAAGAGAAAAATTTAGCTAGATAAAAATTTCAAACTTTTACATAGCAATATTTTTAAAATACCATAAATAAAGTCAGAAGGTAAGTGAAAAACTGGGAAAAAAATAATTGCAACATATGTCACAGCTAAAAGGACTTACTTATATGCCTAAAATTTTCTTTTTAAATTCAGGGGGGTAAAAATTACCAAAATCCCAATAGGAAAATGAGAAAAAGACATAAACAGACCTTTTAATAGATATAAAAATGACGCTTAAATAAAAGATTTTCAGACTTATAATTAAAGAGATGCAAATTAAAGCTACACATTTCTCACCTAACATGGGTAAATATTCAGAAGTATGACAACACATCCTGTCAATGAAACAATGATGAAAGAGGCACTCTCGGAGGAGAATTTGGCAATATCTAACTAAACTACGTAAGCAGTTTTAGGTTTTGATCTGGCGTTACCTCTGATCCTGCATTTACCTTTTGATCCAGCAACCCCACTTCTAGGAATTTTCCCTCAAGATACACTATAATTAAATAATAATATGAAAATACATATACACAAGGTTATTCACTAGAGCACTGTTTGTAATTAAAAAACAAAAAAAGTAACTGGAAACCTACATGCTCCTACATAAGATCCTGGCTTAATAAACTAAGGCAATGGAGTACTACGTAGCCTGAATCAGGAATAAGGAAGGCGTCCATGGACGGTTAAAGAGTAATTTTCAGGATACATTTTTAGGTGGAAAAAAAAAGCAACATGCAAAAGAGTGTATGTAAAGGGAACTATAAACATGAAAAGGGTCACCTTACAGAAGGCTAGAATGGCAACACCATTGTGAACGGTGAGAATCACCACGGTGATTTTTAAGGCATAGAAAAGGAGGTAGGAGAGAAAGACAAAAGTATACAGACATTACCAAACGCGTTGGCTGAGGGACTTCGAGAGGCAATGACATCCCAATAGCACACTCTGCACACCTACCACCCAGATCGAAGTACCACTCTCCACCACCAGAATCAAGGCCCCTGGGACATGTGACTGATTCCAAGGCTGCCTATGCAGGAACACAAGATGAGCCTGGAACATTTTTGTAGCAGCAGAAAGTAAGGAAGTGCTTAAAGAATTATGAGGACAGATCAAAAAGTACAGGAGCCAGTTTGAAAGGGCACCCCCCACTCGCTGGACATACTTTGACCATCAAAACAAATGATAATAACAGATTATATCCCACTGAATAAAATAGGGAACCACAAGTTTATACTGAAATAAATGAATAAAATGAAATTCTAATGAAAAGAGATCGTTTATACTGTTTCAACGTACCTCTCTCCATGAAAACTTAATTACAAAGAGAAAAAACATAACTTTACAGTAAAGAAAGCTCCTAGACACCACCTAATTCAAGGAATCAAAGTGCTCACCACTGGTGATGAGACGAGAACACAGCATTACTTTAGTGATAATCCTATCGAAGATATATAACCTAAACCGAATCATAAGGAAACAACAGACAAACCCAAATTGACAGACACCCCACAAAATAACTACCCTGTAGTCTTCAAAAGTGTCTAGGTCACGAAAGTCCAGCAAAGACAAAGAAACTGTTATGGATTGAAAGAAACTAAAGAAATATGACAAGTAAAGGCAATGCATCATTCCGAACTGGACACCTTTGCTATAAGGGACATCACTGGGACAGAAATTGAGGACTGGATGGCAGTAAGGTATCAATGTTAATTTACTGATTTGATTCTCATATTATGAGTATGTAAAACACCCTCCTTTGTAGGAAATGCGCACTAAAACATTTAGAGCATGAAGAACTATTCAACCAGCTTTCAATTCAAATAGTTTGGGAAACTATTGTATTGTACTTACAACTAAGCTTGAGACTGTCTCAAAACAAGTAAAAAGCAATCGTTCAATGGCTGCTACACATTAACACTTCAAACTGTGGGATTATCCCAAGGAGAAAAATGTGCTGAAATCTTTTGCGCCTTTTTTCACCACCAGAGTCAGAGATCTTAGTAAACACCTCAAACCAGTACTGACTGAGGACTCTACAGGTTCATGTGTCTTCCCCAAACCATTCACTACTAGTTGACAATTAGGGGTTCATCCATCACCCTTTACTGTGAACTCTGCCAGATCCTCCGGGCAATGTTTCTTTTGGCAGTCTTTCCTTTGTAATTAATTAGGTGATAGTTTCTTCCAGCTACCATTACTCTAACCCTTAATTTTTCACTTCCTGTTGTCTTAAAGATGAAGTATTTAACATTTGCCTTTTACTCCAAATTAAATAACTAGGGAGCATCCTTTAACGGAAGAGATTTTACAAGGACTCCAATAAGTGACTCCTGGTTTTCTAAAGGGAGGATGGGGCAGAAAGAAGGTTCCTTACAGCACCGTAGTCTTTACAAGCAATCTACCTGCGAAGGTTGGCAGCTGGTTCTTGGTATTACCAGGCCACAGCAGAGTACATGGCACATCGGGAGTCAGTAAATATGTACACAGTATATGAGTGAGTCAATGATTCCTTTGGTATTTTCTGAATAACCTCGTTCTAACTGAATGATCTCAATTCTGAACTCTAGTCACAGCACCCAGGCAATCCAATAGGAAGGCACTGGCTGGCATAGTTGTTACGTGTTCAAAATGTCTCTGGAGTTCTTTTTCTTGGCCAAGCGTATCCAGTAGTGTGAGATCTTTTAGTAGGCCATGCCTTAGCTGACTCAACATGTACTCCAATTGCTCAGACAGGAGAGCTGCCATTTGTAAAGAGGCTTGTGAATTTAGAATATGCTACGGAATCACATAGAAACAGCCTGTTAAACTTTTTCAAAATAATAACTAGTTCAATCCTACTGAGGGTACAATGAGACGCAAACCCTCTTGAAAACAAACAATTCAACAAGATACATATAGTTTGTCTCCTAGAAATATATCCTAAGTAATTCAAAATGAAGGCAAAGATTTATACACAAAGATGTGATTAGTTTTTTAATAATTCAAAATGAAGATGCTAAGCACTGAGAAAAATGAATAATGGAGGTGCATGAAATACATTACATAGTGCTTTCAAATTACGTTATGAGAAATGTTCAGCAACAGAGAAACATTAACTCCTCCTGAATAAATGCACAAAGCTCATAAAGTAAAATAAAGCATACAAAATTACAGCTGACCCTTGAATAATGCAGGTGTTAGGGGTGCTGACCAGTTCAAAGCCCATGTATAACTTTTGACTCCTCACAAAAACTCAGTTGTCTCTCAGTATCCGCGGGGCAATTGGTTCCAGGACCAAAATCTGAAGATGTGCGATACCTATACAGAAAATGGTGGAGAGCAATGCACACAGTTGACGCTCCACACACACAGACTCCAAACCATGGATCAAAAACAGTATTTACTGAAAAAATCTCATGTATAAGCGGACCTGTGCAGGTCAAGTCCATGTTGTTCAAGGGTCAACTCTGTGTGTGTACGTGTGTTTGTGTGCGTGCATGTGTATGTGTGCTCAACTACGTAAAATATGCATAGATTAAAAACCAAATGTATGCCAAAATATTAAGTGGCACTCCCTAAATTGAAGATTATTTCTCATTGTTCTTTCCACTTTATCCCAACATTCTACAGTATGCATGCACTGTATAATCAGAAAAGAGAATGTTTTTAAGCAAAATAAAAATACAAGCTGGTCTTCAAAGCAAAATTAATTTTTACTCAAGGTACTCTTTCAACTCACATGAATACTTGGATTCAAAGAACTCAGAATAAGTAGTTCTGGCTGTGACAGCAAATACCACTGCACCATATACTCCTAACAAAGCTTGGAAACAGCCATTCCTCCACATTCCAGTTTATTTATTATGTTTACTCAGGAACTATTCTAGAAAGCGGGTGTATTTACCATGCAGTGAACAACATGACCCTCTTTCTCATGGAACTTGGATTCTGCCAAGGGAGAAAGACAACAGACAGGAAGAAAAAAACAAAAATGGAATATAATTTCAGGCAGAGCTAAATGCTATGAAGAAAAAATAAAGCAGAGTAAAAAAACAGAGCAAAAAGCAGGAAGCTAGTCTAGATTGGGGGTGGGGGGTCAGAGACAGTCTCTAAAGAAGAGATCTGACTGTAAGCTACTGATATAAAAACATAAATAGCATTCCTGTTGCGTAATTGCCCTAAGATTTAAAAAACTCTGTTTACAACTTAAAATAGAGATAATCATCTCTATGAGAATAGTTTCTACTTTAAGAGGAGGTAAGATATATTGGAATAGAGAGACTAGATTTAAATCCAAGCTTTGCCACTCAGTACATGTGTTCCCTTAGGCAAGTCACAAGCTCTCTCTCTATCTCTCTACTAATCTGAATTTTCTCATGTATAAAACAGACATAATAGCAACTAGGTTATAAAGCTGTTCATAGAATTAAGAACGATAAGGTATGGAAAAGAACTTAGGAATTGTACCTGGCATAAGCGTTCATTAACTGAGTTCTCTACATACGTATGATTCTTCCACAAAATGAGTGCCATATGCTGAAGGAGAATCATTGCAGGTATTTCGTTACCACAAGTAGACACATACCATATTTTTATCATCAGACCATACCAGAGACTCCAAAGTCCAAATCATTTCTATCTAAATGCTTGTTAGATATTGGTGATATAAATGATACTGGCTTGCCAAGATTGATAGCATTTTTTACTAATGTTCCACTCACCTTTAAACTCTACTTGGTCATGAACTGTCTCTTTTTCCATTTTGTATCCCTAACTCCAAAGTTTGGTTTCTTCTCAGTCGACAGTTCTGATGATTAATTTTATATGTCAACTTGGCCGTGCTAATGGTAGTCAGTTTGGTTAAACACTAGTCTAGATGTTGCTGTGAGGGTATTTTGTAGGTGTGATCACATTATAATCAGTAGACTCTGAGTAAAGCATATTAACTTCTATAACGTAAGTGGGCCTCACCCAATAAGCTGAAAGTCTTGAGAGCAAAGATTCCGCCTCAAGACTACAACAGAGAAATCCTACCTGAGCTTCTAGCCTATTGACTTGCCCCAAATTTCAAACCAGCCAGTCCCCAGAATCACGTGAGCCAATGCTCTAAAATATCTATCTACTATTGGCTCTGCTTCTCCGGAGGACTCTGACTAATAACACTGATCAACCATAGAATTGGCCTCCTTGCTTCCTTTCTTCAGTCTATTACCATGTTTCCCCGAAAATGAGACCTAGTCGGACAACCAGCTTTAATGTGTCTTTTGGAGCAAAAATTGATGTAAGACCCAGTCTTATTTTACTATAATATAAGACCAGGTATATTATAATATAACATAACATAACATAAATATAATACAATACAATATATAATAAATGTATTATAATATAATACCAGGCTTTATATTAATTTTTGCTCCAAAAGACACATTAGAGCTGATTGTCCGGCTAGGTCTTATTTTCAGGGAAACATGGTATCTACATAGCAGCCACAGATCTTGTTAACATGTTAGTCGGGTAAATTGCTCCTCTGGTCAGAATTCCCTTAACGACTTTGCATCTCACGCAGAATTGAAGCCCCAAACTTGGGAGTGCCCTATTCCTCCTCTGTCACCACAGCACTTATTATTACCTAACATATTAGGTGTTTTACTCATTTTATTCTTTGTTCTTGCCTATGTTTTCCAGTTTTCCACACCGGGCATTTATTTCTATTATAATCATATATTGCTGAGGATAAATAATGTAAATTAGAATAACCTTTTCGATTGATGTTTGGTCAAAGTTTAAAAACCTTAAGAAAGTTCATATCTTTTGATTCAGAACTTTTCCAATGAATAATACAACCTAAGGAATTAATCGTAAGTATACACTAAAATTTAATGATGTTAATGCCCATCCATAAGAAACTAACTAAATTATTGTATACTCAGACAATAAAGTCTACAGTTATTAAAAATGTAGACCTAAGTTTACCAATATGAACCATACTGGTAAAAATTGGGTTGTAATTCCACATATAGAGTATGAGCCTATATAGAAACAAACAAAAATATATACAAATGTTTATACAGAAATAAAATATCAAGAAGTAAAAATAAAGAATGGATACTAAAATAAACTGAAATTATGGCTGAATGGTTAATTTCTTCTCTATACTTCCTTACTACCTAAAATTTTTATAAGGAAAAAGTGTTACACTCATAAACAAAACTATAAATCAATAGACATGTATAAAAAAACAGCATTTTCTCAAGCAACATAACAAACATTGGTACCCTGTTTCTGCGAAAATAAGACCTAGCCAGACAATCAGCTCTAATGCATCTTTTGGAGCAAAAATTAATATAAGACCCGATCTTATTTTACTATCATATAAGACAGGGTCTTATATGATGTAAGATCAGGTCTTATATTAATTTGAGGTGTGTTACACTTGTTGAAAATTTATTGGATTGGTGCAAGCGGTTTAAAAGGTTAAAAATAATTGCAAAAATCACAATTACTTTTGCACCAACCTATCAAAAAGACATCTTCTAATGTGGTCTGAATCTCATTTATCCGCTTTTCTCTATTTTCGAATTACGCTGTTAAACCTTATCCGTCATATGTACTGTTTTGGAAACCATAAATAAGAACTGGTAGTAAAACCAGTTTTTACTTTTAATTTTCCCAAAGCAGAGCTGCTCTGCCTTAGGAAACACATGTGATTTCCTGAGTGCTGGTACTATACGTCAGGCATTGTGCTAGAATCAGAACTCAACAAAATATGAATTTACTTGATCACCAACTCACCCTGATTGCAGAAAATTTGACATGGAAATGATTTAATTTTTTTTTTCCAATTTATAATAAAAACAGAGAAAAATCACTTTTAGAAAAACGTTCAAACGAATCTTCTTGTTTGACACTGTACTTTCAAAGCCTGTCATCATTAACGAGACACTTTGAAACTAGCCTCGCATTGCATTTAAAAGACAGCATGGGGATCACAAGTACAGAGGCTGATGACTGATGATGACACTGGGGAAACCAAGAGTAGCTACAGCTGGAAAGAGACTCCTGGGAGAGAGCATCACTGGATGCAAGGAAGTGAAACAGGAGCACAGGATTTCAAATCAATGGGAAAAACTACATCAGCGAATCGTATACAGAAAAGAGACCGGCCGTTTAGAAAGAAGTGGGTCTCTAACTCAGAGCACATACCAATATAAATTACAGAAAAACGGAAGGAATTAAATGCAAAACGTAGAGCTGTAAACCACTAGAGGAATGGTAAAGGAAAGGAATAAGTATGACAACATAAAAAGTAAACATTTCTGTCAAAACTTTCTTCAAGGCAAAACACATTAGAAACAAAATGGAAAAGCAAATGTCAAACGGGGGAAAACATTTACAATAAGATATTATATTTAATATATAAAGAATCCCTACAAATCAGATTTAAAAAAATAAAGCCATCAATAGACAAATGAAGAAAAGGTATGAAGAGATAACTCATAAAACAAGAACTAGAAATGGCCAATAAATAAATATGTATATTGCATCTCACTAGCAAGCAAATGTTGTAATGTACATTACAACATTATTTTTACATTTTCATCCATCAAAATGGCAAAGAAACACAAGAGTGAAATATCCAATGCCATCTAGGGCATATGGAAAGGGACTCTGATCCACTGCTTTTAGGAGTATAATTTGACCCAGCCTCTCAGAAGTGCTGTTTAGCAACCTAAAGTATTTTAATATGCACAGTCTTTTACCTAAGGAAATAAGCACAGAAGTATACAAAGACTTAGGTCCAATAATGTTCTATTCAACATACTAACTTAAAATGTTTCAAAACTTGAAAGCCTTCTCTATACAGAAGGGCTTCTTAAATATCAGTAATATATCTATTAAATGGAATATTATGCAGTGATTTAAAATGATAGAAAGTCTCAATTCATCATATTAATATTTGTCACTTTTTATTATTGGTTCAGTTTCAAACAAGTGTAGGCTATTTTAAATATTTTAAAAGTAAAATTTAAACATTTTTAAATAAACAATATCCAGAGCTTATAGAAATGACTGGACTATAAACTGGTTTACCCTCCAAAAAAACAATTTAACTATACCTATCAAAATAAAGCATTGCCCACTTTGTGATATATCACTGAGGTACACACTTAAGATTTCTGCATTTTTCTATACATGTTGTAATTCAAAAAATTTTAAAAAAACACTGTACTCCTCTCCCTCACCCCCACCACCTCTACCATCTACCGATAATAAAAGTACCATTGGTGAAAGAGTTAGACTTTATAAATCTGGGGACATGTCTGCAATATAATGTTAGGTAAATAAAGAAGGTAAAGCTGCAGTGCGGTTTTCTAGGGTGAGCCCATTTTCCCTATTAAAAAAAGGGGATCCCTATAATTGTAGAGTTACATATCCTATGAACAAAGAAAACAAATGTGCAACAGTAGACAACTGTTAACACCTATTGGGGGAGATGAGAGATGATTAAACTTGCCTGTATACAGGTAACAATGAATAATACAACAATGATATTCTTTGACCAAGCATTGTACTTCTAAGAATTTATTCTAAGAATTTAATCATGCAAGCCTAAAGATACATTCAATGAAATTAGTAAAGTGTTATGATTAAAAAAAAAAAAAAAAAGCCATAGCCTTAAGTTCCTTCAATAGGAAACTGGCTGTATTTTAAACAAACGATAAAGCCATGTGACAGCATACTATTGTAGCTATAAAACAGTAGGGTTATATATGCTGATATGGAAAGACGATCGATGTATATTAATTGAAAATTTCATTAAATGAAAAACAGTATGTGTAATATGGTTCTTTTTTTTTTTTAGCTCTTGCCTAAAAGAATAATGGGAAACTGGTACGTGAAAATTCTGGCAAGTACGACCTGGGGTCAAAGGAGACTTCACATGTCTTTTATAACCTTCAGTACCAGTTGGATTATTTTAAATTCTTTGAACCTTGTCTAAATGCTGACATAAAACAGTGATGTGTCAAACTCCTTTTTATTTAAGCCATCTTAGATTTGCTTTAAAATGCCCCAGAAAAAACAAAGTTGGAGGAGAAAGTTGAACTAAAATTGCATAATTTTAAAAACTGCTCAAGGTTGAGTTGAATGTTTTTCTTCATCTGTGTGTGTTTGAAATTTTTCATACTAGAAAGATTTTATGTGAAAAGTTCTACGAGCCCTGCTAAGTAAAACAGATAAATGCTGAGCTATTCTGGGCGAGGCAGAAGCAGGAGGGGCAGGATGCCAAGCCCTCTAGTGACTCTGGAGTCAACTCTGGGGTTCCATGGAGTATTTAAAACACCACTGTTATAATCATTATCATCACCATAATAACAGAGAAAACCTGCACAATTTGATGGATTCCTCCCTACCCAACAGGCAGAAAGAAGACAGACCCTAAAATAGCAACAAATGTCTCTCTGAGTGGTGATGAGTGGTGAGATTACCAATGGATTATTTGGGGGGGGGGGGGGGGGCATTGTATTTTGTAAAATTTCTTATAGAGCAAAAATGTTTATTTAATGTTCACAAAGTATTATGGACTCTACCACTGAACAACCCAACAGGTTACTCCAAGCCCTCAGTTATTAACCCCCGAGTGCAGTAAGATAATCAACAAGAAATGACAACTCTCCAATGGTCGTTAGAAAAGAGACAAAGGCAGTGAGTTGGAACAGTCCTGTCTGACCTAAAGGAGACAGGCCCTAAACAAAAGGAGACTATCTGACAGGAGGGACCATATCAATCATACGCAGTCTTTTTTCTTATCCTTACCCCCCTGGAATTGAAGACTGTAGGACTGGAATTCCTTCTTGAATAGGGAACCAGGAGCAAGCAATGAAAGAAATGGATTTTCTTCCCCTCAACAGTAGGCAATCAGTAAGAGAGATGGCTGTTACCTGCATCTACAAAACCCTGTAGGTAGATAAAAACTACCTCCATTTTTAAGGATGAGGCAACTGAGGTTTGGGAAAGTAAAGTAACTTGCCTAGTGTTACAGAGCTATGAAGCAGCAGGCACAAGACAAGAATTGACGTTTGTATGCACCACAACCAGGATTCTTTCTACCAAGCTACCTCCCTGCTCTAAAAAATAGCCTCTTATGTTGGTATCTCTGATAAGTTCCAACACCAGTGTTCTCAAACCACTGCGGCTCACTGTACATACCGAAAGTAAGAAAAGAAACTGGAAAGGCAGCTGTCAAGAAGTTGTATCACTGCCCAGCACTATTCCACTGGAGCTAGGCAGAAGGCATAAAACCTTACTCACATGATCCGCTGTCATTCCAAGTAACCAGTCCTACTTACCCTCTAAAATAAAAAAAACTTATTAACACTCTCCCCAGCGGAGAGCTTGAAGATGGCATTCCCAAGAAATTGGTCGGCCAGTACACGGAACCTCTGCATTCGGGTACGGTAGCGTTAAGCTTTTAACACTAAAAATATAGAGGAATTTGTTTCAACCTAAAAATGGCAGTTGCCAAATTAATGTCACTACAGCATGGTGACAAAAATCACTGGCTTTGCAGTTATCCAGACCTCGGTTCATTACCCAGTTCTGTCACTTAAATAAAAGTGTAAACTTAGGCAAGTCAATTCAACTTCATATACAAAAAAAAAGGCATGATAGGTAATTTCTCCATAAAGGATTAAATGAGATAACTCTGTGCCTAGAGCCCGACATACGGAAGGTAGAAAATAAATGATAAACACTATTGACATTTTTATTACTCTTGTGCCATAGGAGATTTGGAGTCCTAGCAAATTCTCTACGTGGTCTGAACTCTTGATTATCTGACGTAACCATCAACCGGTTGAATCTAGATATCTGAACCAACTGAAATACCATTCAGTTCAGCTTCGTTCACAGATATCGATACTCCAGTTGAACTATTCTGAAAAATACTGAGGGTTACCCTAGTTTAAATTTGTTCACATTTTTTTAAAAGCATACATAGGTTTGGCTAACGTCAGAGTGTTCTCTCTCTCTCTCTCTCTCTCTCTTTCTCTCTCTCTCTCTTCGTTTCTGTATGTGGTTCAGGCTGGATTTTTATTCAAAAGGTCTGATTATTACAATAGGCTCCTTGAGAGCAGGAACAGGTCTGTATATGCCCGGCACCAGTATAGGCCTGGTACATACCACGTGCTCAGTAAACAGTCATGGAATTCAATCTACAGAAAAGACATTCACTGGCTTTAAGATTCAGCGGGCTCATTTTGGCAAAAGGACAGCAATTTTCCCCCCTATAGATATCTGGCAGGTATTTCTTTATTTATTTTCAAATAAATAATGACTACACAAGCTATACACCAGATATTAATAGTAAAGTTTTCACAAACAAAACTAAGATGGAAAACTCTAGAAATAGTAGCATTGCAGTATAAAGGAAAGAAAACCAATTTTGGAATCAGGCAAATCTGGGTTTCAAATGCCAATTACACCACTTCACAGCTATGTAAGTATTAATCACACATATCATCTCTGAGAGACTCAGTTTCCACAGCTGAAAAATGGGGTAAGAACACCCACCTCACACGATTATCATGAAACATATATATGTGATGTACAGCTGTACCGAGTACAGTTGATGGTGAGTGATTTTTATTTTTTTAACAGTTTTATTGAAGTCAATGATTTTTACTTCTTAAGGCTTTTCCCTTCTCACAAATGGTCAAAACTAGAGGGACTGCATTATGCCTAAAGGCATCTACACTTTCACTCCTGCTTTTCAGGAAATACATTCATTCAGCCATATGGAGGGGCTAACTGGCTAAGGTTGCAACTGGCCAAGGGTCCAATGGGATCACTGCAAGGGGACCCTTTCCTGCAGCTCAGGAGCCCCAGCGAAGCCCACCAGGCTTTTCAGGGAGGCTGATCTTGTCATCTGGGGCCCCGCTTACGATGGGCTTGCTGAGAGGCGGGCAAGATCAAGCCAGAGTCATGTTTGGGATAAACCAAAGAGGCAGCATAGACGAAACAGGCATTTTTGGAAAGCTCAAACCCAAATGGAGTCATTACATTTTGGCACAGGTTGGAGCCTGGAGGCAGAGGAGGAACACTGGTGTTGAAACAATACGTAAAACCTGTAAGAGAGGCGGGCTCATTAATACACATTTATTTTCCACTCACAACTGGAACTAAACAGTGATGATATGCTCATTCCAACCTGCTGAGTACGTATGTCACTTTACTGTGCTGCATGTTCTGAATTATACACTAAAGAAAATAAAAACCTAAGTAAACAAGATCCCTCTACACCTCGATGAACACTTGCTCCATTCACATTTCAGGGCCTATCATTCCGTATTTCACTTTATGTCAAGGTCCAGTCAAGACCAAGTTTCTATTTTCTCTCTTAAATTATTTTCACTGGGAGAGATGAGTCAAAAACGAACCTTGAACACATTTGGGTTTCCATTTTCAGACAGGTAGGAGCCCACACTTCCTCCCACTCACCCCACCTCAAGAATTCACAATACTGTCACAGAAATATATTGAACAATGCTTTCCATTGGTCAATTATTGTTAACTGAATGCAATAAAAAGAATCTGCACTTGGAGACCTCAGTAACAACTATAATTCTTCCCCACCTTAAATTTCTGGGGAAAACTGGATCAGCCCACTAAAAAGCAACGGTAACATCCAAGTAAGCGTTTTCAGAAAAATAGAGACAGATACGTGCACTATGAATATATGCAAATATCCACTGTCGAGCACCAAGGAGAGCACATGCAAGGACGGCCCCTTCAAGGCCATTTTTGTTCCAGTTACATTGCATACAGAGAAGCTGCCTTCCCCAAGATAAAACGTACATGACAGCGGAGCCTCCCTGCAGCCTACGAGTTATAACCCACCTTTCTACACAGACGCTAAGACAACCGGATCTCATACTGAATGCATTCTCTAGCTAACTGTGGTGGTGACATTCCAGCACCGTTCTCTCACATAATTGGAATCAAGCACCACACCGATGCTACTCAAAATGTTTGCCACCAAGTAAATAAAAGGCACACTTCCAATAAGAAGGAAACTGTCCTCCTTCCTGGCTCCTCAGCTCCATTTGAAAACTGGACCATGAATAGAAAGATAACCTTGAGAACAGTCACGTCACCCATGCCATCAATATCTCTCTAACTCATTTCCGGATTTTTAGCGTTTCCCTAAAACACGACAGTCTCGACAGGATGCCGGGAATTTCATCATGCTTTTTCAAGAGATATCAAACTGTCTGGGATATGCAGTGATGAAAACTGAATGCTGCCACTGAAACCGTACTTAATTAAAGACATGCTTTCTCTAAACAGAGCTTCCCCAATAAAGCCACAATGTTTTCTGCCTTGGCACTCGTAGAATCTGTCCCAGTGTGATCAGGCCAGCTGCACTCCTGCTAACAGATTTTTTTTTTTTTTTCTGAGCAACCCTTCCCCACCACCCACCCCCAAAAGTTTTACTTTTATCTGTGGAATTCTCTGCCGGCCCGGGGCCTGGAAAACTGGGTGGACCCAGAGGACAGGTGTCAGATCTGGCCGTTGGGAAGTGGTCCAAACTGACAGACAGTCACTGGCAGCATAAAGCTGTGAGCTTTATAAACTTCAATTTGAGGCTTTATTCCATTAGTGCTTCTCTCCCTGCTCCCTTGTTGCAGGAGGGAGAGAAAGCAAGCCAAAAAGATGAGTTTCCAAATAGAAAAACCACCAGTTTAATTATAAAACCCTCCCAACTCAACAAAGAACTGTTAAAAGTAGCCAAATGGAAAACGTCAAGGTTTTTTGGGCACATGCACAACTGTTAAACGTGAGAATCACAACTTCGAGGTCAGGGGGGAAAGAATAAAAAGCAGGAGCAGAAAAAGAGGCGCAGAACAGGGCCCAGCCGAAGACCCATCTGCTCAGAAGGGGCCCTCTGGGTACTAAAGTCCGCCGTGTGGCACCCAGGCTGGAGGAAAGCAGAGGGTTACACAGAACATTTAGCAGACTTAACATTGGATTAAACACACTACTGCAAGTTTCAACACATGTTCATGGCATACGTAAAAAACACATTTACAACAAGAAAGAAGAGAGGCACCTGGAGACATCTGACACTGGGCATGCTCTGCAGGCAACTCAGTGCGCACATGCTCTCTACCAGGTTGGCGCAGCCTAGCCACAAAGACCTTGGCACAGAACACTGCAGGATGACAAAAAGGAAGGAAGAGAAGAAGCAGTTAGAGGCCGCAACAAATCACTCCTTCACACAGGCAACTTGAATGTTAGTCGGGCGGGGGAGCACGCGTGGCAGTTTGGGGGTCAGGGGTGGGGGTCACAGACGACTTACTCACACCTTGGGAGAGGCCCCACTTTCTGTCCTAGTCAAAGGTTTCTGCTGTCAACCACTAATTCCTCTGGACACCGTGACCAGAATCAAGAGGGGGAGAGAGAATGGTTAAACCCCCGCTCAAGGGAACTGTGAAAGTTTGGGTGCAAAACAAGATTCGTGGTGCGACTGTGCCTGTAGCTTCATAAAAGTAATAGTTTCTGGTCTCTGTCATATAATTATAATTGCCATCAATACATCACCGACGATGTGCCAGGCGCTTTAACTCTGTTCTCTAATTCCCACCCCACAGTGTAAGGAAACCGAGGCTCAGAGCTTCAGTCATTTGCAAGGACATGCAGCAGAGGGGAGGGCCAGAATTCCAAACTGTGGTTTATCTGCTAGGAAAATCCATACGTCCCACAAGACTATGATGCCTCTATTGTAAAAAGAGGCACCTGAATTTTCACTATGTGGGTACAGTTTTGCACTTCCCTAAATAAAATCACAGGAGACCTAGAGACACAGGCAAAAGGAACAAGATAGATTGATAGATACAGGAAATAAAAAAGAGCTGATTAAAAACTTATCTGATTTTCAGTGTCAGCCACATCTCTAACTTCCCAAAGGAAAAAAAAAAAAAAAATCATAGTTTTCATTTTGGACTTTGTTTACAAAGTGCATTTGACATGAGCAAGAATTAAACGCTTATTTAATTTACCTATTCCCGTTCTCTTTTAAAAGCTTGCTGGTTTTCGGGGAATTAAGAAAAAAGGTAAAATATAAATATATGCATTATGGCTAGTATTTTAAAACCATTAGATTATTTATGGTATGCAATAAGTACTTTTTCAGATCTAAGGTCAATTAATTTACTACGGCAAAATCAATAATCATGCCAAAAAAACTAAAGGTGGTGTTTGGGTTTAACCAAAATACAGAAGTCTTTGACCCAAACTTATAAACTTGTTTATCCTAGCTGTAAGTAGGATGGTCAGATATCCTCATTTTCTTGGGACAGTCCAGGTTTACACTTGTTGTCCCAGCATAATTTTCACTCTCAAAAGTGTTCTGCTTTGGTAAATAAGTGCTATGGTCACCCCAACTGTAATATATACAAAGACTGCTATGCTTGAAATCAGATAGACCTGGGTTCCTATCCAGCACCTGCCACTTGCTAGTTACATCTCACCTATAATGTAACTAACTAGAGTACTGAGATAATTTAGAAAAGGCAGTTAAAGAATACAAAACCAGAGGAATCGAATGGAATAGAAAACCAAGCCATTTTTTGGTAACAATGAAAGGGCCATACATTTCCAATATGTGCCTTTATTCCAAAGCTCACCATAGCCAATACAGTATAAGTGTATCAATGACACTCTGGGCACATGTATTTTGTCACCCTCAACAGTTTCAGAGTGCCACAAAAGATGCTGAATAAATGTTTGTATAATATAATGAAAGCAGCTGCCATTTATCAAGCTCTTTTGTATGCTAGGCAGCTGACACAGTAAACCCTCACAAAACCCTTGGTAAGACAAGTATTATTTCCATTTTACAGATGAGGAAACCGAGGATCGGGAAAGGGGGGCTGGATTTGTTGAAACAGCAACTCATCCCCGGTGCAAGAGACCAAGGGCTAAGTGATGGCAGATTTAGGACTAAAGTGAATCCTGTCTGGCTCTAAGCAAACTTCCCACTACAACAAACTCTCTCTATCCAGAGATATCCAGCAAATGCTTATTAAAACACATCAGGATGTTATCAGAAGTAGATTGACAGAGAAAAGTGTACAAAAAAAAAAGTGCACAGTACATATGTGTACATAGATTACGCAGATTATTTGATTTAAATAAACTCCCAACACAATTTCAATTCCTTTTTGGAATCTTTGTAGCTATCCACATCATAGAACTATTCAGATCTGAGAACAGAGTTTTAAGGATTACACCTGCATTCCCAACTGACACCAAATTAACACCAAAGCTCACCTGCAAATCAATTTTGAATTATTCAGTAAGAACAGGTACCCTCTGCAAGGTTTAATATGTATTTATTTGCCTCAAACGGTAAAAAACATGAAAGCATAAGGTACTGTACTCTGATTAGATTCTGCTAATAACTTGTGATCCAAAACTTAAAAAAGAAAAAAAAAAAAAAACACAAATTTTCACATTCAATAAATCAAAGAATCACCGACTGTGAGAACTGGAAGACCATTTAGTGCAAACTTCCACCCCTGATTTTACAAATGAAGACACGAAAGCCCAAAGAAGAAAAGTGATGATCTCCCATGGTTTCCTAACAATCTAATCTGTACTTAAAAAAATAGGGAAAACAACATAAAGAAAACTTTGAGAACTTAATTTCAAAATATTAACTGTTTATTATAAGTTTTTAAAAACTTGATATTGAACTTGTATATTCAGGAAGACATTTTTAAAGGATCCTTTGAGAGTCTAATTTTCAAGAATTTATCTTTGTAATATCCCTGACAGATACTGTGGCTATCAAGCGTGATGCCAGTGTTTATAAAAGGTATAGAACCACACTACTTTCACACGCCATTACCCTGAAGCTAAGTGACCAACCGCAATGCTGAAAAAGTCTTTACTCAACAGAAAATGTCACTCTAGGAAATACACCCATCTTTCAATAAGGAAGGCTATACTGCTGGTGTAAACAAGGTTTCCCTCAGATCCAATGGACCAAGAGGACGTTGATTTGATTTGAAAATAATGAATAAAAATAAAAGTTCCACATTTATCAACCTAAGAGCGTTAAAACAGAGTAACTAATCCTTGACTTTTAAATTCAGGGACCTAGTTGGAAACCCATGTTGACTACTGTGGAATAACTATTATCCATCATTCTTTAACTGAATAATGCAGATTTCTTCATATTGGCTATATTCACAAGACTGTTGTGTCTCTCTGTCTCTCTGTCTCTCTGTCTGTCTGTCTATCTCTCTCTCTCTCTGAACTAAGAGTCATCTATCTTTAAACTTCTGGAACACTATCTCATTGTTAAATATATCTGAAGAACTTACCCTGATACCTTGGATATTTACCAATTTTAACAGATACTTATTGACCTACTTATTAAGCTAACAATACAAACTAAGCCTCTTTCCTTTTGAGACGTCAGCCTCCAGCTCAAGAGAAACCCAGGGAGATCACAATGGAGATACGTAAGGGAGGCCCTTCAGGGGTAGAAAACCCCCAAGAAATGTTCATTATAATGTCATATTTAGCTACTTGTAATGACCAGTATTCTGATTTACGACTGTTCACAGAGAACAGGAAATAATTCAAACGGGGTCTTAATATTAGCAAACACCCGACTGGACTGATTATATTTGTAGGCTCTATAGCCAAAGAAAATAACATTAGTCAATTGAACTGGCAGTATTCATTAATTTTGTCATATCCACTGTATAATCACAAACCAAAATTAGGGCCACCATGCTGAGAAACACCATGTAAGTCAGTATAGACAAGAAGAATAATAGCTTTTGACATTTTTCAAAAGCAGAAAGTTATTAAAAGAGGTAGGAGAGAAATGTCCTAGGCTCTCTTCGTATTGCCATAGGAACCACAAATCAAAAGGAAAAAAGTGGTCGCTGGCACCTTGTCTTCTGATTGGCTGGCTTGAAGAACTCACAAAAGTTAACTTCGGGCCTGTTTCTAGATGGGATTATTCTGAATATCCTGCGCTGATTCCTTCTCAAAGAGGCAATTCTTTTCAAAGCTATCCGAAGAGGTATTTTATGCTAATCATCTCTCTAATGTCACCCTGATTTAGAAATATGCTTTATTATAGATTTTCTATTAATCCCACAATTTTTTTCTTTAAACCACTTCCCACAGAATCATTACCAGCCTCTTCTAATTCTTACCATCATGCTTGAGATAACCAAATTGAGTGGCTTAAATCCTACTCAACAAAAAACTTATCTGACCTTTTATCTATCTGTAGGTAGAAAAGCGATTAAGACATTCTCTCCATTCTCTCTAGTCCAGGAGCTCACAGGAGGGAATCTGGAGAATGTGCTGTGTAAATGCATGCACGCGCAAACAGACTTAACCCACCCAAAGGAGGAGGACGCCTGAACTAAGCCATAAAGGATGAGTAGGAGGTAGCCAAGGGAAAAAGAGAAAGCCCTTCCAGGCAGAATAAATAGTACAAGAAAGCCAATGAGCAAAGAAATGGCACATCCTATTTATTCAAGGATGTGCAATGAATTTAGCATTCCTCAAGTATGTAAATGGGAGATGAGGAAAGCTGCCAAATTAGGGTCTCCCCTACACCATCTATTGACCTTGGGACTTCATCCTGCAGGACGACGGCTCTTACACTGTGTGCTAGATAGCTCACCAGTAAACAGCCAATCCTTACCAGATGTGCAGTCCAATACTTTATCAATGTGTACAAGATCATTTTTCTGAAACTCAACATATATCCCATTTCAACAATCTCTGTCAAAGAGATAGCAGTGGTTCATGCAACACACTGGCATGGCGGGACATGAGGTGCTTTGATGAAGAAGTAGGGGTAAAGATTACCACTAAGCCAACTCAAGCCAGTGTCAAAGAAAGATCCTCCGTTTACTAGAACATGGGGAGAGCGTTTGCCACATACAAGAATAGAGAGAAAAGTCTGCTCAATAGTAACTCAACGATAAAGAGAGGCAGTAAGTAGCACAAAAACCATGTACATTTTTATAGATATTGTGAAATAGAGTGTCTTGAATCTTTTAATTCCTTCAAGTGAGACATCAAAATCTTTAATATTCAAACCACTGCTAGAGGCAATGATGACACAACTATTAAAATGTCTTAAGCAGAGGAATGACTCTTGGCAGCTGGAGTGAAGCATGTTGAAGAGACATGTGGACGGAAAAGGGCCCCCCGGGTTAAACCTGACACGCTCAGAAGACTGAAAATAACCACATAGGATGGCGTGGACATAAAAATTCCTAACTAAGGTGGGCCATGGTGGGGAAGTCACATCTTTAGCCTGTAGCTTCCTTGACAAAGGTCAATCTCTACCTTAAGTGAGCCTGTCTATTGTCTTTTTGCATCTAGGATAACATGCCCTTGGAATGCCAGTACTCCCTTTTTCCGGACCAGAGCAGGAAACTAGAATCCCTCATTGTTATTCTTGTTACCCGATTACCATCTCTATGTGCTGTAAAAAGTGAACTATTAACTGTCCTGTACCCACCTATGTAAAATAAGTACCTGTCTCTCCAATTTACTTTTATTCAATCCCAGATATTTCCTTGCTTTGCTTTCTCCAACCCCCTTCATCTACCACCAATGGATTTCATGTAACCCTCCTCTTTGATTCTACATATAAAATAAACTGCAAACCGCCCTTTGTGGAGCATTTTCTCAATCCATTGAGATTTTGCTTCCCGGCAATTGTCGTCAGTTTGGCTCAAATAAACTCTTATAAGCTTTCTCTTAGGCTGGATGTTTTCTCGTCGACGTTAGTGAGAAAGATAAGTCTCTTAGAGAACCTACAAAACAGTCCCTTGTTTTTGGTTTACAACCAATGCACATTTCTTTCAGATGGGCTACAAACAGTGCCTGCATTTACCTTTGGAAGCACATGTCTAAAGTCAATTTTCACTAGTCTAGGTTCTTTCTTCCACCATTCCCTACTGACAGGATATCCAACAAAGAGCGCCATGACAATGAAATGGGGCTACCAGATACAGGAGTGAAATAAAAGGTCCATTTTATGGTAACCATTTGGTGATAACATCCTCTCCACTGGGAATCTCTGTCCAGGAGTGGGGATTTGGTTCAGAAGAATCACCCAGTAGGTGGGCTCAAGCAGACGAGCTCTCTAAACCTAGGTGTGAAAGCTAGGGAATATCCATTCAGTTTCTGTTGGTGGCTGTCCTCACCTCAGAACAAATAAAGCAAGCCTTAAAGTGAATCCAAATTATGGATTATCATGTTGTGTTTGAATTCTCAACACTTGTTTTGCAACAAGCAGTTGTAATGAAAACAGGGCCACAAAGTTTTAAAAGATTCAGAACCTAGGCTTCTGCTGTTAAAATGTTTGATGGCAACCTATAAGAAATAGCAAACTCTCACCAAAATAATTTGTTTTTAAAACCAAGAATCATAATACAATAATCAGGTTGTAAAAAAAAGTTAATTCACAATTTAAAGGCATTTTCCAAAGCCGTTTAAAGAACTGAATACTGGTCCACTCACTTAATGTACAAACGACTTTCTTTTCCTTATAATGGTTTTTATTATAACAGAATTTGACACAAACCATGTACATGTAACTAGAAAAGTTAAAATATTTAAATTCTTAGCAACTGTATTGTAGAATTATATATTTATAGATAGTACACCATAAGAGTATTTTCAAGCTAGAATATATGTTAAAGGAAGAAAGGACATGGGGAGAAGGAGGCAGTGGAAGGAGGAGGAAAAAAAGGATAAGAATGAGGAAAACTGAAGTTTGCTATAGAGATTCGAACACAGCAAAACAGTAGTGGAATCAGGACTCAAAGCCACAGCCCAAACTTTCCTTAAACCCCACTATTTAAAACAACAACAACAACAACAACTTTTAATGTCCAATCATCCCATCCTAAATGAATATCTACGATACCAGAACCCATAAGCTAAGGAAACTCAAATGGATCTTTGCAGTTATCTTTAGTAGAGGACGATGGGTAATTTTTAAAAGATTTTTATTCATATGTATTTTCTGATTTTTCTACTATGAACATCTAGCACTTATGGTAATATTTTAATATTATCTCCTGTAATTTTAAGTGATACTTTATTGTGTTTAATTATAGAAATTGTCACAAGCCATAAATAGTAACTTGACAACTTAAATAAAAACAAAGTCTTGTCCCAAGAATTAATTTCCAGTCTCTTAAACACCTAGGTTTAAAATGTGTTAAAATGCTGGATGCTAGAAAACTATTTTACCTAGTAACCCTCAGAAGCAGCAGTGAAGATCAAAATAACAGCTTATTCCTGAGTAATTCCAGAGGGAAAAATCCCTGTCCACTTCACAACTACCACCCATGATTCAAAAATGTCGCAAGGCTTTCAGAGCTCTTACAGAAGCTAGAGAGGGGAAGGATTTAGATGCATGAGGGGGAAGCGGATTCTCTATTCTAAGCAGCATGACAGAGAACAGGATGTAACAAAATAATCTATTTCCGGCATAGCCACATGGGTCCTCAG
Organism: Rhinolophus sinicus; assembly: GCF_057876585.1. Taxonomy (NCBI): domain Eukaryota; kingdom Metazoa; phylum Chordata; class Mammalia; order Chiroptera; family Rhinolophidae; genus Rhinolophus; species Rhinolophus sinicus. The sequence goes on from NC_142505.1 coordinate 105,287,117, forward strand.
TTGTACCAGGACGAGTGAGAGGTTCAGTTGCCAAAAAGGAACAGATTCTCCCAGCAAGCTCCAGGTCAGATCAGTCTGATCCCAATTCCAATGGGGTTTATCCAAGATCCACAAATCCTGAGACTGGAAAGAATTAAACACCAGTTAAGTACACCTGAGCCTTTGTCAGTTAACATCTGTGGTCCAATCAGGAATGTCGTTCAGGACTAGAGGAGACCACGACACTAGAAGTTTAATCCAGTTTTCAATGAAAATGATAAACGTAAAGAAAATTTACAAAAAAGGATAAACTGGGAGGGGGTGCAAATTGGTATTTTCAGAGTTGCGTCCTAGGTGCCAGACATTGTACAGTTACAGTGAACTCATTAACTCTCACACCACCTCTGGCCAGACAGGTACCTTCGTTTTACAGAGAAAGAGAGTGAGGACCACAGACATCAAATAAGTCGCCAGAGGCCAGAAGCGGCAGACTGGCAGTTCTATCTGATTCCAAATCCCTACACTGTTCCCTGAAGTATACTGCCCATCATTTCATTTTTTTTTTTTTTTTACATTAAACTCCCTAAAGCAGCAATTTCCTCTGATTTATTTTCAAACTTTATATTTGTCATTCATCTATACTGCTGATTGACATGCAACCTCAATATTCAAGACTTGAAAAACAATGCATTTCGTTTGACTCAGCAATTTCATGTATAGGAAATTATACTAAGAGAAAAAAAAATAAGTCCAAAAATGTAGCTAAGATGTTCATCGTATATGTCAACACCATAATAGCAAAGGAAAAAATAACCACCAGTAGGGACTGGTTAAATAAATTACAAATTATGCAGAAGACAAAATATTATGCGTCTACCAAATAAAAATCATGTTCTAGAAGTAGTGTATTTATTGACCCAGACGGAAGTTTACCACATAAGAAAGTGACAATATACTGAAAAAGTTCAAGAAACAGTACGTGAATAAAGGCTACAAATCAGGACTTACATTGTAATCCCATTTTTATTTAATACAATATAAAATACATACAAAGTATACAGAATTAAATATAGGTTTTTTTATTTGATTCTTTTGTCTACCATGTTCTTTTTCAGATGCAGCTGGTATACAATTGGCAGTATTGTTTCTCAACCCTCGCTCCTCCGGGCCACCTCAAATCAGAGTAACCAGCATTCCCACAGTTACTTGGGGATCTGGTCGTACACCTTGCTTGCCCCTTGATTCTAGGCCATTCTCTCCTTCAATGGCTGTGAAAAGCAGGTGGGGTTAAGACACCACCTAAATTCATTTCAATGTGTGTCTTCCAGGTAGCTAACTGGCGGTCCCGAGGCAGAAAACTCTTAAGTAATGGTGCTCTTATGAGGCTACTTCTAAATATCTGCCAGTCCATGCTGCATGACACCTGAGAGGCCTTCGAAGTGAGAGAACTAAAAGCTCACCTTGTTTTTAGACATCGGCTGAGAACTGAAAGACATCTGCTCTCATCAACTACACCAGAGCACCTGGCTCCCCTGAGCTAGTGCAACTTCCCCTTCCTCACCATCGCAGCACAGGTGCTAGCTGCAGCCCTTCCTCGTCCTTTACAAGTTCTCGCAAGCCAAAAAACTTCAATCAGAGAATTTCTGGACGTGTCTGCACAAGATCTGATTGCCCTATAATACACTGAGCCTACTTTCCTGTAAGAGTGTGCAAAGTTTACCATGTTTTTAAAGGCATGAGTACACAGTGAAAACTTGTTTTCTCCTGATATAATGAACAGTCTCATTTCTTCTAGGAAGAGATGTCACTTCAAGGAACATGACTTGGGAAATACTATTACATCCACCCTCAATGGGTTTGACTCAAGAATCAGACCACATCATAATCCTATTTTAATTGTATCATTTTAAACTGATTATTCATTAAAAAGAATTCACTGAACGTCAGTATACTAAATGCTTCCATGGGCCACACAAGAATTCTTGAAACCCAGTATTCTCGTATTAAAACTTATTAAAGGGAGAAAGATGGCTAAATTCCTAAACAAGTGTAAAATATTTTTAAAGATGCAGTTGCACTGTTTTTTCAAGAGTGCTAAAACCCAACTAGTGGTATTTTAAAAATCACTTTCGAAGCTTCCATCTCCTAGGCTTCCTGTGTCATTATGAACTCTGAATAAGCACCTGTATCATGAAAGCTGGTCCTGCTAAAAAATACCTTTTGGATTCAAACCTTACACCATTTAAACAAGCCCTCAACTATTTTCTAAACACTGCTCATTTCTCGAATACATATTTATTTTCAGAGACCTAATCAAACCTATCCCTGAGAAACACATATTCTAAGTTCGTAGAGCCTCAACCTTTAAAACTTTACACACACACACACACACACACACACACACACACACACACAGTGGGGTGGTTAGAAAACAGTGGCAATCAAAATTTTGCTTCTTTCGTAATAGTACGAAAAGAGAGTTGTCAAAGCTAACAGATAGAAAGGGGCACATATTACCTCCCTTAATTAAATTTATAGTAAACCTTACACTTGCTCTGCTTTCTCATTCAGTCCATTGTTCTCGTATCCTAAGCTGACCTTGTTTTCAAATAGGAAGTTGAGTGCCTCACAATCCATCGGGCTCTAAGAACAAATGAATGTGGCTCTTTCAGCCAGGGGCTCGGGCTGCCGAAGGGGCTCCTGCTGCTTGCTTCGCAGCAAACACTTCTTTGATTCCCCTCACATTGTCTGTTTCCTACAGGCAACTGGGTAAACAAATAGTTTTCTCACTGCTTGAAGCCAGAGATTTCATTAAATTCTGGAGCTGAAAGGGACCTTACAGAGCAATTTGTCCATCTTCTTAAGATGTTTTCCTAGCCCTCTAAACCTCTCACATGGTGCTTGTGGTATGTACCCCCTTGAGAGCATATAGTCTCAACAGTAGATAATTACTGCTGAACACATGTTCCAGTGGAGTCGAGCTATAAGGTGCAGACAACACTCTGGAACTTCTCACACAAAGAACGTATGAAGTCAGGATGTAAAGGCCCAATATAAATTTAAGAGACATTGGACTTCTTTGTCAAAAACCCCGTTCAACTCCATTGTTCTAATTTATCAGTAACTTAATTTTACTTTCTCAATAACTAAACTATAAGCAATCAGTCAAGATGTACTCCAAAGCACAGAACCCAGATGTCACCATGAAAACAAGTTTTTCCTTAACGCTGAGAGAATACGGAATTGAGAGGAGGATCAGGAGACAAATCTCGTGGGGACATTTCGTGATGCATTTAAGAGAAAAAACAATCCGTGACCCACATTTCTTTTCATTGATGAGTTAAAAGTACATAGAGAAACAACAGAAACAGCCACCAAAATTGAGATGTGAGTGAGAAAGTTTGAAAGGTGACATTAATCTTACTTTGAAAATAATCAAATGCAAAAACCAAAAAACTGGCCTATAAACCATAGGAAAATTAATAAATTTTCTTGTAAAAATTGTGCTTTATCTTCAAATAAACTGGATGTTTTATTTCCAAAATGACTTACATTTTACAAGCAATTGGTAAGGCAATTCACCAATTTACAATATAATGTGTTCAGGTCCTTATAGTGCTTAGACACAGTAGGAACTCAACAAATATTTGTTAAATTATCAAATAATTCTAATGGAAAGTCCAGAAAGATTACACGTAGAGCAAAACCTTGATTCAGAGGCTAGAGAAAAATATGACGTTATCATTATGAGGGGCTGATTTAATGGTGGACGCTTGTTTTGGGCCATGTGGCCTAATCTCAGTGACTGATTCACAGGGAAGGGCACGTCTTCTAAGCTGAATCGCAGTACTTCAATGTGGAGCCCCAAGAAACGCCTTTCCCCACTGCACCTGAACATGAGAGGATGAAAGCCGTAGCTGCTGGTGCGATCAAGCTACTGCAGGGAAAGTCTGGGCCTGGTACAGGAGGTCTGAGGAAGAAACCGGAATCCACGTCTACCTCTGGAGCTTTCCAATTATAAAGTCCCTTTTTGGAATTAAGCCAGTTTTGAGTGGGGTTTCCTGCCACTTTCAACTGGAAAAACTGTAACCAACCATAAATATTTCGTTCATATAAAACAGATGAAACTCAAAGAAGGTATTTGGCAAGGCCAAGGTCATAAAGATACAGTATTCTGCGGAGGAAATATAAATGATTAAATTTATATTTATTTTCCAATGAAGTCATTTTATTCTACTGATAAACAAAGGTATTCAAAACTAAATGCTCCAAGACTATCCCATTTGTGCTATACCACAGAGACTACAGAAAGAAAAATGTAACAGGCTAAACTAATCAAAACACCAAGACTGAAAAAAGTAAGGACCACAGAAAAAATGAGAGTTCAGATTTTCCAAAGAGCTCAGAAGCCAATACTGAGGAACCTATCCACATCGTTACAGGCACTTCATTCCAAATAAGAAATGAGACTGGTCTTACCAAGTACAAAAACCAAATAAATAAATTAATAACCTCAGAGAAAGGCATATATTTATCATCTAAGGTTACAAAGTCCTGCGAACTGCTGCAGAAACAATACTCTTACAAGCAGAGACTAATCTTTGCCCCTCCTACGTATGACAACTAATCTTATTCTAAGCATTTTTGCGTAAGTTTATCTCTGCCCTTATCATATTTTCCTACAGTTATTTTTCCTTTCATCTCCATTTTCTTACATATTTTGTTTTTATCTCCCTACATCATATGTGTTGCTATAATCATTCACCTTTTTCTTTTTGGAATAAAATAAGGTTTAAGTATACACTAACAACAGCAAAGGTCATTAGATTACGGAACTAAAAAAAAAAAGGAAAAAGTTACAAAAAATACACTATAGAAATAATACTCTAATACTAATTGTCAATGCCATAACATGTGTCATCACTGTCGTTGGCAAAAATGACAGCTACATGTGCGCATTCCTGCAGCCAGGTTACTGTTTCACTATCTACCTACCATTAATAAATCATGCCGTTTTTAACTCAGAATAATGCACATGCCTAGAAATCCTGTTTCTTCAAAAATCACTTACTTGGAAAAGATAGAGAATATCGCAAAAATACGAAAGCACCAGAAAAGCATGGATTCTGTTTTTATTTTTTGAGACAGATACACATTGAATCTGAATCCAACAAACATCTGGATTTAGCTACCAATTTACACAAAAGACAAAGGGAAACAGAATATGTAGACCTAATGAGAATACAGTCAGCAAAATCCAGAATGTGGGACATTATACAGAACAAATGACCAATCCAGTTTCTTCAATAAATACATCGCAAAAAAAAAGGTGGGAGAGGCAATTTTTATAAATTAAGAGATTTAAGAGACTGTTAACTATATGCAATGTGTGAAGCAAGTCTGGCTGCTGAACTGAAAAAAAATCAACATTAAAAAAATTTATGAGGGGTCAGCCCCGTGGCTCAGGCAGTTAGAGCTCCATGCTCCTAACTCCGAAGGCTGCAGGTTCGATTCCCACATGGGCCAGTGGGCTCTCAACCACAAGGTTGCCAGTACAATTCCTCGAGTCCCGCAAGGGATGGTGGGCTGCGCCCCCTGCAACTAGCAACGGCAACTGGACCTGGAGCTGAGCTGTGCCCTCCACAACTAAGACTGAAAGGACAACAACTTGAAGCTGAACTAAGATTGAAAGGACAACTTGACTTGGAAAAAAAAAAAAAAGTCCTGAAAGTACACACTGTTCCCCAATAAAGTCCTGTTCTCCTTCCCCAACAAAATCTTAAAAAAAAAAAAAAAATGGACAGTGGTGAACTTTATTGGGTCTGCCACAATATTAAAAAAAAAAAATTGTGAGAAAAACAGTAGACAAATTCCAGTAGAGGGCAAAACAATACATCTAACCAGTACTCTTCAAAACTACCAAGGTCATTGAAAGAAAGAAAAGGAGAGGGAGTGGGGGAGGGAGGGAGAGACAGAGAGAGAGAAAAGGGAGAGTCTGAGACACTGCAACATTCAAGAAGAGCCTAAGGCCACATGACAACTAAGGGATGGGATATCCTGGAACAAAAAAAAAAGATTAGGTAAAAATTGAGAATGTCTGAATAGGCTATGGACTTTAGTTAAAAATAATGCATCAGTTTGGTTCATGAATTTTGACTAATGCACCACACTCATGACAGACATTAATAGTGGTGGAGGGGGAGTTAGTTTAGGGGGACGAGGAATATATGAGAATTCTGTTCAATTTTCTACAAATCTGAAACTACTCTAAAAAATAAAGTCTATTAATTTAAAAATTATCTATGAGACAATTAGGCAAATATAAACATGATTTTATTTTTTTTTAAATATTTTATTGGGGAAGGGGAATAGGACTTTACTGGGGAACAGTGTGTACTTCCAGGACTTTTTTTTTTTTTCCAAGTCAAGTTGTTGTCCTTTCAATCTTAGTTGTGGAAGGTGCCGTTCAGCTTCAAGTTGTCCTTTCAGTCTTAGTTGTGGAGGGCACAGCTCAGCTCCAGGTCCAGTTGCCGTTGCTAGTTGCAGGGGGCGCAGCCCACCATCCCTTGCGGGGCTCGAGGAATTGAACTGGCAACCTTGTGGTTGAGAGCCCACTGGCCCATGTGGGAATTGAACCAGCAGCCTTCGGAGTTAGGAGCATGGAGCTCTAACTGCCTAAGCCACCGGGCCAGCCCTAAACATGACTATTTGATATTAAGGAGTTATTGTTAATTTTTTAGGTGCAATAATGGAATTGTGTGCATACTGGCCCCCCATTTAACAATCTTTTGTTTTTTAGTCCTTATCTTTTGATGGATATATACCCAACTATTCATGGATGACAGATGAAGAAAGGTAAGGGGGTAGATTAGAGCAATGTTTCCCAAGGTTTGGTATTCAAGATGATTTTTTGGTGATACAAAAAGGCATTTTAATGTTTAATAGCTATATGTTTAATTTAAATACATATTATAAAAAAACATGTAACTAGCACATCAAATGATTCCATAAATTTTAATTAGTTAGTGTAGGTTTCCCTTATGAAAAACTTTATTAAGGCTAAAAACAAACAAACTCAGGCAGAGGTAGGTGCAGATCCCAGGTCCAGCGCTATGTCACCTTAAGCAGGTGAGCTACTTGAAGGGCTAGAGGTACAACACCTGCTACATCCAAAGCAAGCACCCAATAAACACTAGGCACTCCATCACTGACAAAAGGCAACCTGTAACTCCAACAAAGATATTATATGCCAGTAGAAAAGACTGGAACTTGGAAAACAAGTGGAACCTGGAATAAGGGAGGGAAGGAAGCATGAGGGCTCACAGAGGCAGGCAAGGCTTCCCTCTTCTCATCTCCCCAAACACTGAGAATCTGCTGCTGCCCACCTCGACTGTGGACCCTACAGCTCAGTCCTGAGCCTCTGGTTCTCTGGAGAGTCCCAAGCTGCCACCTAACACTCCTCAAACTAAGGTGACAGCTAGATGTGCAGCCTCTAAAATAATCAGAAGAGTTTCTTTCTTATTCCAGGTGGGGATAAGAAAGAGCACAAGGCTTTGGAGAGACGGAGGGAGGGAGAATCACTGTGACCTTGAGCAAAAACGTAATTCCTTCTCCAGTCTCCATTTTCTCATATGCTAAAATGTGGAAAACAAGCCTCGCTTTCAAGGTTACAGAGCAGGTTAAAAGGATAGTAGATTGGGTTGGTACAAAAGTCATTGAGGTTTTTGCAATTATTTTTAACCTTTCAAATCGCAATGACTTTTGCACCAACCTAATATATCTGGCATTTAATAAGTGCTACTACTTCCCTCCCGCCTTACTCTGGCAGGGTAACAGAAGACTCTTAAAAGGAGTTGGAATGCAATGCACAAAATCAGTAAAGAATACCCTTGGATTGAACTGGTTTTGAACCAAAATAAAGGAGAGAGTAATTCTGGGATCAGAAAGTTTGGAAATATTGGAACTTTGGAATATTGGAAGTTTGGAAAAATTTAAACACATTATGAAAATGATGATTATCAAGTGAATTTCCAAGAGGAGGAGAGATTATATGCAGCATTTACTAAATTTACTTAACCTAACGAAGCACTATTCACGATCATTGGCACAGACAAAAAAGAAAAAGAAAGAGAGGGAAGGAGTGAGGGAGAAGCAGGGGGAGCGGAGCGGGAATAGGAAAAGGAGGGAGGGAGGAGAAAACAAAAGAAAGATTAGCAGCTGACAACTTCAAAATGACAGTTGAAGTATTAGTGAGATAAGGCTCTCTGGAGAGATTAGAAGTCAATAACAGGTTTTGAAATTTCGCTCTCAGGCAGAGAGCGAGAGAAGGGATGCTTTTTGATCTTCTCAAAGGAGTTTCTGATGCGAAAGCTTAACATTCAGGATCAAGTCGTTTAAAATTAAAAGATGATACTGAGAAACAGAAAACACTAAGAGTTTAAGGAGTGAAGGTATTCGTTTTACAAACACAGACTTCGGATACACGCCGGTAATGCTCATTTGCCCTCCCAAATTTATTCCCTCATTCAACTGGGCAACTGTGTGGCACGCAACAAGCTAGATGCTGGGAATATGCTATGAACTGAATGTGACGTGACAGACATGAACTTCGTCCCTATGGAGATTACTTTCTAATAAAGGAACTGACTGTTCAGTGCGGGATTATGTAATCCACTTATCAATTACAACTAGTTAACCGCTCTGAAGAAAAAGAACGGTGCTGTAAGAACATGACTAGGGCTCTAACCTGCAGGGACGGACACCGAGGGGACCCAGACACTGAGAAATAAATGCTTGAGCTCAGCTCTGAAGGACAAGCAGAGGTTAACCAGGCGAGAAAGGAGGAAAGGGTGAAGACACGCTGAAAACAAATGATAATGTTGTTATGTCAAGACAGAACCTGGTGCACTGGAGAAATGGAGTTGGGGGGGCGCAGAATCGCTGTGACTGAAGTGCAAAAGCTAGTGTGAAAAAGAGCAAAAACTGACGAGACTCCGGAGGTGTCCATGTTGGGGTTTCTGACTGGTGCCAACTGAAATCATCAAAGGAACATCCAAATGAAAGGCCATGTACATTGGCGCTGGAAACCTGACAAGGGTGCCCCTGGGCTGAAGATAGGGTTCACTGCACATAAACAAAGAGAGGCCGACCTGAAAGTGGCAGGACTTCCAGAACCTCGCCTCCCAGCTCAAAGCCAAAGGCCAGTAGGAGCGAGTGTCCTTGAAGCAGACAGTGAGGCCCAGTGTGACTGGGTCTGAAGGGCTTCATCAAGAACATGTGGAGACAGGGCCCAGTCACAGCAGGGAGGGAACCTGGCTTAAGCTGCCGTGATCAGTGTGCTGAGTAAAGCAGGCGCTTCAGCAGCCGACCTCCAATAAAAATGGCCACTCCAGATCACAAAGGGCAGCCCTGCCCCAGCCACCACAAACTCAGAAATTCCGTACCCCGGGGACTTCCTTCCCCCATGCTCCCCAAATGCACCTGGATCTAGAATCAGCAGAGTAGAACCACGACTAGTCTAAATATTTTCCCCTTTTCCCAAAAGAAATACAGATAACCAGAGAGAAATATGTCCAGTGTCATTGGTAATTAAACAATTTTTTAACTTCTTTAACCAAATTGGGGTTTTTAAATTATTAACACCCTAAAGTGGCAAAAACATAGAGAAACCAGCACTTTCAGTGAGAGTATAGCAAGTGCCTAAAATCTCTGCCTAAATAAAACACACACGCTCTTAAAAACGTGTACACCCTTTCATTCAACAATTCCACCTCTTAGAATTTATCCCAAGGTAATACTCACCGACGCACTCAAAGACTAACCTACAAGAAGCAGCAATCCAGCTTAAGTTGCTATGAATTAGATAACTTATATGTCTAATAAAGGAGTAGTTTCACTAGTTAGCCATTTGCACACTCATATACATTCACACTCATAGGCACCCCTTCAAAATAGTATAAAGAAATATATAATGGTTCAGAAAGATGCCACAAATATTGTTGTTTTAAAAGCAGTTTGCAAAACAATTTTAGGTATGAAAAACAAATACATATGAAACATACATGAAAGAAAAAATATGTATATGAAGCGAGGGCAGTACATCAAATATTAATATTAGTCATCAGGGGAACTTTTTGTTCTTTTTGTTTCTTATTTTACATTATTTTTATTTTAAAATGTTCTAAAATAAACATGGATTACTTCTATAAAAAGAAAATACAAATTTCTTATTCAACAATTTTTCAATTTTTTTAAATATATGTGTAAATAACAACACTGGCTAATTGGATAATTATATGGGGGGGAAATGAATCTTGATCCCTAGCTCAGCCATTAAAAAAAAATTATTTTGAGATGGTAAAACCATAAAGCTAAAAGAAAACATAGACTATCTCCAAGACCTTAGGGTAAGCAAAAATTTCTTTAATAGGACACAAAAAAACAGTAACCACGAAAGTATTAATTCGACTTCATTAGTGTTAAGACCTTTCGTCTATCAAAAAACAGTACCAAGACACTGAAAAAGCAAGCAACAGAACAGGAGAACAAGTCTGCAATGTGTGTGTCTGGCATAGAACATTTCCAGACTATTATAAAGAATGCCCACAAATCAGTAAGGAAAAGACAACTCAAGGTTTTTTAAGGGTCAAAAGACTTGAAGAGGCACTTCTCAAAGAGAATATCTAAACGGCCAACAAGTAAATGAAAAAAAATTCTCAACATCATTTGTCATTAAGGAAATCACAACGAGACTCCACTTCACACCTATAGGAATGGATAAAACTGACTGACAGTCCCAAGTGCTGACGAGGATGGAGAGCAACTGGAAAGCTCAGATACCGTGGGAGGAACTGCAGGAATGCACAACCACTGTGAGAGATCTGGTAGGTTTTTGAAAAACTAAACATACATCTACACTCTATCCCAGCAATTCCACTTCTAGGTATACCCAGGAGAAAAGAAATCTCCCAGCAAAAATTTGAATGCAAATGTTCAAATAAGCTTTATTCATAACAGTCAAATAGTGGAAACAACCCAAATATACATCAGCAGGAGAATGGATAAACAAAACTGTTGTGTATTTGTATAACGTAATACTGCTCAGCAAAAAAAAAAAGGAACAAGCAACTGATACGGCAAGAATGAATTACAAAACATATGCTGGGCAAAGTAGCCAAACGTAGTAAGAGTACATGCAGGATATACACGCTGTACAATTCCATCTATCTGAAATTCTAGAACACGCACGCACGCACGCACAACAAACCTCGTTACAGAAAGCAGGTTAGCTGAGGCCAGAGATGGAGTGCGGGGACTGCAAAGAGGAGTGAGGGTAAAAATGTTCTGTATCTTGCTTCTGGGAGTGGTTACATGAGTGTATACCGTTCTCAAAACTCAAACAGAGCACTTAAATGAGTGCATGTTATTGCACGGAAACAATACCTCAATAAAGCTGATTGAATAAAAAACAAACAAAACCACAATATAGATACCACTACACCCCCATGGGAATGGCTAAAAGCGAAAGGACTGGCAAAACCAAGGGGTGACTGGAACTCTCCACCCTATGAATGTGTAAATCGGCACAAGCACTTGGAAAACAGTTACGCATTATCTACTGAAGCTAAACATATGCCTAACCTACCACCCAGGAATTCCACTCTGGGGTTTTCATAACTGATAGAACCAAGTGCTTATGTTCACCTTAGAAGTGTTATTCATCATAGCAGCCCCAAATTGGAAACAACCCAACTAATTCATCAACAGTAAAATAAACTAACCATGGACTATATATACAATGGAATAATGCAGAAGGGGAAAAGACTACTGTGGGCCGGCCCGGTGGCTCAGGTGGTTGGAGTGCAGAGCTCCTAACGCCAAGGTCACAGGTTGGATTCCCACATGGGCCAGTGAGCTGCGCTCTCTACAGCTAAGATTGTGAACAATGGCTCTCCCTGGAGCTGGGCTGCTGTGAGCTGCTGTGGGCTGCCCACCACGGTGACCAACTGCCTGGGGGGGGGGGGGGGGGGGCTCAAGGCTCATAATAACCAGCATGGGCCAGGGAGCTGTGTCCTACCAACTACACTGAGAAAGAATGGCTTGAACCGGAGTTGGGAGGGAGGCAGAAGAAGGGAGAAAAAGAAAAAAAAAGAAAGACGACTGTTACTACAAAATAGATGAACTGTTATTACAAAATAGATGTAATAATGAGCAGGGAGAGAGAACACAAGAGTATATGTTGTACATTCCATTTACATAAAATCCCCAAACAGCCCTCACGAGGCCAGAATACACCTCTGGGAGGGTTTACTGCCTGGGGGAGGCACAGACAAGAGGAAGCCCTCAAGGGGTTCTGGAAATGCTCTTTATCTTGATGCGGGCAGTGGTTACATCGTGTGGTATGCACATACATAAAAATTCATTGCTCTGTACACTTACGATTTGTGTTCTACACTACACGTAAGTTATATACAGTAAAACACACACACGCTTTAACCAGGATTTGTTCATCCCTTGAAACTGGAAGCTCGTCACAGTATCCAGGTGAGGTTTCTGTCAGTGAGTCACTCTCCCTCCCGGCCTAGTCATTTCCATGTTCTTCCCGTCTCTGTGAGACTCCCTGAGCTGGTGGCGCTCCCACGTAACTGGAGTGATGGCACTGACCACGGGACTGGACAAAGTCATGCCCCACCCAGCAGGGAAGACTTCCAAAATACTTATTCACAGTGCAGACAGTCTTAATATAGGTGTAATCTTTAGTGTATGGGACAGTCCCTTGTCAATTCATTATCCTTTTGATTAACTGCATGCAGCGATTGTGGGGAAAACACAAGCAGCCAGCTCTTTGAAAATAAGTATATAGTATTGCTAATATCTTTGCTTGAAAATTTAGTTCTATAATTACAGTCATGCACCACTTAACGACGGGGAAATGCTCTAAGAAACGCCTCATGGTGTGAACTTACACAAACCTAACTAAATGCTGCAGCCTACCTAGGATCCTAGTACAGCTGCTTATTGCTCTGCAGGGGAAGAAAAAGGTTTTCCTCTGCCTTTCTAGGTTCTTGGCTGAGCTATCCCTATAATAAAAGACAGATTCAAAGGAGAAAAACAAAACTTTGACAACACATATACCTCCTGTATACATGGGAGAGACCCAGGAAAACTTGAGTAACTCCCCAAAATGGCGGAAGTCACCAGCTGAAGACAAAAAATGTTGGGGGTGGACGAGTCAGTTATGGGCAGTTACCAGGAAGCGCGGTCAACAAGGGTCAAGTTGAGCACATTTACATCTGTCTTCTGCGTAGGTAGAGTTTCTAGAGACCGTCATCCCCGTCGTCCTGTTACAGCCAGGGAGACACCCTCACAAATGTAAATGCCTTTTATAAAGGGTAACTTCTCCTTGGTTTTCAGAGCTTCTCCCATGTCTGCTGTTTCTTAAAATTAACCAGCCTAAAATAACTTTATGCCAAATAGACCTATTTGGGAGGGACACATTCTCTGTTCCCTGGCTACAAACCTGAACAGCATGTTACTGTACTGAATACTGTAGACGACTGTAGCACAATGCAAGTATTTCTGTCGTGTGTGGCACTACGATATTACAATGACAACAGTGTGACGAGGTGATAGAAATTTTTCAGTTCCATTATAATCTTACAGGAACATCATGTATGAGATCATCGATGACCAAAACGCTGTTATGTGGTGTATGACTGTAGAAGGAAAATTATTTTTTTAAGTCACAATATAAATTTTCACTTTATATACACAATTTTCAGAAATAAAACCAGGTCACTTAGTTTTATGAAAGCATGTCATTTGCATATTGTAAAACTAAACACAGTAACAACCCATGAAACTATTACTACTGTCTTCCAAAATTAACCAGTGCATCATAAAAACGTGGCTAACTTCTAGAAACTGATTTATGAACGCAAAGCTTTTTCGACATAGGACTTCATGTTTTAATATAGTCAAATGTACATTCTTGTCAATACACACATACACATACTCATATCTATCAATACAATCTATCCATTCTATATTTAAAATGTCTCATTTCCTCCTCTTCACAACCATCTGTTACTATCTTGTCATTTCTTCCCTGGAATATTCCAACAGTCTGCTAATTGGTCTCCCTGCTGCAATGCATCCTCCAAACTGGCTGCCAGAGTGAACTTTCTAATGCACAGATCTTGCTCAAACTTTCCTAGTCACCTCTCTTCTCAAACCATACCCCCCCACCCCTCCTCCAATCCCTTCAGGGACCACATGCTCTAAAGCTTGTAGGGTCAAGAAGAAAAAGTAAAGACGGCCTTATAAGGGCTATGGTGACCTGGAGAATGCAAGCCCTGACTCCGAAAGGCAGCCACGCTCAGCTCCAATTTTCAGATGAGACCGGAAATTAGTGTTTTGATATGAAATGTCTCAATTTTTTAAAAATGTATGCAGACTAAATAAAATATACCTGTGGTGCTCTATTAACCCATCGGCTACTAGTTTATAACTTATGACCTAAAGGATAAAGTCCAAGATTTGGTTATAATCTACCTTTGCAAATGTGTCTCTCTCAATCACCGTGTAAACTACTATTGAACAATCCAAAGGACTACTTATCTGTCCCTCCTGGAAAACAATCCACACCACTGCTTGCAGCCACTGCTCAGGGGTAACCTCTGCCATGAAAGCTCTCTCCTGCCCCAGTACATCCACACTCACGTCGACGCTCTGCTCGGGCCTCAAAGGGTCACTTTAAAAGAAGTCTCTTATAACATGTCCTCCCTTTGCTAACTCCCACATGCTGTATGTCTGCCCCTCGTGATCCTTACCAGTTTTCACAGTATACTGTACTTTTTCATGTAAACGACTGCAAGCTTCAGGAAGCAAGGGACACATCTGATTCTGTTCTGTATGACTCACATTAACAAACAGTATTTACTCAAGTACATGTTCAATAACGAATAAATAAAGCTAAACAGCCTTATTTACATGACAATTTGTACCTCCACTTGGTGGCCATTACACTGATACAGTCCCTTAGATTTTGAAAATCGCAGGGCTAACAGGTTCAGAAAAGTATCACCGTAATATTAAATTTGAATCGGAACTAACATGAACTCATGGTTCTATTTAAATCTACTTCTTAGCTCTATCCACAAAAAGACTCTAGAAGCAATGACAACCTAACAGCAATGACTTTGGTTTCTAAAATACCACTGCCCACAAAAAGGAACCAAAGCTTCTTGGAGAAATGGTAGATTCCTGACACGGAGGGAAAGAGACACATGCAGACTAATGGGACCATGTCAAAAGGAAGCAGGAGCTACCTTGCAGGGGGTCTCATTAGCCAAATCTGAGCAATGTGATTGTCAATAAAGACTGTCATGAGCTGTGAACACAATGAATAAATAAAAGTCCATGAGCGTATGGTGATCCGCAAAAGGAGGGAGGAGAAACATGGCCTCTGTGAATGCTGGCTAACAAATGTCGACGGAATGCCAGAAAACCACGACTTTGTAACTCCTACTGTAATGACTGATTTCAGGATCAGGATGCTGAAAGCACTGGGTGCAACGCTGTAATGGAACAGGATATTTACAAGGTGCAAAATATCCCATAGATTCCCTTCCAACAGCAGAGGAGAAAACTGTACCTTTATAATGGAGAAATCTGGCTACTGTCACCTTAGCCAAGGGATCAAATTTAGCATAGCTCATAATGAAATAACCTGTCATTGAGGGCCTGCCAACGTGTCTCAATGTGAAGTACACTTCACCTATGATGAAGCATTCTGGTCAAAATGTTTAACCTGGTTGCAATCAAGCCTCTCACATAATCTCCAGTTTACAGGAAGCACAGGAGTTAGAGAAACAAGTTAAATGACACCATGAGGAAATACTCAAACAAGTTAAGAATGTTGCACATCCTACAGGACAGCTGGGCAGGACTCTTCCAAAGAAATCAATGCCAGAAGAAAAAGGGCAGAGGAACTGTTCTAAATGAAAAGAAATTAAAGAGATATAGCCGAATACAAAGGATGTATTTTGTTTGGATTCTAGTGTTTTGTTTTGTTTTTAAGAGGGGGTGGGTACTAGAAAAGACATTCTTGGGACAATTAGGAAAATTTAGCTTTTACTGAATATTTGATATTATATTATGGGATTACTTTCATTTTCTTAGCTGTAAAAATAGTACTGTGGTTTCGTATGTGTAGAAAATGTATATGACTATACGAAACAATATGTGGTTCTATATGGAGATACACACATGGCTGTGTATGCGGCTTGAGACAGACACTGTCCTTAGGAGACACGCCAAAATGTTTAGAGAATGAAGTATCATGTTGGCACTTACTTTCAAATTATTTAACAACAAAAAACGGTATGTATTTGGAGGGAGAAAAACAGAAGAGGGAGGCATGGAAGGAGGGAAGGGAAGGGAAGAGACTGAGAGAGGAACAGAGAAATGATCCAAATATGGCAACATGTTAACAACTGTTGAATCTAGGTAGAGAGAATATATAGGTGTTTGTTGTAGTGTTTTTCCAACTCTTCAATATATATGAATTTTTTAATAATAAAGTTATGGGAGAAAAAAGAGAAGACCAATTAAAAAAGCAGTCAGCTTAAAATACGAAGCACCATGAGAGTGTCAGGAAGTTAAGAGGCCTCTCAAGCAAGGACTGTGAGAGTAAAAATCGTTGCAGTGTGACTGGAGAGTTATGTGGTAATGTCTATCAGAGTTTTAAAAGCACCTATCCAATGATGCTTACTCCTCGGAATCTGTCCTCAAGATATACTCCTCCATATGTGAAATGACACATACACTAAGTTATTCTTTATGCCACTGTGTGTAATAGCAACAGACTGGAAATCACTTATTAGGTTGGTGCAGAAGTGACTGCGGTTTAAAAGGTTAAAAATAATTGCAAAAACCGCGATTACTTTTGCACCAACCTAATACATGTACATGTATCAGTCCAGACTGGTTTCACGAATTACATAAAGCACATACACTAAATCAGCATACATCTTTTAAATTATCTATTCAAAAAATCTAAGAGTTCTTTGGGAACGGATATGAAAGATAACCATGTCATATTTACGTTTAAAAACATCAAGGTGCAGAAAGATGTGTACAGCACACACACACACACACACACACCTATAAAGACTACACACAAGAATGTGGTTGAGTTGCTGGAGCTACAGGCAATGGGAGACTTTCTTCCTGTGTGCTCCTTTTTGCACCTGATGAATTTTGTACCAGACATAATGTATTCAAAAAAAATTGTTGTGTTAAGTATCAACTGACTGTAGCTGTAATGAACTCTTCACACCTCCACGCTTTCATTACCAAAACCTAATTACAGTGGAGTTACAGTTCACCTGGGAATTAGGGTCTGAAGTCCGTGCGTACAGTGAAAATAGCACATAGTAAAAGTTTGCCTTAAAAATCCCTTAAATATATGCCACACTGGACCGGCACAACATCTCAATAATTCCAACACAGCTAATTTTCGCTCCAGCACATGAACAGTTCACTGTTTCTTCAACTGACTAGAGGCTCAAAGAGCTGGCTTGTACTCAGGCCTCATGTTGTGATGTTAAAAATGTGTCTTCAAAATCCCACACTCACAGCCGCCGCAGCTAGATGAGAAGGATTTAGGAATTGAGACAGGCTGAGAGAAGAGCAGATTTCCATTTCCATCTCACACTGATCCAGAACCTTTGCTGTTTAGGTTATTTTTCCCTTGTGTTTGTCACCAGATGCACAGAACGGGATTTGCATAAATGCACATAAGACGTATAGCGACCACATGGCGTTTTTAAAAACACATTTCAAAAACTGTACCTCTATTAACTAAACAAACCATTCCAATGGAACAGAAAATCACAACCCAAGCATAATGGGCTAATTTGCCGACAGGAACAGGTTGGACAGAATTCCCAGGTCCAGATGAAAACAAGAGAGGGGTAACACCTCTTGACCAGCATTAGATGTGAGCTCATAGGGTCACATGACCTCAGCTGTAGCCAACCCATTTCTTCATGCTGGCATTCCCATACACCGAGAGAGAGATTCCTCAATCTGTACTCTGAGGAATCTTATAACCCTGTAAGAAAAATGACCTACCACTGCGGCTTAGTAATAACTCCCAAACATTTCTCTCCCTGGTCTCTCTGGCAAGCGCAGGTTACTATCCCTACTGGATTCTTCTCAGAGGATTCATCCAGAGGCAACTCAAATTCATTATCAACTGAACTCATTCTTTCTCCCCCATCACCTCTCCAAAATCTACTCTCCTTCTAGTATTCCCTATCTTGGAAAAGAGAAAAACATCCATCCTGGTGCCCAAGGCAAAAATCTACAATTCATACGTATGCCATCTGTGTCCCCCCCATAACCAATCCCCCAGCTCTGTAGGTCTTCCCACCTACACCTCTTTAAGTCCACCCGCCCCATCTTGCCCACAGTCAATGCTTTGGTTCACCTTCATCGTTGATCACTTGAACTAACTGGTCTCCCTGCCTTAGTCTCCTCAATCCATCTTGTACACACCTGAAAAGTTAACAGCTAAATACAAATTTAGCTATGTTACTCTTTCTCCTTTAAGAACAGGAGCAAGAACAAGTCCCCAAGTAATGATATAGTAAGCGAAAAACAAGCTCATTTAATAACATGATGCAATGCAAAGAGAATGTACCACCACGTGTATTGTTTACGGGAATGTTCCTATTCCACCCCACACTACATGACCAAATTCAATAAGCTAATACACAGAAAGAGGCCACAGGAAACAAGGAAAATTCAACTGCCTTCTTAGAATCAACAGCGAACACAAAATGGATCATAGCAGTGATAAAGGCATCTTAAGGAAAACAAAGGGCTCCTGGACCTGTAAGTCTAGAGGACATTCAAGCTGAACGTACTAACGTGTCTAATCACGAATGCCTTAACTAGGAAAGGCTTTGGGGAGTAAAAGCAAGCACAGAAGCTGAAAGAAGAGGTGCTGACACAGGGAAAACCGTCCATCCCTAAAGTCGGCTGAATAGGCTGTGAGTCCCAGTCCGGCAGGGGTCCATCCCACTTCCCTGCTTGAGTCCATGCTAACTAACCCGCTACCTGACCACGATCTGCGCTGGCAGGTGAAGTCTACCTCCGTGAACATTCCCGTCATCCGGCTTGAGTCTTCAGGTCCCTCTAACTCGTGTTTCTTACTTCAGATTAAACTGGCATATTAATTAAGACCAGGTAAGCAAATCTACTTATATCAGAAACGTTGATATAAATCATGCCACGTCATTACAAATGACTAGAATTCTGGCTTTACACGTCCGTCTTGCACAGCTGGTTAATGTAAGTCCACCGCTGGGACACGAGCTGCTTTGAGTGTGCTGTCCGGATCAGATCTCTAAGGGTGTTAAACCAAGGACCAGACAGACCTAGGATGGAGGCAAATTCTAAAACTGCGCTTGTGGCTATTGAAATGTAAATTAAAGTTAATTAAAATGAAATATTCAGTTCCTCAGTTACTGAAACACACTTCCAAATCGCCACATGTGGCTAGCGGCCTGCCACATGGAACAGCACAGACACGACACATTTTCACTGTCACAGACAGTTCTATTGGCCAGCACTGCTCTGGAAGCCAACCACAGACTAACCCTATCGTGAGGCAACGGCCTGGTCTAGTCCTAGAGGGCTAACAGAATCTGAAAGCTACACTGTTTTCTACAGAAGGTAAGACATACTCAACAACAATTGTTTCCTTCCCCTTTGCAGTGATTTCTTCAAATCAGAATATACAGCTTCGTCTTCGGGATGTCTGCCCCTCTTTTGATCACTGGCTGATACTCTGAACCAGAGGTGGACGAGCACAGAGCTCAGAAGCACATTCTCTGAAGCCAGTACCTCATCTGTCTCATATGGAGACATGTGACCTTGAACATATCAGTACCTACCTCACTGGGTTACCATGAATATAAGATGAGTCTAGACATTTAAAGTGCCTAGAATTGTGCTCAACACAAAGTAAAGCGCCCGCTAAGTGTTAACTGGTATTATTTCTACCACTACCATCCTGACAGCTCTTTAGATTGCAAGTGTGCAAAATGCTCACCCAGGAGAATTATTAGCAAATATAAAGGAATTAAACTAAAAGAAGTCAGAGTGTCTATGATAAAAGGAAATTCTTTTAAGATGAAAGGAATGAATAAAAGAGAGTGTTAAATACCGAAAAAGTCATGTTTTCAAGAAAATTTCCCGACAATCTCTTACTTACAGGAATAATAAACCACAGGTCAAAGAAAGTCTACATAATAAACTACTGAGCTACTTAACCAATAAAAACTAAGGAGGAACTGAAAAATTCTACGTTTGCGTTCACTAGACCAAATGATACTTCCCTTCCCTGTATGAAATGTGTTTTGACATTTAAATGCACTGCCTCTCCCTAAGTTACCTCTATGTTTGCTTGATGAACTGACTGAAGCTCTTCTAATATTTTCAGTGAGCAGGGAGAGCACCAGATATAATTAAAATACCACAGCAAACAACGATCCACCTTGTGTCCTCCGAGTGGAAACCTATTGTAAACCACCGCGCCTTGCTCTTCCAGACAGGCAATTTGAAAACCCAGAAGTCCAACTACAAACTTCAGCTGTCGTCAGACGGAAAGAGGCAGCGCTTCGGAGACACACGGGCCCAGGCTTAGAGCCTGGCTCTGCCATTTACTTACTAGCTGTATGACCCCGGGCACCTTGTGTTTACTTAATGCTCATGAGCTTCATTTCAGTCTCTGTGAAACACAGGTACAGCATATGCCAGGTGAGTAAGAAGCATCTGAAAAGAGCTTACAATAGTACCTGGCACTTAGCCGTTGCTACGTTCATAAATCTTCCAGAAGGCCCTCCAAGAGTCCTGAGAATAAAAGACCACTACTTTACATGGTAACTACAAAAACTATTTTGACCAGGTATTAGCTATAAATCGTGAGATGAATGCCTCAAAATTATCATTTGTTTTCTGTATTTTACGAGCTGTTCCCCAAACAAAACTCCCTGCTAGACTATTACCATAAACCACCTCAGCCTATAATAGAAATGACCGCACCTTTTACACTGAAAGTTTTTACTGGCACTTCTGCCACATATACCTTCTTCACTAGTCCACATCCAAACAGGAACACTGAGCACAAATATCTAACATTTCTTCCTTCCCCTACTAATGGAGAAAGTAAAGAAGTTTTGTTTTTCAGTTTCTTTCAGTGAGTTGATTTCCACAAAAACAAAACAATGCAGGGTAATTGCTTACCTGGGAAATATTTTGTACTTCAGAGCCACCAATCCAGAATGAAGGGGGGATTCCCTTTCAGACTAGTCTGACAAAAGACAGCAGTCAAGCAGCTTCCAAGATGCTTTCCGTTTACTGTAGCCAGCTTTCTTCAACAAAATCCCAAACATGCACTTCGGTAACTGTTGAAAGACAGAAAGCAATCCATACACCCACCATGGCACCAGCGGCAAAGGACAGCCACCAAGAAATGGAAGGAAGGGTCAATGGAATGGTGGATCTGAGGTACAGAAAAGAGTTACGACCCCTGCGTAAGCTATTTGGATAACAGGTCTGCAGCAGCATTTCTCACCGCTGTGTTGAGAGAAAGATAAGAAATTCTACATGGCCAAGGCTTACATCCCTAATATTAATATGATAAATATCATGCAATTTCCAAATGAGACAAGCTAAAAGCTTCCACTATTAGCCACATAAATTGTCCCAGACCATTCGGCTACAATGCACCTCCTTATGTGTTTCCTAAGCTCCTCCACCATTACCAAAAGTTTGTCAGCCAAAATTAATGACATGGGAGGGATCAAATACCTCCCAAGAAAGATATTTATTTAAGCACCTAACAAGAAATCTTGTGGTTTGCTACATGTAAGACAGCAAATCTACACATTACCCAAATCTTCAAACCTCAGCTAAAACACAGAACATTTTAAAACACATGACATAATTTTAAGAGTGAACTTTTGATTCAGTAAAGGCCAATCCACACAATGGCCAGTCGTTGGGTAAACTAGAGAAAATAATTAAAAATACTAATAAACAATTTATTAGATGACACCTTTAAATACATAAACCCAGTTCACATTATATCAACATTCTTTGACTACCATACCAACTTTTCCATTTCACTGCAAATCCTTAAACAAACTATAAGGGATAGAGAAAAAGGCATTCAACAGGATGACATAGATAAAAACTTTAAAAAAAATCAAAAAATTATGAACTTGCACATAAATTTTCTACTTCCTCGACTGCCACACTATTGCCAAATGTTCTTGCATTAATTAAAATACCTATCTTTACTGATGAGCTACCAATGGGCCAGTCCGTTTACATTCATTGCTCATATTTAATTCTTTAAAAAAAATGAGCAGTAACTTGCCCAAAGTCCCACATCTACCAGGCGGGACAGCCCATGCAAGACCTTTTCACTGAACACTGCTGCACCCAAGTCCAAGGATTAGAAAAAGGAAACCAAACTTTACTCTCAAAGGTCCTAAATTAATTAACATCAGAATGGAGAACTAAAAAATTACAGGAGAGTAAATATTTCAGCCTAGAACTAAAATACAACTGAAATGGATGAGCCACCCTGAACCAGCTAACTCCCTAGATCTTGCCACTTGAAAAAAGCGTCTCATTAACACAGCCATGTAATTCTAAGGCCTACGATATTAATATTAAAACAAAACACAGTATAATGTTGCCCAAGTAGCCTTGTTTATAAGGTAAACATAAGATTATGTCTATGAGGCAGGATCTCAAATCTAGTTGAAACCGAGGAATTTTTAAATTCCAAGAGCTGTTAGTAGTCCAAGAACAATGACAAAAGATGTTCCGATTTTTCAGGTTGTAGGCAAAGCAACTGAAGTGATTAAAATACCAGTCTATGATTAACCTCACCATTAACAATCAGATGGAAATATCTTAATCCCCACAACGTAAAAGAGATCATGGTAAGTAAAATCTCAAGCAAAGAATGAGCGCTCAAGTTTTTCCCATTGAGTGATATTACTCTGGAGCCTAAGAATAAACTAGAAACCCAACTTTGATAAAAGCGGCTATGGTGAGTTATGGCTAGCAGCTAAGAGCCAAAGCAATATACTCTGCTTTTCAAAGTATGACTTGCTGCTATAACCAAAATGCTGAACAATTACAGCAAAACAGAACCACAACAGTTTGACTAACGAACTCATTTCTGAACCTTTTCCCTCTATTAGTGAGTTAATTTCCCCTCTTCCCTTCTTCACATTAACACTTACTGAATGCAGGCTGTTAAGCTAGACAAAGGTTAATAGATGCCAGACCAGAAATGTAAAGACTGAACTCTTCTTGTCTTCTGCCCCTTTCTCTTTGAGTCTCCCAAGCAATCATTTCACAGAACCAAATATATATTTTATTATTAGTTCTCATAAGTGGTGAAGTGTTCTCAATTAATTCTTAAAAGAATAGAAATAAAAAAAATCACTCAAGTTCCTTTTTTTCCTCAGTTGTAGAGCTCTCGCTTAACTTTTTCTTCTGTGGATCAGAAGCTTGCTATTAGGGAATGGTTTCCTATATTCATGATACTTGTGTCTGCACATACATTACATTTGTGCTCTACTCACAAAGAGACTTTTTCTCTTTTTACATGGTAACGTCCCACTGTTTCTCCTTCACAGCTCTCCATTCTGTGTAGGTCTTCTTTGTTGACTAACCTGGAGAGGGAATTTCCTAAAATTGCTTCCTGCTGACATCACAGAACACTGCACTCTTTGAATTTTGTTAAAACAATAATAAGATCCAGGTTAGAGATGCCCTACTCGACTATCAGGTCTTCCTGGTTTGTCTCATTTGCCTACAAAGACAAACTTCCTGTTAGGCAATTGCCATCAGCAGAAACTTCACTGAGGGTAACAAGCACATTCTTGACCAACAGGTTTCTCCCCTTTGTCAACTAATTCAGGGAACAATTCAAACACGACTCAGGAGGAAATCTTGTAGGATACTCACTGCTTATTCTATTAAAGGTCAAATCATCAAGGTTTGCTAAAACAAGAATTCAAAAATCCTAATTTCTTCATCTAGACTACACCCATCAAGCGTAAATCACAATGCTCAATGTTAATATGACTAATCCCCAGTCACTTTCTACCAGGACACCTACAACAGGGTTAGGTGGGTACGTCTGATTAGTAGTTCTTAGTAATTGTAACAGTGCTTCCCAGATTTCCAAGATAGTACTGATTCTGACGATTTCATCATTTCCCCCAAAGATGCCTCATTCAATGTACGGCTAAAAGCAACCTAATTTTAGGCCTCTGTAAAGCTTCACAAATAAATACATGCACGAGTGGGGGGAGGGGGATTAAAACCTCTTCACACCACCTGTCTTGTGCCTTACAAAACACAGTCCCTGTACTTGTGAGGAAAGCTCCCAGCTTCTCAGCACATACATCTCTCATATAATCCTCCCAACAACCTGGAGCAATACCTACATTTTCTTATTTTTACAGAAAATAAAAAACGACACAGAAAGGTTGACTTTCTTAAGGTCACACAGCCAGCAAGTGATGGAGCGAAGCTACACACTCAGGGGCTTCCCTCGGAAGCCCGCGCCCTTTCTGCACAGAACCTTAGAACTTACCGAGTGTTTGGCAGGTGAATTGACAGATATGAAAGGAATCTGGGTTTCCTCAATACTTTGCTATCAACCACTCTCTGAGATGTATGAAAATCAACCTGTATGTGCGGAAACGTCTGTAAATAATGGCTAGGACGTCTCTGGATGTCTGCGTGCCACACACCAGTCCTCTTCCCTCTTAGCAGTCTTTCTCCGCGCTCTAGTCATCTCCACCCCGCTCTTAAGGTTATCTAAAGGAAATCCTAAAAAGCTTCCACAAGAAAAAAATACCGAACATTAATTTAAATCAATAAGTATCTACTGCGCACCCAACAGCTAAGCATTATGAAGGAATCAAAAGGACAATCAGATACAACCTCTGGAAGGGAAGCTCAGACTCGATCAAAGGCTTTTATTAATAGGAAGGTATGGTAAGTCCCATAACAGGAAGAGATGATTATGAGAATTAGTGATATAGGTGAGAAGTTGCAGAGAAGAGGATGGTTAAGATATAGGCAGACAGCAATAATGCATGTAAACAATCAACCCCGAAACTCAACATTTATGGAATACTTATTACAAGAAGGCACCGTGAGTTTATCTTTTAATAGGGGACACAAACAGGAAACTACAATACGAGCCTGGAATGTGTTAAGCGCCACCAAGATAAATACGAAGTACCAGAATTCATTCATTCACTTAACAAATGACTATCACGTAGGCAGTGCTACAGACATAAAAATGCTATCTGTCACCATAATATAAGTTGACATCATGGGGTAGCATCTCAATTGTGTTTTGAGGGGATAGGATTTTAGCAGAGAGGAGGATTGCTGAGATCTGACCTAAGACAGAGAACCAACTGTTAGGTCCTTCCCATAAATATCAGTAGCCTTAAATACAGGGGCTTAGGTCAGTTCGAATCGCTGCTGACAAAAGAAACAGTGTGAGCAGAATCAGAATAACCATGGTCTTCCACACTTTGGCTGGACTATAACATAAGTGAGGAATGTGGGTAGAAAAGCCAGAAGGGAAGCCGGCATTGGAATTACTAGGACTTGAAATGCTTTCTTTCCCTTCAAGTGTAAATACCACCAGGTGGAACTCAGGATCCCAGGCACCTCACAGTGCAGGAAAGTTTGTTTCTAGAATTCCCAGTATCAAACAGCATGACTCAGAGTAGGATATGTGCGCTGTTCTGTGAACCTATGTAATGGGCTAGCGATTCTCAGCTGTCAAGGTCAGCAGCCGTCAGGGCCCAAGAGTGCCTGAGAGCTGTGTGCAGGATGTGTCAAGTCTGGATGTCTAACCTCCTCCAAAACCAGGGGCACAAATTGATGTATTTGAGCCACAGCCTCTTGAGGAAGATCAATGAGGTCCATAAACACTTGTTTGCTTCATTGGGACCCTCCTTTGTCTACATAATCTGCATTTGGTAAATCAGCACAAGGTTAGACTTGGAAGAGGATAAATGACAGTGACAAAGATCCAATTTCTTAAAGGAGTCACTAAACTTTCCCCTTTACTTAGAAAGCCAGTGGTAGGAAGGGGGGGGGTGGAAACCCAAAAGGTAAAAAAAAAGGGAAATTTTTCCAATAACTTCACTTTGTTTCTTGCATCCCCATGGCCCTGGGGCCTGCCTGTACTTGAATAGCTCTGAAAATAGCATTGATATCACACCCTCTTAATAAGGTACAATGTATTTTACCTATATTATAACAATTAGCCACTTAAGGATAATACAGAAGGGAAATGGCTCACTTAGGGTCACTTAGCAAGGAGGGGAACCATTCAACAGCTAACAATAGAATGCAAACTACCTATTAATTGTGTAAAGGTGGGGGGAGGGGTGTATTCACACCCAAAGAGAAGGCAGGATTCCCCCTTCCAAAATTTCTACCATCAACTTCCGCTGTCTTCTAATAGAGAATTAACCATCTTTCTCTTCCAGTTAGCAGCACTGAGTGCTTTCTAGCAACAAGTGCCTTGAACATGAACTCGTATTCCTAACTCAAGCATTAATAAATATCATGTGATACATAACGCATAGTTTTCCTTCTTTCCAGTGAAGTCCACTGCACTAGACGTAGCCTGGTAAACTTTGTGTATTTCCAAATGGATTACTACTTTTCTACCTCATTAATAATAACAAAAGCTGATGTTACTGAAGCCAGAAGTTTGAATAACAGTCCCACAAGCTAGGCACAGTATTGGGCCACTATAAGGCCATGAAAATCATTTGGTGGTTAAATTATTCACCATCAGCAATTGTAAATGCAGCGAGTTGTCTCGATCAAGAGTGTATCGTCCATGTTAAAGACTGAACCCAATGAGGTAGGTCTACTGGAAAAGCCTTCTTTGTGGACTCAGCCTCAGGCAGGGGTGGGAGTCACAAAGTAGTTATATTTTGGAGATTTTAACTATTCTACTACCCCCAGCTTTATTTCCTAGTAGTAAAGAAATGCAAGGGAAAAAGAAGAAAGAATCAAAACCAAAGTAGAGGAATGAAGATTAAGAAATCAGAGATACCCATGAAGTCTGTTTCCTTTCTTTAATACAGCACACTCTGAAATTATCAAATGGAAGTTACCCTGTTAACCATTAAGTACCAAACTGGTACAGGCAGCACAATGACAAATATTTGAGTATTGAAGCTGACTCATAAAAATCTAAAAATATTTCATGCTTTAGGCTTTCAAAATACCATCACTTTAACCCTTTCCCCTCCCTTCAATCATGTTTTTTTGAAACCAATGTAAAAAATATTTTTAACCTACTTCTGGAAACTGTAATTAAAATGCAGTTAATACAGAAAGCCACATGCAATTAGATTTTAAGGCATTATCATTCCTACATCTGCTCCTGGATTTGCTAAATCAATTAAGTACCTGTGCTACTATCTACTACACTAAAATAAATACATATATGTTTATGAAAGGGGTTACCTAAGAGTCTTAACTGCTATCCCTTTGAGGGAGTATCAAAATCCATAGATAAAAAGCCATTTTAAAATTGATTTAGATAACTATTAAACTCTCTAAATTCTCTAAGAATCCCAGTTTATAATGTCCTTAAAAGGCTGAAATATTTTTTCAGATCACAGACAAGCACAAGCATGTAAAAATCAAAACTTTTTTAGGTTATAAATATAGCATAGGAAGCCAGTAAATTTAGGCCTGATTTTTTTTTTTTTTTTTACAATATACCCGAAGACACTAAATAGATTACACTGTATTTCTTCTCTTTTGAAAATAGACATTTTAGTTACTTTTAAATGAATAGAAATGAAAGGAGTACAGGACAGCCAATTTCAAAGAGGTATCAAGATACAATTTTTCAATATGAAGTACTCCTGTTAAGTACATGTATGAACATCCATAAGAATATGTACTATATTTATAATTCTAATGAAGATATTTTACCAAAATAATCCACTACAAAAGTTGCAGAATACCAAACACTTGACTTACAATTATACTGAAGAGGACAAATTACTTAATAAATGAAAATCAAATAAAAAGCCCCAAGTGACAGTGTGTATCCCTTAGAAATCAACCACACGTGTGCACGCGCGCGCACACACTTCATAAACTATCAGAGCTTTTTTTTTTTTTTCAGTTTTCAAGAATGCTGGAGAAGTCTAGTTCTGTGTCTGTGAATTATGCAAAAGACAGCATATATTAAGCTGCCTCCGTACTTATGCTACTATACTTCCATTTTTAAAACATACATCTCAACTCCCCAAGTACCATCATCCACAGAAACCATGCAGCTATCCAACAGACTTTCAGTGTCACCATTTATTATTTATAGCATTAAATGGGGGAAGTGGCTCTGATGTCACCGACCCTACCCAGTGGAATTACTGACTCAATAAACATTTTCACACTGGAGAAAATCTGGCTAGGAAAACCTTTTGCTGGGTTAAGTAGATTCTTTCACCTTTCCTCTCATCCGTGGGCTAGAAATTGTTACCGTGCTAGGGGAGATACAAAGAAACTGTCAAGGTTTCCACAGGAAGAAACCCTGGGCTTGTCCATTTGCTGAAGCAGACTTCCTCCTCCCAACTCTCCATAGCCCCGTTTGATTTCTCTGATGTTCAAATTGGCAGGTAACAGCTGCCATGTTTTATTTCTCCCACTGAATCATCCACCAAGTAGCAAATTCTTCGTTGCTACTAGCCACTCTCTTGTGGTCCTGTTTCTAAAAACTCCTTCTGGCTCAAGTCCTAAGGGGGAAGGGGGGAGGGGGTTGGGGCGTCCGCGGGGCCAGGAAGTCTGGTCTGGCTACCAATGGTTCCTAACAGAAGAGTGATCGTTTCCCCTGAGGCCTAAGATTCTCTCCCCAACACACACCTTCTTTTTTTTTTTTGAGAAGAAAGAACTGGCGGCAGTGATGAGGGCAACCCTCCCCCCCTCCCCAATTTCCCTAAGCAGCTCTCGAAAACATGAAGTTACGGTTTCCCTTTCCTGGAAGATGGAATCCAGAGTACCTGGGGCCTTGCTATGCAAACATCTCTCTCGGCCCAGTAGGAAACCCTTTGTCCGAGAAGCCGGACATCAAAGGGGCCCGGGAAAGAGACCCCTTATCCGTCACCGCCTCAAACCCGAGCGCTCCCCACCTCCACCCCTGTGGGGCCTATCCCGGCATCCACACAGCCCTAGGTTGGGGACAGGGGGCTGAGACCCCGCACTAGGTCGCGGAGGCCAAGGCCCTGATCCATCTCCTCCGTATCCCCTCCCACCACCTCATTCGGCCTGAGCGGGGCTTTCAAGAGCGGTGCAGGCCTGGGCCGGGGAAACAGAGGAGGGAAAAAAATTAACGAATCCCCTTCTAAGAAAAGGAGAATGGGATGCTAGAGCGAGTGTGAGTTACGGCCACAGCAGAAGCGAGCGAGGATCGTTCGAGAGATGGGCCCGGAGACAGGATAAGGGGAGGAGAACCGAGGGGCAGGGAGGGGGGCGGACCAGGTCCGGCCTGAGATCTCGAGGGATCCGGAGGAACCGCTCCCAGCCCGAGGCCAGGGAAGGCAGGGGGCCCAGGTCGGGGCCGAAACGGCGGGGAAGGGCCAGGGCCGGCCTCGCGCCGGACCCCGAGATGGGCAGGCCCGCCCGGGGCCGGACGGACGGAAGAACAGACGGTCCAGCGGGCCGCACTCACCATGAGCTCGATGGTCTTGTCCTCAATCACCGAGTCGGGCTCCATGGCGGCCCCGGCGGCCCCGCCTCGCTCTCCCCGCGCAGCAGCGAACGGCCCGGGCGGAGGAGGCGACGGCGGAGGCGGCAGAGGCGGAGGCGGTAATCGCACCCACTCTAGCTGCCAGCCCGCCCGGGCCGCCGGCAGCTCCGCCCTCCCCCTCGGCGAACGCACTACGCCGACAGGACTACCGCTCCCAGCAGGCGCCGCGTGCCCGCCAAGCGTTGTGGGAATGAAAAGCCGACACCCGGCCAATCTCTCCTGGCAGCGCGAAGCTGAGTTCGCCGGCGAAAGTGGCACTGAATCGTGAAGGCGGAACGTTCAGACCTCAAGAATCACGGGCTCCCACCAGGTAGGGCCTTGGGAGCCCCACCACTACATGTCCCCGAGAGCCCTGCGCGCGGGTTCTCCTTCCGGCTACTTTCCCCTGACTTCCTGGCAGCCCAAGGCTACTCAGACCGGAACGGAAACTCAGAGGCAACTCTTCGCTTGTCGGAGGTCCCGCTGGTGCGACCGATTTCCGCACATGCGCGGTCGGTAACCGCAGTGCCCATTCGACGACTAGGTAGCGGCGCGGCGGGTCAGCTAGCGCAGGGTAGGTGGGACACATTGCAGACAGGTAGGTTCTGGGTGCGTTAAGAGGGGATGGTCTTGGGGCTCAGGTGTGGGAGGGGGCCAGCGAGCGAGAGAAGCTCGGGCAGGGGAGGAGGGTCCACAAGGGCCATCCATCCCTTTCGGGCATCCCAGTGAGGTGTTTGGAGATTTCGATGGCGGAGAAGAGGTTTCTGGAGATGAGCTGTAGTGCTCATCGAACTGGGAGGAGCTGAGAGATGAAAGGGAACCTGTGGCCAGTGAGCCCCTCTTATTCATTTGTTCAGAACATACTTTTTAAACTTCTGGCCTCTGCTGCGCACCAGTCTAGGCCCTGGGAACCCGCTCTGAGCATCCCAGACAAGGCCTCTGTTCTCGTGGAGCTTCATTCTAGTGGGCAGGAAGGCAGACGTTTACCCAAAGAGTGACAGGTGCTAAGACAGAACACAGCTGGAGACCTGGAGACGCCTAGTGAACTCGGTCACCAGCTCTGTGTGACCTTAGGTCTGTCACTGCCTCCTAATCCAAGACCACCAGAGACAGGTAGTTGAAGTTGCCTTTATTGCTGGTTGCTGTGAGGGGAAAGCGTGGGGCATGAGCATCTCAGTAAAAGTTATTAGATGATTTGGGAGAGGGTTTCAGGAAGTGCGACTTTACTCTGAGTTTGATGGTGCCAGGAAGTGGGGGTAATTCTATGATAGGGCATCTCATTAAATCTTACCTGGAAGGGAGGAATACTAGGAATACTAGACTGAGGCTAAAGCTGTAATCGGTAAGGAAGCTGCCCCCCCTCCTATTAGCCAGGATGGGGATGTTTGGTTGTTTTTTGTGGTTTGAACAATAGTTATGTTTTATCTGTGTGTGAATATACTTAAGGAGTGGTCTTGTTTTTGTCTTGATCTATCATGGTTACAGAATGGCCTTGTCTGATGTTTATGTTCTGCGAAATTATATTCAACAGAACACAAGACCTAGCTAAGCAGGCCAGGCTACCATCTAGTAACATTACAGCCTGGCTGTCGTGTAGCAGGCCAGCTTCCTACTGTCAGAGGTGGCTTTTCTCTGCACCTATAAAGTGAGGAGATTAGAACACCTATAAAGTGTTTAATATTTTTGTCCAGCTTTTCCAACTGTCCTCCGTGTTAGAATTGGTCTGAATTACCTAGTCTGCCATCGTTGGAAGTGGAAGTTTTCTCAGTATTGTTTTTAACTAAAGACACCCTTGTTATTAACCAGACGTCTGGTACCACAGCGGGTTAATATACATCCAGTCTACAGCCCCCAGACCCCCCACACCTCCCTTTGGGAACTTTTTATGGTACAAGGACCCAGACTGGATATCTCAGTGTTGCAACATGCTGGGTTCTGGGTGTTTCTGGGTCAGCTAAAGTCTTACTCCCTGCCTTCATGGAGCCTGTTATTTCCCCTTTACTTTCTAAAGCCTCCGGCCTGTGTGGGTCAGTATTCCCATTCAATATCAGCATTGTTTTTGTCCTTTTCAGCTGGTCTCGAGTTGCTGTGGTCATGATTTCAACTGTCCTTACCGAGTAAACTCGTTCTGAGTCTTCTTACCATCCACAGGGTGGTAGGGATCAGTTTGAGCTCGAATGCAAGTCTGGCCCTCATGGCTCATAAACCATTCACCCTCAACTCTACCGCAGTGTCGGAATGCTTTTTTCACATACTAATTTGTCCTCCAAGACTCAGAATCCCCTCCTCTGGGAAGTCCTCCCTGATTCTCCCAGGCTGTGTCAGCCTGCACGGACACTCTGCCTCTCCAGGTGTTTCCTCAACAGGACAAGTGTTTTGAAGACTCAATATCTTACCCATTACAGCATCTCTAGTACTTGTGATTATGAGGTATCAATTAATGTGGGATAATCTCATTTCCCAAGTTCCACACAACCCCTAATGCTTTGTCTTCCTCACCAGTCTCATGAGTCCTTTCCCTGGGAACCCCAGTCACTTTCCTAGCCCTTAATGGGAGGCATGCCAGCTGCTTGTTCGCCTGCATCCCTAAACACCCAGTTCACGGACTTGCGAGACATTGACAGTGGACCGCCACCTGCTGGTGGGAAGGTTTCTAGGACAGTGACAACTCGGCTGCAGAGTAGGGGTTCTTTATCTTACGGTGTTCCACAAAGAATATGAGCCCCTTCTCAGAATACTTTCCGATATATAATATAAAGCACATAGATTACAAGTGAAATCATTAACAATGAAATTAAGGTATCAAGATATTAGGAAAACTTGCTTATATGTGTGACATATATGTATATGTAATGTGATACATGTATACAGTGTATTTTCATATATCACATTAAATAACAAGATCTAGCAATAGGTCTAATTACTACTATAATTTCAAAGTGATGAACAAAATGATATTTTGAGATGTCTGTGAGAGCCATACGTGAGATGAAATCTCTGACTTCTGTTGCTGAGTTACAGGTACTGCTACTACTACTAAAATTTGTGGCCTACATCCATAAGGAAAGGAAATGCTGCCTTTCAGTTAGAGGTCAGTAAAACCAAAGACCAACTCTTCCATCCAGGTACAAAGGCACTCTGAATTCTATCCATGGATTCCTTGGCGGGGGTCTGGGAACCCCAGGTTAAGAACCCCTGAATGGAACTTTAAAGGCAGAAAAATTTTTTTAAGTATGGCAGAGATGGTCTGTGACTCTTGCTGAGTGCAATGGGCAGCTGGGGACAGCAGAAGAGATGTGGGGGAGATAGCACTGCCAGAAGGTCTACGGTTGAAACCCTATGCGTCACTTGCCAGCGGTGTGAGGTTTGGCCTGACCCTCCCCTTGCCCAGTGTCCATTTCCTCATCTATAAAATGGGAATGGCAATGTCTTCCTCAGGGGTTGTTGAACGGATTCAGTAAGTTAGTATGTGAAAACTCTTGGTGGCCAGATGTTTATTGTTAAATGAGAATGTCCGTAGAAAATCTCACACACACACACAGCCAAGCATAACTTCTTTCAGAACAGAAATCCCACTGTCAGACCTGCTATATGACCTGGCAGGCAGCAGTGCACTCAGAAGCTAGCCCCTTGGTTCTCCTCTCCCTTTGCTTGTCTGGCAATCCAAGAGAACAACCCCCATCCAAGAGAACAACCCCAAAGGCAAACAGAGTTTCTCACCTTGTTATTTTATTAGAAGTATATTACCTCCTTGCAGTTAACTTTGCAGAGGACATGTTACAAAAATCTTGTATAAAGTTTGAAAACTACATAAAAATAACTTCTATCCTTCATCAAGGGAAAATATAAGTTAGTTAGATTTACTCTGCCATAAATTGACTGAAAATGAGAAACAGTTCTGTGTGTCCCTTACAGAGGAAACAGTAGCACAGAGCACGCAGAGAACTCTGTGGGCCTCCTCAGTGACGGGCCTGCTCATTGGCTCAGTCATGAGGCCGGAAGACCCAGCCAGCGACTGGGGCTCAGGCGGCACTGAGCAGGGAAGAGCTAGCCCTGAACGAGATTCCAGTGTGAACGACAAGCCAAGTAAGGGAATGACCAGAGGCCTGCCTGAGCCCCGAAACCGCGTCTCACATAATACTTCTCACACCCCAGGCTGTAAGGGCGGTGTTGTAACAGCCCAGCTCAGCCCTGCCTGACCCCGCCTGGCGGGACTGGGCGTGCAGTCTGGTGACACTGCTGCTAGTCCACATTTCCCCAGTACCTGTGCACCTAAGAGGATCAAAGGGGCAATTGTCTCGCTTGTCTCCTTTGTTGAGACCTGAAACTGTCCCATCCGGGTCAAATACTGAAGCGGGAAGCTGAGTACTCACTAACCTGAGAGGACCACTGCCTTCCTGCGGCCCCCTGCATACGTGACTCAGGAGCCCCAAGTCCCTTCTCTGCTGAATGGTTGCCCTCCCTTGGCAGGATCAGGAGAGGAGGGTTACAGCCAGTGCGAGACTTCCAGGGAACTACCTTCGAAAGACAAAGCATCGAACCTACCCTTCAGGAGTGAAGGCGGGAGAGAGCCCTCCCGGGGTGTGTCAGTCACTCCGTCACCAGCAAAATTGTGCCCAGACTCGGTGCCCATACGATTCCTCACAATCACCTTCCATTTTCTGTCTTTCTGAAAGCAGGTATATATTCCTAAAGAAGCCATTTATTTTTGTTCTAAGTTAGAAATTAAGGTGAAAGTCGTCTTTGTAAGTAAGTTTGTTTGTAAATGCTTCTTTGTAAATGCTGGCCTGAGCATTTGCTTTCATTGGGTTATGGACACTGCAGCCTGGGGGATCAGAATGTGGGGTGCCAACTGAGTGACCCGAAGGCCCAGGATTCTGATGAGATACAGAAGCTTGGCATCTGCCGTGTTCCTGGGCGCAGGAAGCCTTCTGTTTCTCCCTGAGGCTTTGCTTCCTGAACAGAGGTCCTCGTGACTGCCAGCCTCTGCCTGAAGTCTGAGGCTGGGCTCCTGATTAGGAGGGGCGCTGGGACGTGCCTTCCTGTGTCTCCTGCAGACAGGATGGGCAGCTGTGAGATGAGAGCAGGCTGGGCTGTGAAAGTCTTGTGTGGTGAGGAATGGATCCCTGAACTCAGGATCTCACGTGGGGACCAAAAGGAATCGCAGATGGGCAGGTCCGCTTGTGCCATCTTGTTCTCTGGTGTCGACACCCAGCATTCCCCATGCCAGTGGCTCCACCTAACATGCTCAGTGGCTCAGGCAGCAAACGTGTTCTAACCTACCTGGCACAAGAGGCGCAGGGCGGAGGCAAGCCTGGGTGGTGCCAGGGGCCCATGCCCTGTGTGTATGCGAGTGGGTAGGAAGTGGGGAACACAAAATGGCACAAAACACCTGAGACCAGCAGAATGAATGAGTCCGGCTCTCCCCGTCTGATCATTACAGACACAGATTTGTCTCAAGAGGAAAGCAAATTGGGGGAACTGGAGAAATGAGGGCACCCCTCTGAGCAGCTGGCTGCAAGCCAGGCTCCACTGGGAACCAAAATGGCTGTTAGGAGCTGTGATTCTTGTCTGACACTGCAGGGAATGGCTGAAAAGCCACCAAGGATTCCAATATGCATGAGGCCATGGTGACTTCAGCAGCAGCGCTGTGCGTCCAGTCCAGAGAACCAAACTGGTGTTTTGGCAAATCGGAGGGGCCTCGAGGCCACAGAACACCCATTGCTCCTTGGACCCTGACCCCACACACAGCCCAAATCACTGACAGCTTGAAGGGATCTGGGGTTCAAGGAGAACATATATTAGGATTAGGCAACACATCATAAAGCCTCACCCTCCGTGACGGGGCGAGAAGTCAGGAACACGGGGGTTGCACAGGCACGGGGCTGCATCGAGCTGGCATGGAAGCAAGAGGAAAGGGCGTCCTGAGTTACTTGTTCACAGAGAATGGGGGACCCCGAGGCCTGCCACCCTGGCTGGCTGTTAGGAAGTGTCTGCAGAGCTGTAGGGGAAGAACTTGGTGGTCTTGTTTGGGGTGGTGGGATTTGGGGACTCTGTCTCCTCATTCAGTTTGAAGAACATCTCCTGCTCCCGCTTCTTCTGGTTCAGATCATCTTCCAGAGCCTATGACAGAGGATAGAGGGAGCTCAGTCAGATCCCTAGGACACAGGTCTCCCAAGCACAGGGCCCCCACCAGTGTCCTGCCCTGGAAACTTCCCTCCCAGGCCTTCGAGCTTGGGTGACTTGATGTCCCCTTTCCTTTCCCAGGGCCTGTCACCCAGAAGGCAAGCACCCCTCCTTCCTTCTGCCACAGCCATACAGGGATTTCCTGTGGCCAGGGCTACAGTTTGGGGAAATGCCAGTCTGGATGGGATTGAGGAAAAAGCAGAAGCAAATCTGCAGGCAGGAAAACAGCCAAATGAGTGGAGAAAACCTGGAGGTAGAAAATGGAGTGATTTAACCATGGGGGGAGCAGAACTGTCCAATTACACAGTGTCCCTAACCAGGGCACCATCCCACAGAGATCACCCAGGGAGTTGGTTTTTAAATACACGTGCCATCACGCCACCCCGAGATTCTGATTCTGAAAATTGGTGGTATGCTCGGGGGTCTCTATGTTGTAACGGGAGCGTCGAGCTGACAAACACTGCAGGAGCTTCCCTTGGGCACATGCAAATTTATCTACACAAATTGGATCCTACCAGAAAAATATCTTGAGGGATCTCCAATAATAAGCATTCAATTGAGAAAGGAAGCAGAGTACAGTGGAAAGAACATGAGCTTTACAGTCAGGCAGAATTCGGCTCTATCGCTACCAGCTGTGTGGCCTTGTCGCTGCCTGAGTCTTTCCTCCCGTGTAACATGACAATATTCCTCCCTGCCAGCATGGCTGTTGTAAGCATGGAATTCAAAATGAACGGGTCGTAATGACTGAGTGCGTCCTACATGTCAGGCACTGGTGCTGTGTGCGTGGCCTCTTATCTCATCTTCACCCTACGCGGTAGATACTATTGTCCCCCTCTTACAGATGGAGAAACTGAGGCTCAGAGAGCTTAGGTCACTTGCCAAGGCCACTCGGCAAGTTCAGCATAACCAAGATGTGAACCTAGGCCTAACTATGAGTTCAAGCTCTGACACACTGCTCCACCCTCTGCAAAGCCGGGCACACAAGGGCTGTCAGTTAATGTGGCTTCATTATTAAGAGGCATTTGACCATCAGCCAGATTTCCTTATTTTTACTATAGAAGTATCTATTTTCACAGGATCTGACCAGCATTCTATTACATCTGTCATTTAAGATGATTCTTTGGATGCCCTGAAATAGTCTGTGCTTAACAAATAATTACCAGAATTCCCAACCTTAAGCTCTTCTTAAACTCACTAAGTTCTAGTGAGTTCTCTCTACTTCTAAAGAAAGATGGGGAAAGGATATTGAATCACACCACCAATTTGTCCATCCTGTTGTAGGACATCCACGTGAGGGAAGGCAAGGCCCTGGAAGTCATGCCTCATCTTGGTTGGACATGAGTGACTTGGAATTTCTGGGAATTCGCAGACTCTTGGCTCAAGTTCTCCTTTGCTGGATGTATTAATGTGAAGGTGTTCATGGCAAGCAAACATTACACACAAGCAAGATAAAAGCAGTACTGTGTAAGCTCCTATAACCCAGTGCCTATTATGGGAGCCAGCCAGGCGATGAAATGAGTGGAGCGAGCTGGCTGTGAGGCAATAGGGAATGGTGGAGACAGTGGTGAAGAGTATGTGCTGTGTCCAAAGAGGGTGGTTTTGCTCAGCTCCAGCTGATGGCTGTCATTTGGTATGATGGACCAACCTAGCATATTATTGCTAGAGTGCCTAGGTTTCCAAAAGAAACTGGGAATCCAGATTTTCTTTATGTCAAATTTCCTTATACTTAAAAGTTGGCAACTTTCAAAAAAAAAGTAAATTGCTATATGTTGGCCAAACCAAACATCTGTTACTCAGTTTCAGCCCATGGGCCATCAGTTTGGGACCCCTGCTATTGGAATACCAATTTAATGATAATAGCTACCGCTTTTTGAGCAGAGAGGTTTAGTAACCTGCCCAGGGTCTCACGGGGAGTAATAGGAGAGCTAGGACTTTATCCCATGTCTCTTACTCCAAACCTGGGATCTTAAGCACTACTCTATTCTACCTACCACTTATATTCCTGCATATAACCTAACGCAGGAGTCGGCAATCTTTTTTTCTGTAAAAAGCCAGATTGTAAATACTTTTGGCTTTGCAGTCTGTAAGGTCTCTGTCACAACCACTCCACTGTGGCTATAGAGCAAAATCAGCCACAGACAGACAATATATAAATGAACGAACATGGCATTGTTCCAGTAAAACTTTATTTACAAATACAGGTGGTGGGCCAGATTTGATCCATGGGCAGTAGTTTATTAACACCTGCTTTAAGGGACTAAATGTTAGCCACATTTACAGCCCCAAATAGCAAGGTTTGGGAGGGAAGACTTGTCTGAGGCCACATTCTGTGTTAACTATGATCCATTCAACACTTTATTGGCCCTATGAGATATTCTGTACTTACCCAAAAGAGGTCTAAATTTTTCTGAAAATATTCAACAGTGTACAGTCATCTCCACACCCCCACACACGGACAGCAGCTCAAGGCTGCTGAGTATAATGCAAGAGTGTAAAAGAATATTTATTCCAGAATGAATATCACCTCTGGGTCAGTGTTCCAGCAGCAACCCAGGTAGCTAATGATACAACAGTTCTACAAGGAATTCTGCAAAGAGGCAGCCCCCACAGACAAAATGCAGCTCCCCAAACACAGACTTGCGGTACCTCCCCTAAGCCCAGGTACCCCCATGATGCAATGTGGGATATGAGGCAATCGCTAGAGGCAATGCAGTCGTTCATTTTCGAACTCTCAGAACGTTCCAAGGGTACAGAACCCCCAGGTAAGAGAACCAGGTTAACCTTTCCTAGTGCCAGAGTCGACCTGTGTCAGCAGGAGCATTACTGATTTGAGTGTCAAGTATCAAAATTCCCAGCAGGCTGTATTTACAGAAACTGATGAGTGTGGTCTGCTACAGAAAGTTCTGGGACCTTGGCCAGCTTCCAGCCAGCTTCCATTAGCACAGGGAGGGAAGCTTCAAATCAAGGACTTCTAAGGCCATTGCATAGCTGAGGTAGGCAGCTACCTGCTGTCCAGACCACAGTTACAGCAAGCAGAGCTGATGTATGACAGCAAAACAAATCTCAGGCTTCAGGGCATGTGATCAAGGAGAATTAGGGCAGCGCTCTCCTCAGAGAGTTTAGGAGAGTGGAAGGAAATGAGTATGTCCTTGGCCTGCACTATGGGCTGGTGACTTTGTGCATAACACTATATACAACGTTTATATCTCCCCTTTACAAGTGACCACACTGAGACCCTGTGATGGTTAATTTGTCAACCTGGCAAGGCCGTGGTACCCAGCTGTTTGGTCAAACACCAGTTTAGCTGTCACTGTGAAGGAACTGTTTAGATGTCATTACCATTTAACTCAGTAGACTTGGAGTAAAGCAGATTACCCTCCATAATGTGGGTGGGCCTCATCCAATCAGTTGGAGGTTTTAAGAGAAAAGACTGAGGTCCCCTAAGGAGAAAGGAATTCTGCCCCCAGACTAGGACTCAGGATTGCAACAATCACCCTTCCTTGATGCAACCTGCCGTGCAGATTTCAGACAGCCCCCACAATCATATGTGCTAGTTCCTTAAAATTAACCTATAACTGTGTGTCTTATCTATATCTATCTACATCCTAGGCAGACACCTGTGGCACAACACGGAGCAGAGCCCACCAGCCCGGACATGGTTACCTTTTTGCGTGGCCGAAGCTTTTCCCGCCATTCCTTCAGGTTCTGGTTATGGCTCTCATCCAGGGCCTTCAGCTTCTGGGTTTCATGCTCTACCAGGAGGTGACACTTCTCATTCTGGAACAAATTCCAGGCAGAACAGGTAAGAAACTCAGAAGGCAGAGGCACAGAGGGCTGAGACATACCTCGTGCTATAGCCACAGGGGCACCAGCATCATTCACTTACTGTTCTTCTCCTTGATCAATAACCCTATTTATACTGAACTCTGTACAAGTAAATACATAACGCGCTGAGAGGTGCCTGCGAGAGCAATCCAGGATATCGATGTTAATATTTCTCACTGTGCTGTGGGATCTGCAGTACTCTTGCAACTTGTTTCTTTGTTCATTGTTTGAATTTTTAAACACAAACATGTCATTTTAACAAAACTATTAACAATACACAAGTATAAAATGTGCCCCAATTCCACCACACAGAGGCAACCACTACAAAAATTTAAATATATTTCCTGTCAGGCTCTATTGTGTATATTGTTTAGCTCACCCTATGTGGACAATTCTGAATCCTGCTTCCCTCCCCACTTAACATTATAATGTAAACATTTCTATAAAGAATTAACATTTTTCATAATCATTTTTATTTCTCATTTTGTTTATTGGTCTATCATGTTAATTGATTTGTGAGCCAACTTTGCATACCAGGAATGAATCCCACTTGATCATGGTGTATGATCTTTTTATTTTTTAAGTGTGTTTTTTTCCCCAGGACCGACCCATCAGCTCCAAGTCAAGTAGTTGTTTCAATCTAGTTATGGAGGGCGCAGCTCACAGTGGCCTGTGTGGGGATCGAACCGGCAACCTTGTTGTTAAGAGCACCGCGCTCTAACCAACTGAGCTAACCGGCTGCCCCTGATCTTTTTAATGTATTGCATTTAATGTAATGAGTTTGGTTTGCTAATATTTTGTTGAGGATTTTTACACCCGTGTTCATTAGCTTTATTGGTCTATAATTTTCTCTTTTTGTAGTGTCTTTGGTTTTGGTATCAAGGTAATGCTGGCCTCTGAAAATGAGTTTGGAAGCCTTCCTTCCTCTTCCATTTTTTGGAATAGTTTGAGGAGGATAAATATTAATTCTTCTTTGAATATTTGGTAAAATTCACCTGTGAAGCCATCTGGTCCAGGACTTTTGTTGGGAGTTTTTTGTTTACTGCTTTGATTTCATCAGTCTTCAGATTTTCAGTTTCTTCCTGACTTAGTCTTGGAAGATTGTATGTTTCTAGGAATTTATCCATTTTTTTCGGGGTGTCCAATTTGTTGGCATAATTGTTCATAGTAATTTCTCATAATCCTTGGTATTTCTGTGGTTGTCACTTCTCTTTTCATTTCTGATTTTATTTGGACCCGCTCCTTTTCTTTATGAGTCTGGCTAAAGGTTTATCAATTTTGTTTATCTTTTCATTGAACTAGCTTTTGGTTTCATTGATTTTTTTTTCCCTTCCTTCTAGTTAGTTTGGGCTTCGTTCTTCTTTTTCTAAGACTTCAAATTAGTTCCTTTAGCTGGTGTAAGGTTAGATTGAGATTTTTTCTTGATTCTGAGTTAGGCCTGTGTTACTGTGAATTTGCCTTTTAGAACTGTTTTGTCTGTTTCCCATAGGTTTTGGGTTGTTGTGTGTCATTTTCATTTTTCTCAAGGTATCTTTTGATTTCTTCCTTTGATCTCATGAATCCATTTATTGTTTAATAGCATGTTATTTAGCCCCCATGTGTTCGTTTTTCAGTTTCCTTCTTGTAATTGATTTCTCATTTCATACCACTGTGACTGGAGAAGATGCTTGGTATAATTTCAATGTGCTTAAATGTATTGAGACTTGTTGTGCAGCCTAACACATGGTCTGTCCTGGAAAATGGTCCATGTGCACTTGAAAAGCATGTATAGTCTTCTACTTTGGGTGAAATCCTCTAAAGATATCAATTAAATCCATCTGGTCCGGTGTGTCATTTAAGGCCACTGTTTCCTTGACTGTCTGGATGATCTGTCCATTTATGTCAGTGAGCATTAAAGTTCCTACCATATCTCTCCCTTTATGTCCATCAATATTTGCTGTGTATATTTAGATGCTCCTATGTTGAGTATGTAAATGTTCATAAGAGTTGTACGCTCTTGTTGGGTTGATCCCTTTATCATTGTGAAACGCACTTGTCTCTTATTGTTGAAACAGTAAGAAACAGCTTTTGTTTTCAAATTTATTTTGTCTGATAAAGTATTGCTGCCCCAGCTTTTTTTTTCATTTTATTTGCATGAAATAGCTTTTTCCATCCCTTCACTTTCAATCTATGTGTGTTTTCAATCTGAAGTGGGTCTCTTGTAGGCAGCATATGTAAGGGTCTTGTATTTTTAACCATTCAGCCACCCTATGTCTTTTGATTGGAGCATTTTGTCCATTTACATTTAAAGTAATTATTAATAGGTATGTAGTTATTGCCATTTTATTGTTTCCTGATTTTATATTTCTTCTCTGTTCCATTCTGTTCTCTTGCTCTCCTTATGTCGATGACTTTCTATTGTGTTATGTTTGGATTCCTTTCGATTTATTTTTGGTATATCTCTTACAGATGCTGGTTTGTGGTTATCATGTGTTATATATAGTTCCTCCCCGTACGTCCCTGCTACCTCTGTGCTGGAGCCCAGAGCCAGTGAGTTTGTGAGTGAGTCTGAGCTTGGGCCCTTTAAGGCCTGCAGCACGTCCCTACATCCAGCAGCCCTCCGTGTCCCTGGACACAGGCCCCACTGGTTTTCACAGCCAGAGGTTATGGGGACCCCTCCTCAGCAGAGCCCTCCCTCCCAATTCTTAATCATCACACAGGGGTGTGGGACCTGCCCGTTCTGTGTCTCCACCCGCCAACAGTCTCCACATGGCTTCTTCTGTGTGTCCTTAGTTACAGGACTTCTGTTCAGCTAGTCTTCAGTGGTTCTCAATGATGTTTAGACTACAGTGTAGTCATTTTGATGTGGTTGTGGGAGGAGGTGAGCACAGTGCTTACCTACTCCGTCATCTTGACCGGAAGTCCCCCTTGGGGGATTTTTATTTTCAGTTTCAAGCTGAAAGGTTCTGGGAGTTTAGAAATTGGTTTCGTCAGGAATAATACTCATAGCAGCACTGTGTACTTGTGACCAGCCAGGAGCTGGGCTCCCAGCTCTCGATACGGCTTCTCCCAGTTAACCGTCACCCTAACCCCATGAGGCAGGGATGGGAAGACAGCTGTAGAATGTGAGTGGCTTGGCTAAAATTCACACAGCAGCACAGGGCATGCCCCTTCCTGGCAGGCCTCCATGATGCCAGAAATTGCCAGATGGACCCAGGAGCCTGAGCAACTTCCTGAGGTGAGAGGTTTGAGTCAGCCCATCCCCTCACTGTGACAGTGCCTCACTCAACCACAGGGGGGCTCCAACTACCAGCTCCTGGAGTGCAGCAAACTCGGGAACCAGGAAACTAGAGGTCAGGGATCTCCCTAGGGAAAGGGCCACCAAGGTCTTGGCAACACCAGGACACCGTTTTGCGGCTCTCAGTGGGACAGCTTTGAGCATCCAGCCCTGGAGAATGATGTCAGCTGTAGGCTGTAGATGTTCTTGACCGAGTTGAGGAAGTTCCTCTCCATTCCTAGTTTGCTGAGAGTATTTATCATGAGCAGGTGCTGGCTTTTACCACGTGCTTTTTCTGCATCGACTGATATGGTCATGTGACTTCTTTTGTAGGCTGTTGATGTCATGATTTTCAAATGTTGAACCAGCCTGGGATAAATCCTACTTGGTCGTGGTGTGTAATTCTTTTTATACGATGTTGGATTCAATTTGCTAACACCGTATTGAGGATTTGTGTATCTGTGTTCATGAGAAGTACTGGTCTGTAGTTTTTCTTGTCTGGTTTTGCTCACGGCCAGGCCCTTTCAGCTCTGTCATCTCATTTTCAAAGCCTCACTCAGCCTGCAAAATGGGGATTCTCCCCCCACCCCACTCCCATCGTGTTGGTGTGGTAACTCTGGCTTGGGAGGGTGAAGTGATTTGGCCAGTGTTACACAGCACAGCAGGTTTGAAACCACTCCACCCTAGGCTTGTCTGATGAGAATCCGTCCCTGTGTGTAGAGTCTCTGGCCCCTGAGCTGACTGCCTTGGGGGAAACTGAGGCAACAGGAGGCAGTGGACGGGCAGTACCTGCAGCTGCTGCAGCTCATTCATGTTGCTCTCGCACTGTGCTGTCATGTCCCGCATCTGGTTCTCGTGCTTCTGCTGCTGCTGCAGCCGCTCCGACTTCTGCCTCTTCTCCTCTTGCTGAGAGAACTGCAGCAGAGAAAGGGTGGGTGTCCCAGGGAGGCCCGTCAGCGGGACTCGTTTGTGCACAGCCCTCGTACCCCGCACCACACTGGCTATGCCCCCGTTTTCAGTCCTCCCCCAGCTGAGCCCCAGCCCTCGAGGCTGGTGGCGACACGACACTGCCGTGCCACATGCTAGGACAGCATGTGTACCATGCAGGAACCACAGGAGCCCAGGGCCACTGACTCCGTGTCCCCGAGCCACATGAGTGGCATGCGAGTGGGGTCTCGGTGATGAGAGGAAGGGGCTGACCAGCAGAGGAAGCTGCAGGATAGACGCACTGGAGTGCAAAGGGGAACGGGGCGTGAGAAAGCTCCGCCGGCCTTCCTGTGTCCACCAGGGGCCAGGTCGCCGGTAGGCTTCGGGCTGGGACCTGAAGACCGCCTCCCGAGACCCTGTGTGGCATCTAACATTTGACATCCCCAACGGTCTGAGGCTCAGGCCTGGAACCCCCCCACCGCAGCCCCACCTGCTTGATCTTCTCGCGCTGCTCGGCCGCGCTGCCCGCCCCACTGATGTGCAGGCTCTTCTTATACATGGCCATGCGCGTCTTGCCCTCGCTCCTCTGGATCTTGGGCA
This sequence comes from Rhinolophus sinicus, assembly GCF_057876585.1. Taxonomy (NCBI): domain Eukaryota; kingdom Metazoa; phylum Chordata; class Mammalia; order Chiroptera; family Rhinolophidae; genus Rhinolophus; species Rhinolophus sinicus. The sequence continues at coordinate 105,331,783 of NC_142505.1, forward strand.
GCCGCGCCTTCTCCTGCTGCTGCCGCGCCTTCAGCTGCTCTATCATGCGCTGGTTGTACCGCTGCATCTGCTCCCGCTCCTGAGGGGACACAGCCAGCGCTGAGATCGGGGCCCAGGGCCCTCAGCACAGCAAGGTTGAGTCATTGCACGTCTGCTATCTCTGTTCTCTCTTTAAAAACAACTGTGATTAATATTTTGGAGTCTTCTAAGTACCTTCTCATCTAATCGATGGCGGCATGCCATCACCAGCTACTACCTCAAAGCAAAGTATACACTACAACGGATGGTTTTCATTTTCATGGCAGATGTCAATTCGTATTTTAAAAAGTCTTGATAAATTTGAATTATTCCTTCACCTAACACCTGTTTGTATTTCAAAACTCAGGAGGTTTCACCTCCTGCAAGAAACCTCTGCTGACTCCCATGGTTGCACTCACATTAGGAACTGCAATTACCCACACCAGCTGTGCAGCCAGAGCTCGGGTTATCTGTCTGTGTCCCCACTAAGGGGACAACTGCACAGAAGTAAAGGGTGCTCTGGCCACCCGAGCAGGGGACCTCAGCTGCTCTGGGGAGGTTAGAAAAGGCTTCCTGGCACGGGTGTTTAAATTGGTACCTATAAGTATCCTAATGCATGAGAAAGAGAAAATAGAAAGGTGGGGCACAGAAAGGGAAAAGAAACAAGTGTGAAAGCGACACACATCGCGTGGCAGTGAGGGAGCCGCTGGGGCCATCAGCTTCCGCACGGTTCCCCTATTCCTGGCCCCTTGAGTCGAGGCAAGACATCCCCCAAGGACCTCCCGGGCCTCCCCATGCCCAACCTGACTCCTCCTGGGAGCACCGGTGGTACCCAAGTGGTGCCCATCACGGGGCAGCCTCACCTTCTCGTGCTTGCGCAGCAGCTCGTGCCGCTGGAGGAAGTACTGGTCTTTGAGCTGCTGCTTCACCAGCTGATGCCTCTCTTGTAACTGATATTCTTCCATCTCCCACAGGGCCGCCTCCCGGTCTGTGGAGGACAGCGCAGTGTGAGGTGCTGATGGCCAGAGCCCCATGGACCCTCCCCGGCCCCTCACCAGGCAGCTGCTGACTGTGCCACCTCCTCACACTAGGCTGGATGAGCCACTCCTAGAAACTTCCTTAACCCCCACGGGATGAGAGCTCGCTACAGCAGGAAGGGTTCCGAGCCAGGAGCCCGAGAACCTGGACGCCTCAGCTGGAAGCCAGCTCCCTCGCTGGGATTGAGGACAGGTAAAAAACCCTCTCCGGGCCTCAACTTCCACCTGTGCCAAATGGGCACAACCATACCACAGAGGGAGACATTTACGTCCAATCTCCACGGGCCTCTGCTTTCCTAGAGGGCACATGGGAAGGGATACGTAGAAACCCCGTGAAGATGACAGGATGGTCTCGTCACTATTTCCTCCTTTGGAAAATGATTGAGAACCTCCTTGTCTCCTAGATGCAGTACCGAAAAAGAGTGTGGCGTTTGTACTGGAAGGCTGTTCATGGAACCTGGTTCTCAGCCCTGTGAGTGGTCAGTTACTTCACTGCATTCCTGGCCTAGGAAAAGCGGTATCCACCCGTGGTACGCTGCAGCGGGAGTTGGCTTCTACACCCGTCAGAACCACCGCCCCACAAGTAGGGTGGTTCTTATGGACAGCGCGGGACAAAGGAAGCGAGGGCTTTCCTGAAACATCCGTGGCTCTATGCAGAATGTCGGAACAGTAAGAACCCCATTTTGCTGGGTCACACCAAGTACTGAGGCCTCCAAAGCCCTGGCGGCAGCCCCATCACGTAAATGAGCCAAAGCTGGCGCTGGTATCCTGGCCCTGTGCTCTTTACATCTTCACAAAAGCCCACAGGTGCCAAACTCAAATATTCACCCATCCAACTGTTTTACGTGTAGCTCACAGAACAGATTTCTAGCCAGTTAGGGCCCACTTGCTTTGCAAACCCCACAAAACATCTGCTAGCCCTGGGGCTATGAGAGACCCCAAGCTCTTCAGAGCTCTCTCAACCAGAGACTCCCCATCTGAGCTCCCCCAGGGAGATGAGCCCCCTCTCCGATCCCCTTCCTCCCCAGGAGGTCCCCCGCCCTCTTCCTTCTGGGTGGTGGCCCACACTGTTGGCTCTGGAAGGTCTCATGCTGTGAGGGCCTTGCCAGTGTACAGATCTGTCAAAACGCCACTGCATCAGCATAAAGAGCTCGGCTTCAAGGTGAGATCTGCAGCCAAGGCCCCTCATTAACTGCAACCTTGGCCAAAGAACAGTCACTCGCTAAGCCTCAGCCTCCTCATCTATAACACTGAGGAGACTAGTGGGACGTGCCTTGAAGGGGTTAGGTGAGGATTCGTTGAGATTAAGGTATGAAAATTGACTGTCACACAGCCTGGCAGAGCAATCACTCAGGACGTGATGGCTGTCACCAAGGGCTCTCAGTACTGTCTTCACCCCTGCCACCCCACTGGCCCAGCTCACTTACTGACTGACAGTTTCCACCCACTCTCCATCGCTTCCATTTCCCCGTCAACATCTGCAATAATGTCCAGTAGTGTTGGGGGTAACTGGTACCTTTGCCTCGGCCCCGACTTCAGTGGGGCTTTTCCTCGTGTTTCACCGTGAACGATGACGTTTAGTTTTAGGGTGGAGAAGACCCAGCATTTCTTTCTTGCCCGAGGCTGGGATGCCCACTGACAGGTTCTGGGCCCACACGCGCCCCGCTCTCGGGCACCCACCTCGAAGGAGCTCCTGCTTCCTAGTGAGGCACGCGCGCTCCTTGTCACAGATCTCCCTCCTGTTGTCAGCCGTGATCCTCTTCATTGCCAGCTCCAGGTCCTCCTTCTGTTTGGCTAGGAAGTCCCGGTCCTGCGGGAGGGCGGAGGCCAGACCTGCCCTTAGCGCGGTCTCAGCGCTTACTGTACGTCTCACAGAAGCAAAGTCATCGTGGTCACAGAGAAAACGGACAAGAGCAACTATACGGAGAGGACATGGATCTCAGAGAGACTGAGAGACATGTCAACTAGTTGTGATGTGGGCTTTGGTTGGACCCTGATTGAAACAACAAATTGTAAAAAAACTTTTCAAAGGAGACAACAGGAAATGTGAGTACTGACTGACTGCAAACATGTTGTTAAGCAACTGTTGTTAGACGTTTAAATGTTTGACGTGTGCTCATGGTACTGTGGTCAGTTTTTAGAGATGCTTGAGATTTGCACACTCATGTTCATAGCGGCAGCATTCACAGTAGCCACGGGGTGGACACAGCTCACGTGTCCATGGACAGAGGAATGGAGAAACAAGATGTGTACATACACACAGGGGGATATTGTTCAGTCTTTAAAAGGAAGGGGATTCTGACACATACTGCCACATAAATGAACCGTGAGGACATTCTGTTGAGCCAGTCACATAAAGAAGAATTCTGTATGACTCCACTTAGATGAGTTCAAATTCATAGAGACATAAAACAGAATGGTGGTTGCCAGGGGCTACAAGGAGGGAAAATGGGGGTGTAGTACTTAATGGGGACAGAGTTTCAGTTTTGCAAAATGAAAAGCACTCTGGAGGCGGACGGTGGTGATGGCTGCACAGCAATGTGAATGTACTTACTGCCACTGAGCTGTGCACTTAAAAATGGTTAAGATGGCAATTTTACATTATATCTGTTTTACCACAATAAAAAAAAAACACAAAAAAAACGTTTAAAAGACCTTTCCCTGTCATAATGTAATAATCTAGCAAATGGGTTTTAATGGCTGAAAGCCTTTCACAGTCTGGCTGTACCCTAACTTATTTAGCCAATATGTGACAGGCTGTTTCCAGGTTCTGTTTTAGGTAGTGCCGCTTTTCACACTCTGGTAGCTCAGTGTCCGTGAGCCTCTGTGATGATCAGTCCTCACGATTAGTCTCTAGACGCAGAAAGTCCAGGCCAAAGCGTGTGCACATTTTTGAGGCTCTCAATACAATTGCCAGATTGGAGATGAGCTACGAAGCTACAACAGCAGTTCAGGCAAAAGATGACAGTGGCTGGGGGGTCACAGATATGTGGACAAGTTGATGGATCCAGAGAGTTTGGAGGTAACAAAAAACATGCTTGAGGAGGTAGAGAAGGACTGGACGGAAAGGAGGCATCAGGCCTGCTGTCAGGATGGAGGATGGTGCCCCCTCCAAACACAAAAGGACCAGGTTTGGGAAATCATGGCTTTGAGTGGCCAAAAGCTGCCAAGTGAGCAGATGGATGTGCTGGGTTGGTCAAGGAGATGTGACATACAAACAACCCTAAAACCAGGCAGGAGGCACTAACGGCTTTGGGAGAGGCGCTGTGAAGGCTGGGGTGTCCAGAGAAGGGAGGGCTCGCTTCCAGCTGGAGTGAGGGCAGCCAAGGAGGACCGCACGGGCGAGGTGAGAGCGGGGATGACAAAAGGACGGGCTGGATTTGGGTATTCAGAGTAAGAGATGGGCATTCGAGGGGCAGGGCACAGACAGAGGGGCATGGTCGCCACCAGGGTCTCACACCTGGGACTCCCCAACCCCTGTACCCCAAGTGAGGGGCAAGGACTCACAAGAGACTGCTTCTTCTGCGCGTGCTCCTCCATCTTCTGCTTCAAGCTCTCTTTCCGCTGCTGCCGGGGGAGCTTCTCCACCTCGTTCTTGACCTGCACCAGAGACAGCAGAGAGTGGCCGGGTCAGAGTACCTCCTCACGCTTCCTAAAAACTAAGTCTTCAACCCCAGAACTCCTGGGCCAGGGCAACCAAAGACGAGGCTCAGCTTTCGAGGCAATGCCCCCTGCCCTGCTCTCACCAAGCCAGTCTGACAGGTGGCACCTACTGGTCCCCTCCTGACTGCTGCTGACTCGGTTTCCAGGCCCCCAGTGGACAGGTGCTGTTTCTGCTGCTCGGTATCCATCCCCCTCCTTCTGATGACAGCACCTCAGTTTCCCTCAGGGCAGCATTTCTCAACCCTCCTGTCATTACTGTCCCCTCAGAAGCTGTTTTAGACATCTTTTTTCTAATCACCCACCCCGATGAAATATTAATCCTGCAGATACACTCTCAGTCTGTTAAACCATTATAATACCTAAAATTGTTTTAACCCCTTGGTGGTGATATCACCCAGTTGAGAAGGCATGTTTTAGGTAACCCCTCCTCAGTTCCTGGGGTGCAGGTGGGGCTGACGGCCAAACCCCATCTGTCTCTAGGCTGGGTATATGATCCAGGCTGTCAGTTAGCACACTCTATGCCCTCGCCTCAGGGACTGGTTCAGAGTGAACATGTGACTGTCACTGCACCAGTGAGAGCTTCCAGATGTGCGCTGGCACTAGGGCTAAGCTGCTCTCCGGGAGGATATCAGCCAAGGGGCCACCCGGAAGGGGTCTGCCTGAGACAATCAACACAGGGAAGCAGTGCCAACCACATGCTGTCTATAAGGGACCGACTTAGGTGAAATATACAGGCAGATTTAACTGAAAAGGATTGTAAAAGATGGGCTGGCTATGAGACAAAGTAGACATCCGAACATGGAATATTATCAGCAGCAAAGAGATTACATAAAGATAAAAGGAAGGGTCAGTTCACTAAGAAGATGGCAGTTTTAAATAACAAAAGAACTTCAAAAACATGAAACAAAAACTGAAAAACAGATAAATCCCCAATTATAGTTGGAGACATTAATACTCCTTTCTCATAGCCAATGGAACAAATGGATGGAAAATTAGTGAAGCTACATACATGCCCTAAACAGCACAATTAAGTTGACCTACCTGATATTTATAGAACACTCCACCCAACAATATACATCCTTATACAAACCAAGTATAAAAGCAGAAATCTATAACACTGAAAACAGAAAATCAATGAAACCAAAAGCCAGTTCTTTGAGAGGGTCAACACAATGAATAAACCTTAGCCAGATTGACAGGAAGGGAAGAGAGAGAAGGAAGAGGAGACCAGGACACAGATCATCACTCTGAGGGATGAAAGCGAGACCATCGCCACAGTCCCTACCATTATCAAAAGGACAGTAAGGGAACACCATCAACAGCTGTATTCCAGGAAATGGAACCATTTAGATGAAACAAACTCCTTGAAAGAAGCTGTCACTGAAACCAGGCCCAGATGATGGAGAAGCAGCCCCTAACGGTGCGGCTGGAGCACGGAGAACCGGACAGACCCGGACATGAGCCTTGCAGGTAAATGGCTCCCAAACTACCTGCTGCTGAGGCGAGATGGAGCTGGGGTTTCGATCCCTTGCAGCCGAGAGGCCCCCGTATTCCTCGGCCCAGCCTCTGCCCAGCACACGCTCACCTCCTTCTTCATGAGTTTGAGCTGCTCCTGGAACCTGGCGTAGTCCCGCTCCTGCTCCAGGCGAATCCGCCTGGCCTCGTCCCGGCGGCGCACGGCGTGGTCTTGCTCCATCTTCTCCACCTGCTGCTTTTGCTGGCGCTCCAGGTTCTCCAGCTCAGTGTCAAAGAACTTCTTCTTGGCCTGGAAGTTGAGGAGAAAGTCAGCAAAGTCACTTTATACCTGGGAGGGAGGTGGGGGCAGGATGGGGAGAGCCCAGAGCTTGATCTCAGACCTGGGCTAAATCCCAGCTCTATCACCTCTTTACTGTGTGACCTGGGACAAGTCACTTAACCTCTCTGAGTCTCCATTTTTTCACGTGCAAAAGGGAGACCAGGCCATCTACCTACAATGTTCTTGTGTGGTGCTCCACACAGGTTCATCTCCTCTAGGATGCTCCTGTGTGACTCGGAGGAGCGCAATGACCTTCATGGGATTCTGAATTTACAAGTTAATGCCTAATGAGATCGGGAAACCAGGGGAATTGGGCAATTGTGAATTACCCCCCACTGCCCAGTCATCCTGACTTGGCAACTTCTGCTTAAAGAAAACATGGAAGCAGGAAGCCCCATAGGGCCATAGCTTTTCTCACACTCACGTTGATTTCTTGTTCAAAACGCTTCTGCATCTGCTCCAGCTGCAGCTCATGCTTGCTGCTCAGCTGGCTCTGGTTCCGATGCTCTTCCTTCTGGAGCAGCCGAAGTTCTCGGAGTTCCTGGCGCCTGAATAGTTAAAAGATGGGGACATTTCAGTCCGAACGTGGCTGCAGAGATCACGTAACTCATAGCTCAGGACACTGAAGGTTGGAGCAGGTTGGAGCGTGGAACAGCACCACGCGAGTCTGGGGCAGAGCCCTGACTGAGACTCAGGCTCATGTGACACTTACGGACAGACAGACATTAATAACCTTAGGGTATACAGAATACTTACAAATCAGTAAGAAAAACAGGACTGGCCTAATTTTTAAAAGCGACACAGAACATGAACAGACATAAAACAAAGGACAAAAAAATTTTTAAACAACCTATATGGATATGAAATGCAAATTAAAAATACCATTTTGATTAACTAAATGGGTGAGGATACAGGAGAAATTGGTACTTTGATAACCTGCTGAGGTATAAACTGGTACAGCATTTCTGGAGGACAATTTGGTAATAAGTTTATGCCCCTTGAGATAGTAGTGCCCCTTCTGGATATTGAGTCTACAGAAGTTTTCATAGATGCACAACAAAATTGAATAAGGATATCAGTAACAATGCTATTTCTAACAGTACAAAATTGGAACCAACTTAAATGTCCATCAACATAGGCCTAATTATATTAAAATACATCCATCTGATGTAATTTTATACAACCAGTAAAAAAATCAAGTATTAGAGGATATTTAGTTACACAGAAAAACATTGACTAAAAATGCAACAATTCTTTATGTACAGATACGGAATGATCTCTAAGTGAGAAAAGCAAGATGTTGACGAGTCAGTCCATTATGAAAAAAAAAACTGTGCCCATGTATATGTGTTTCTGGAAGGATTATACCATAAAATAGTAACACAGGAAAGGAAACTGGATGTCTGGCAGAAAAGTGAGATTTTTCACTGTTTACCCTTCTTTTCAAGTTTGGAACCATGATATTACGTTACCTATTCAAAATGTAAATACAATAAAAACCTGACCTAAACCACACAGTACACCTTCATTTTGTAACCTGTATACTGTCAACGTGTGTGTGTGTGTGTGTGTGTGTGTGTACACTCACAGAAAATACTGGCCAGATAAACCCCGAAGTGTTACCTGTGGCACTTCTGAACAAATCCATTAAAAATTGATAGGTATCCTTTATATAATCAGAAAAGAAATTAAAACGATGCAGGAAGAACTTGGGCCTCCTGACAGCATGGGGGTGCCCGGGCAGCCTGGGTCCCACGTTCTAGCAGACCAGTGTCTGCAGGCTGCACCATGGCAACCCCTCTGTGAGGCCTTCCTCGCAGCTCTGAGAAGGTAGAGCTGTTCATGGACCTGCCAGCCAACAGCTGCACAACGACAGGTCAGCACACTCTCTGGGGACAGGGAGACCTTGTTTGCATCTTGGCTCTGCCGACTTTCCAGCTGGGCGCCCTCAGGCGCCACTCAGTCTTTGCAGGCTCCTGTTTCTGCACCTGTAAAATGGGGCAGATAACCTCTACCTCTCAGGTTCTTGAGGGTCAAGTGGGAAGATACCTGCAGTGCCAGCCGGGCACACGGCAAACACTCCCTAAGTGGTTAAGTAAGTTCTTGAATGATAATGAGAAGGCAGAGCCAAAGGCTGCCCAGTCAGGGGAAAGGCCAGAGACACTGTGTACAGTCAGAAGCTTCCATCTGAGCCCCTGCTCTCTGGGAAGTGAGAAGGCAGGAGGCGATTTCCAGAGTAGTAACAAAGAAATGGAAACCTTGACTCAAGAGAAAGAGACTTAGAGAACTGATCAAAAAAACAAAGGAATACAGAGGGTAAGCAGCCAGGTTCTAACATTACCTCCCTGCTCACCTGAGTTCTCACATAGGAGGCAGGCAGACACAGGCTGGTGTCTTAAGAAGGAAAGACCCCGCACCAGCCATTTTAGGGAAAAATAGAAAGAACTCTGACCTACAAGCCTCAATCTGGGAGAGTGACTATTTGGTCACATAGTTCAAAAGCGTGAGTGTGACCCAATCCTCCAGCAATGCCTGGATCCAGGTGTGACGAGGGCAGTGGGCCAGCTGGGGAACGATGGGCACCTTCTGCACCGCGCTTGCAGCCCATCGGGTTTACCGGCTGCCGAGCGCGCAGGACCACGGCAGGCCAATGAGAAAAGCCTGTTCTCCTGGCGAGCACCTCTCCTGTGCCTCGGCCACATCTCACCTTCCGAACCTGAACAGCACAGCCTCCCGCTTGGGAGGAGGGTGCGGGCCCCGGGCCAGGCCAGAGGGCATCGCTTCTAGATGGGGTGTGGAATTCTGCAATTTCAGCCCCAGGAACCTGAACTGACCCGAAGGGAGATGACGGAAAGCCAGCCATTGAGGTCTGAACCTTGAAGAATACAGGTCACCTCCCAGGGGACCACTCAAACAGAAGGTGGTGTCATCTGCCAACAGCAACCATTCCGCTTCCAGCACCCCAGCACCTCCCCCACCCACACAGATGAGGATACCAGTGTGTGCATGTGTGTGCGTGTGCGCGCGTGTGTGTGCATGTGTGTGCTTACGCACGCAGAAACGCCCCCGAAAACTTTGCCTCTCATCTCCCTGCTTCCTAGAGAGAAGTGCCCCCAAGGCATCCAAAACTACTTCTTTGTGGCTTTAGAATATTTGTGCTTTTTAAAAATATGAATGTGCTCGGTGTTCTAGAAACGTTCTCCAAACCAAAAATGAACTTTCCCTGTAAAGGCCTGGCCCCAAGAGAACCCTGTGGCTCCGTGACTGCTGAGCCGCCACCCCGCCCCCAGCAGCCCCCAGGAAGCATCCTGGCCGGCAGCCTGGCAGAATCCCTCAGACAAGCCCGGTTAGAACCTGGTGACCGGGGCAAGCGACTGACCTGCCAAGAAACAGTTTCCTCATTTACAAAATGGTGGAAATAGGTTCTCCGTGACGAGGGCTTTTCAGGGGCCTGAGCACCTTACAAGTGCAGAGATGGCTCCTAGCAGACAGCTTTGCCTCCCCCTCCTCCCCAAGCCCATCCCTCCCAGTTTCATGGGTCCGGCCTCCAAAATGTATGTTAAATCCGACCACTGTCCGGGATGGTCCATCTCCCTGCCCACGGGTCTCACCCCCTCTACGGCCCAGACCCATCTTTCACAAGGGATGTCCCAGCTGGTCAGTCTCCAGTTTCACTCTGGCTGGGATAAAATCCATACTTCCACCCCGTCCACAGGCCTACGTGACCTGGGCCTTACAGCCTCCAAGGACCGTACCCCTTCCCCGTCCTGCTGACCTTATGGTCCGCACTCCAGCTCTGTCCTCAGTTCCCTGAACAAGCCAAGTGCCACCCCTCTGTGCTCCCCCAGCTCTGCTCATGGCCGGTTCCTCTCACCCTCAGGCTCTGCTCAAGGGGTTCCCTCGGAGCCGCCCCCTCACCCCCGCCCCACCAAGCCCCCGCGCTCACTGTATCACCCATGACTTCCTTCCGTTATCTTGTGCGTCACGTGTTGGCCCATGAGGTGTAAGTTCTACAAAGCCAATGGCCTCAACTGTCTGGGTCACCACTGTGTCCCCCATCTGGTGGGTGGACACATGTCTGGATGGATTGGAGCGTGCAGAATATCAGGCAAAACCAGTTTCCTTTTGTCTCCCTGACCATCACTTCATGCTGTAGCCAGACGACTCTCTCACCAAGAAGACCCGCCGTCCCCATCCCTCTCACTGCGGCCCGCCCTCTTAGCGCCTCGGCACTCCTTCCCGGGCTTGCCTGAGAAATCGCATCTCCTCATCCTTCTTCTCATCTTCGCTGATGATTTTGGACGTGGTGATGCTCACCTCTACGCCGTCCACCACAAACTTGCGTGTCCTCTTGAGGGTTTTATTGTACAGCCTGGAGTCCTGGCAGAGGGAAATCAGGAAGCAAAGCTCAGCCTTTCAGCTAAGAATCCACAGGTGACATGGAGGATGGCGCACAGCCCGCCCCACAGCCTCGGCCCCGCCCAGGGAGGACGTGGCTGTCCATCGGCCCCTTGATTCAAGCTTCTCCATCTGGGGGCCTGAGTGTGTGAACTTATCCCTTTTCCCGTCTCTGATCTTGGCCTTCACACACTAGCTATCGGCACTCGCACACAGTTTGTGACGTCAGAAGGAGCTGGGTCCTAATCCTTCCTCTGCCACCTACTGGCTCTGTGACCCTGGGCAAGTCCCTTGTCCTGTCCAAGTCTCCGCTTCCTAAACTTGTCAGAGGAGGAGATAAACAGTACTTGCCTCTCAGGGTGGTTACGAAGGCTCAGTGAGAACATGCACGGGTGACATGTAGCGCTGCACCGAGTACACGGCAAGTGTTCGATGCTTGGTATTTATTTCTGACAATGATTTCAGACCACACTCTTTGGTCCACAATGCCAAAATCCAAAGAGCCCGGAAAAGCAAGTTCCTAACTGATTTGGCAGCCAAACTGCACTGGAAGCCACACCCATCTGGAGGCACCATGAATATTCACAATCTTCACCTTTACTTGTGAATAACCACACATTTCACATGCGATTGCTTACAGAGTACTGCCAGGACTCCTGGAGGTAGGTGTTCAGTACCCTGTGAAAGTTCTCCATCCTGATTCGGATGAGGGCTTACAGGCCTGCCCTGGAGTGGTCGTGGCGTCACCCCCCTCTGACCTTTCAACTGGCTTCCAAGGCCCTTGCTGGTGTAACCCAGCCCTGCTTTTCCAACAGTGCCCCGGGAGGGGGGGACAGAAGGAGGGGGGCCAGCATGGCTTCCTGCAGCACGCCCTCCAAGTCTGCTTTGACTCCCAGCTCCTGCTCAGTCGAGACCCAGGGGCTCTGGACAGCCACACCCGACTCCCATCTCCCTAGGGCATCCAGCGCCCATGTCCTAGGACTCAATTCAAGATGGGTCGGACGAGCCGTGAGGAACGGAGGCTGGCAGAAGAGTGGCGCAGAAGAGAGGAGCCCTGGCGCAGCCCTCACACTACAACTGGTCATGGGGCCCCCGGTCCCTGACGGAACAGGCTGCTCCTCATGCCAGGGGTGCTGACGCAGCCAGTGGACTCTTATCAGGACAGCCGTGTTCCCTGACTCCCTGCCAGCGGGCCAGCAAGGAATGTTCTCAACACCCTCAAGAAGAGGCGGGGGAGACCCTGCTCTGGGTGGGCCGGCTTTTACTGTTTTTACAAATTACTTTTTTTCCCCTCTTTTAGTGTCTTTTTAAGAAGAGAAGGAACAGGACGCCTGTCCTAAGGAAGATGGTGGGATGACTGGCTCTGATGCTAATTATACATAAAAGCAGCTGTCTAAGCCTGTCCTGGGGCCTGTTAGAGCCGTTCTTTCTTTCTGTCCCCAATGCTAATTGCGCTAGCCAGCTGCTTCTGCCCCTTTCGCTCCCTTTCAGTTAGCAAGTATTTTTGAGTCTCTACTGTGTGTTTCTCAGCGAGTAAACGACTGAAGGAAAAACAAAAAAATACAGTACCTTCCCTAAAATCGGCTTTGGTTGGGGATGGGACCCTCCGTGTGGCTTAGGTGACCAACGGTGAACTGAAGAATATCCCGGAATTTATCAAAGCGGGCAGGGGACAGGGTCAGCCCCCGCCAGCTCCCCGAGGAGGAAGTGGCCAGACCCCCCACCAGGAAGGCAGAACAGCAGGCGGGGTTCAGATCACAGTCTGGGGTCTGACCAGCTCACTTCCCATCTAAGCCTCTGTCTGCTCATCGGTACCTTGATGAAGGAATGATGGCGGGGCCGCCTTCGTGTTTTTTGCAGGGCCAGGTTGTCAGGCCCAGTGGCCTGTGTCCCCAATTCCAGGAAGGCCACTGAGCCAGGAGAGAGCCTGGAGCCCTCGCCTTTTCATTCAATCTACCAGTCACCAGCTAGACCACATGGGTGACCAGAAAATAAGAGAACTTCCACTTCTAGAATTCTCTCTCCCAAATTTCACCAGGGTCTTTAACCAAACCCAACTGAAATGGAAACCCAAATTGAAATTTAAACCCAAACCAACCATTTGACATGACTGAACTTGGATATTTTGGAGATTAAACTAGTAATGAAACGAAAAGCCCTTTAAAGGAAAAGCAGTCCTCGTGAGCCACTTAAACTCAGAAGGCAGCCACTAAACACTTTCAAAAACCAAAACGGAGCAGCCGAACGGCCTGCAGCTCTCCTGTCCAAGCCTGTGGCACAAGACATGGCATTACCTTGATGGACAGAGAGCCCGTCTCTCGGTTCAGGGACAGGTCAGCGGAGAGGGAAGAGCCGTAGTCCACACTCTCAGAGGTGGACAGGCTGCCATAGTCCGAGTTCCTCTTGGAAGGGCTTGGAGACAGCGGGGCGGGGAGCTCCAGGCTGCCATTGGCCAGCTTCTCGCTGCCCAGGGTCTCCAGGGCACTGCTGTTGGGACGGCTCTGGCTTGTCTTTTGGGACCGTATGACTACTGGATTCAGGTCCCCACCCTGGTCAACAACTTGCTTCTCCTCGGATACCGGAATTCTGGCATTCATTGACACGGGTCGGGACTTCCGGAGGGGCGCAGGCACAGCCAGGCCATTTTCATTTCCAGGGGCCACATCAGGGGGGCTGGTGGTTTGGAGGCATCTGTTTCCAGAGGGCTCACTGGGCCCATTCACACTGTCCTGAGGCTGGCCTGGTGGCAGTGGGGTGACAGATGATTCCTGGAGAAGCTTGTCAGCATCAAGGCTCACCTGACTCACCTCAGAAGGGTGGGGAGTGTGGTTCCCCAGAGGCTAAAGGGAAAAAAAAAAAAAATCAAGGCCACGCTGTGGTATGGCCAAGGCAAGACTCAGAGACACAGTGTGGCTGGAAAGTCAAACACCACACGGCAAAGTGGACCAAGGTGGGGACAGCTGAGAAGGCAACTCTTTCCCGGAAGTCACAATCCTCAGTGCTCCCGCCCGCCAACCAGCGATAAAACTACTCCTTGTTTTCAGGAGCAGGAATCTCCCAATTGTCTCTAAGCTTAGTTTAATGTCTGTTATTCCTCCTAGGAGTGGAGGCGACTGGCCAGCTGGGCAGCTCGTGCCTTGCCCAAAGGGGGCAGTGGCTACTCAGCTCCAGGAATTGTGACAATGAAGGAAAATGGGTCCCCTGTGGCCAGACCTTCCAGTTTTTCAAGACAAGCCAGAAGCTGGACATTTACATGGCAGGTCCTGATTTTTAGATGGCAACTAATTCAAGTTTTTAAAAAAGCTACATAAAAGCCAAATCAAACCTCTCCAGAGGCTAGATTCAGCCTACCAGCCACTAACTTTTTAAGGTTTTATTTGGTAGAGCTTTGGGGGGCTGCAAAGTACTGGAAATGTTGCTATTATGAAACAGGACACCCACTTCTCTGGATAAAACATAAATGTCCAGCCTAATGAATAAAGCGGGCATTCACGTGGCCTCCTCCCAGAGCAGGAGCGGGACACTACCCACCCCAGAGACCCTCACCCACGTGCATGCTTCCCACTGACAAAATCATTATCCTGACTTCGCTCTTTAAGAGCTATAGGTTGGTTCGCCTGCTTTTAAACATGATAATTAATGGACTCACACTGTAAGCATTTCCTCGGGTCCTGATAGCCACTGGGTTTTGACCGTGGAGATAGAAGCTTCCAGAAGCAACTCTAATCCACCTTCTATTTAACACCCAGCCCCTGCCTCACAATGTCCACGGCACCATTTGGACAGCAAATGTCCCCTCCTGGGACAGGCCCTCCCCAAACCGCGAGACCAGTGATCCCACAGCGGCAGCTCAGAACAGGATCCAGCCTGCAGACGTGTTTGGCTTGGCTCAAATGGATGTCCTTTTTTTTAAAAATTAGTTTTTATTTAAATTTAAATTCAGCCAAGTGCTGGAGCTGCAGCTGGGTTACGAATGTGCCAGGGTCCCCTGGACACTCAGAGCAGCCAGGTAGGGTCTGGGGTGGCCGGACCTCTCGGCCTGTCGCCTCTGGTCACGTGCAGCCTTTACCTGCATGGACCCCGCAGCACACTACAAACACGCTCCTTCTGTATATGAGCCCAACAGGAAAGAGGCTGGGAAGCAAGTGTCAGCCACCAACTTTTAAAAACTGGAAGATCTCATTTGAAATTGAGATTCCCGGTCTTTTCCTGAACATTTATTACATCCGGCCAACACGCCATGTGGCCTCACCCTGGCCCACCTGCCCTATGGCCTGGGAGCCGTGACCTCTAAGCTGCGGAGGCACGGAAAGGACTCCTTCCTGCACCTCCCGGGCCCGTTCCCACCGCCGCCAAGGCCCGCGGGGGTCCCCTCCCTCCCCAGCAGCTGCTCTTCTGGGCCTTACAGAGGTGGCATCCACGGTGTCCTCCTCTTCCCCTTCATCTCGGCCATCTTCAATCTCCTCCATCACCTCGGCCTTGGCCTCGGCCACCAGCTCCCGCAGAGCCTTGTTACTGGTGACACTGCTGACAAAAGGGTGCTGAGGGGACAAGACACCTGGATTAGAACCACTTTGGGATGGGGGGGTGAGGAGGGCAAGCAAAGCTGGGGGAACATGAACCCGGGAAGGGAGACCCAGGGGCAGCTCAGAACATCCTGTGTGTGATAAAAGAGGGCAAATGCCGGCTCTGCCACTCACCAGCTGTGTGACCCTGGGTATGTCACGTTCCCTCTCTGAGCTGCAGGCACCTCACCTCTGAAGAGATGAAAATGCCAAAGGCCCAGGGAGGTCACGACGCGATAATGGACATGGGCGTGCTCAGCCCAAAGCAATGTTTGGGGCGGTTTGTGTATTTATTTTCTGTTTTACAAGGTTTTAATGTATGTTTTTAAAAATATATTATACACACAAATACTTCACTGAACTATTACACACAGTAAAGTCCACAAATATGAAGCACAGGGACTCTTCCTGTGTTCCTCATATACACACATCAGTATAACCACCCGGCTCAAGACTGACTGTCTCCGCCACCTGGGAAAGGTCCGTGCCCCCGAGTCAAACCCACACCCCACCGCTGCCTGGCTCAGACTAGTCATGCCTGCCCTCTAACTTCGTATGAACAGAATCACAGTGTCTTTTATGGCTGGCCTTCTTCACACCTAAGCTGAAGCTGAGTCACTCCAGGGGCGCGTGTATCACTGAACTATGCCTTTTTCACTTCTGTGCCACCGTCTATTGCGTGAATATGCCAGTCTATTCACTCACTCTGCTGCCGGGGACATGGGTGTTGTTTCCTGGTTTGGGCGACTTTGGATTAAGCTGCTATAAACACGCTCGTGTGTCTAGGTGGACGTGTATTTGCAAAAGTGTGAGGCAGGGTGGCGTATGCTCCATCCCGAGGCGTTTACAGAAATCCCACAGCTCTGTCACAGGCCTTGTGAAACACCAAAGCTCGTGAGGCCCCAGCAGATGTGACATCAGCACAAACACCTCCCTGGGGAGCTCTCGATGGGCATCTTCTCTCAGCACCGTGGATGTGGCAATCCGACCCACCGCCCACCCACGGCTGGCTGTGCAGAGGAATGCTGCGGGTGGGGCTGTCATTAGGTTGGAATTTGCTTATTTGAAATTTACGGGAATGCTCTCAAGAGATTCACTGTTTTTACTGTCAGAAAATTTATCAAGGAGGAACAGTGTCAAGATTGCAGGGAAGTACGCAAAGGACTCAAGAAAATAAAATTTTTCTGGCACCTTGAAAACATATTCACAACTGATAGGTCCACTAAAATCATTTTTTTAATCTTTTGTTCATTTAAAACAGTTCATTTGGGAACGGCCACGAGGCCACACCCTGTCCAGCTTGGGCACCTTACTTTGCACACCTGACAGCAGTAAACCTCACTCACTAAGGAGCCCTGTCACTCAGTTTTCCCCAAATTAGTGTGACTTTCTCTAGTTAGGCCACACTAGTAGAGACTGTTAGAAATTCATTTCATGTCTTCCCCATATCCCCTTTCATCCACTGATTCACACCACAGCCAAGTGGTAAGGCCAGCGATGTACCAGGTGCTGAAATAAGGCTGAACAAGAAGACAGGCGAGGTCCCTGGCCCTTGGAGGCTTGCAGCAGAGTGGGAGACGACAGGTAACCAAATGACACACAAGACCATTTCAGGTCGGGGAACAGGACAGCATGAGGCTGGAACAACCTACCCTGGACAGTGGAGGCTACTTTGGTCTGTGGTCTGAGGGGCCTCCCTGGAGAGGTGACATTTGAGCTGAGACCTGAGGAATATGAAGGGGTTGGCCAGGGAAAGATTTGGGAACAGAGCATTCCAAGCAGAGGGAGCAGCAAGTGCAAAGGTCCTGAGACAGGACTGAGGCTTGATGTGCTGGAGGCACTAGGCCAGAGTCCCAGAAATTGTGGGAGAGGAGAGGGGAGGTGCACACAGGGCCTCTGGGCCTTGGTGAGAAGCTGAGACTTTATTCTCAGAAGCCACTGCAGCAGGGCGGTGATAGTAATAGTTATCATTGAAAGGTGTCACTCTGACTGCTGTGTGGTTCCAACAGGTCTCGAGTGGGACCGTTAATGAGGGTTACTAATCACGGGACACAGGGAGTGTAGGAGTACAGCCTGACTGGAGCCAGGCTGCCTGGGACAAACTCCTGTTTCCAGCTTGGGCAGGCCAACTGTCTGAGCCTCAGTGTACTACTCTGCATACTGGGAGCAACAGGATGGTTGTTCTAAGCATTATAGTAAGTGCTCAAAATACAACAGCCAGATCCGAGAGGAACCTGCCATCTGCTCCTTCAGGAAGAGGAACAGCTGCTCCGTGCCATCTCTCTGGGGTGCCCTGAGATGCCACACAGCTCACCAGCTGGTCCCTGCCCTCTGGCCAGGACCTCTCGGCCATCTACACAGACACCCCATCCAAGAACTCGAGCCTCTTTTCCTCTGTGTGCTTAGAAACCATCAGCCGGGGAGTCCCACATGCCAACACTGGCTTTAGAACATGCCAAATAATGCTTTCAAGTTTTCAGGTGTCAGCACCTTCCCTCCAATCCTCCCTTCTAACCTCTTCTCTTCCGCTCCCTCTTTCATTTCTTCTTCATTCATTTAGAGGCAGCTTACCATCGTCATCAAGAGAACAGGCTTTGGAACCAGATGACCAGGATCAGAATCCCAGCTCTTGTCGCTTACAAGCTGTGTGACCTTGTGCAGGCTACCTAACCTCTCTGTGCCTCAGTCTTCTATCTGACAGAGATCTGAACAGCACCTACTTCACAGAGCTGTTATGGTGATTCAATCAGTTAACATTTGTTCAACATTTAGAAAAGCACCTGGAACAGACACAGGATCACATGGTCACACAACAGTATGTTAAGTAAAAGTCAGTCAGTGTATGTAACAAATGCTTGTTGAAGGCCTTTTCCATACCAGGCACTGCTCTGAATGCCTGGGTCACATCACTAAACAAAACAGACCTTCTGTCCTCAGAGAGCTGACATGCTAGTCAGGAAGATCAACAGGAAACTTAATAAGCAAGTAAGTTACATACCACCATGCTATGTGCCATGGAAAAATTAAAAGTAGGGTAGGGAAAGGAGACTCAGGATGTAGGGGGAGCAGCAGGTTTGCAGTGTTAAATAGGGAGGCTGGGGGAGGACTTGCCAACGAGCCATCATTTGCACAATGACTGAAGAACAGAGAGTCAACCATGAGGGTGTCTGGGGAAAAGAGCATTTCAGGCAGCGTGCAGAGCCGGTGCAAAGGCCCTGGGGCCGGGTGTGCCCGGTGTGTCTGAAGAACAGCAAGAGGGCCAGAGTGTCTGATGCAGAGTGAAGGGTTAAGATGGGGAGGTGGACAGGTCACACAAGACCTTGCAGGTCACTGAGATTCTAGATTTTACCCTGAGTGGGACGGGAGCCATTCAGGAACCAAGAGGGATGGGAGCTGGCTTATGTGTGAAAGGTTCCCTGTGGCTGCTGTGCTCAGAACAGACTGAAGCAGGGCAGGGAGCCCAGTGAAGAGGCAATAATCCAAGTGAGAGATGAGGGTGGCTCAGACGGGTGCAATGGGGGTGGTGGGAAGTGGTCAGATTCTAGCATGTTCTGAAGGCAGGGACAATCGGATTTCTCCATAGAATGAATACAGACTGTGCGAGAAAGAGAGGGGTCAAGGCTGCTCGCGAGGTTTGGGGCCTGACCGCTGGAAGGGTGGGGTCACCATCGGTGGGGCATCTTTGGGGAAAGGTGGTGAGCGGTGGACGTGTGAAGTTTGAGGTGCCAACTGGGCATCCGAGGGGGATGGAGAGTGAACGGCTGGACACGAGGGTGGGGGCAGGGAGAGCAGCCTGTGAGTCGTGACACACGGGACGAGATGATCAAGGTGAGTGGAGACGGCAGAGATGGCCCCGGCACACTTCCACACGCATGCGTGGGAAACGGGGAGCATGTGAAGGAGGTTGAGAGGACTGACTGGTGAGAAGGAAGGAAACCGAGAGAACGTGGGGACTGCAAGTCAAGAGCGGACAGCGAGGAGGACGAGGGTGGACAGTGGCTGCTGCTGGGTCCAGCGACATGAGCACTGACCAGCAAGACGTCCAGCAACACGGAAGGCGCTGGCGACCTTGACAAGGACGCCGTGACAGAGGGGGGTGGGTTTAACATCAAGTTCAACAGGGGGCGGCCAGATGGCTCAGTTGGTTATAGCGCGAGCTCTCAACAACAAGGTTGCCGGTTCAATTCCCGCGTGGGACGGTGGGCTGCGCCCCCTGCAACTAAGATTGAAAACGGCGACTGGACTTGGAGCTGAGCTGCGCCCTCCACAACTAGATTGAAGGACAACGACTTGGAGCTGACAGGCCCTGGAGAAACACACTGTTCCCCAAAATTCCCCAATAAAAAAAAAGATCAAGTTCAATAGGTGCAGACTGAGCACCGATGTGTGACAGCCACTGGGCTACAAATGGTTCCTACGGAATCTCATTCACTCCTAGTTCTGAGAAGTGAGCCCGCTTCACAGCCTACAGATGAGGCAACCAAGACACAAAGTGAGAACTGAGGTTCCAGGAGGTTCCAGGAGGCAAGCGACCCTGACGTCAGAGCCTGTTACCACTGTGTGCTACGGGCCCAAAGAGTATCTGTGCAAGTCAGTGAAGGAACCATAAACCAAAAGGGGCGTGAGTCAGTCAGCTCAAAGAGCTGGGAGCAACCTTCTAGAAGCAGGCAGATACAAGGGCTGAGGTGGGGGCATGACCAACTCTGGAAGGGGCACTGGAACTACCTCGGTTTCCCCAGGCCAGGTGACCTTGGGAAGCCTGCTCTAATCCTTGGGTCCTCACCTACGGGGTGAAGATGCTCCATCTTCCCTCCCTCGGACATGGAAAGTCACCTGGAAAAAGCAGGCTGCAGCCTAAGCTCTGAAAGGTGCTTCATTTATCTCAAAGGCTCTCTCCTTTCTTCCACGACCCTCTCTGTCTCATGCCAAGAATCCTCCGGCAGGACATTTTTTCCAACTATGGAACGGAAATTCCTGGCTCAGACCAGGGCTCCAGGGCTGCCATGTGAGGATGGAGGACAGCTGTCTCCTCCTGGTGGAATGTCCTGGAGGCCGGACGTATGGGGCCAGGAAGGCCTGCTTACAGGAAACAATTCGCCCCGTGCGCCCTGGAGCTTCTGCATCTGACAGTGACAGCAGGCCCACCCCACCCCCACCTCTGGCTGGCCAAGTCCAGCCCCTTCCGGACACAGCCCCACCAAACACCATAATACCCAGAAAATGAGGCCTCTGGTCCTCCAGACATTTGCTTTCAAAAACACTGCAGAAATCTACAAGGAACAATTGTGACCCCCCCCCCAGAAAACAGACCCCATTTTGCATTTTTTAATAATTTGATTCAATGAGTCAAACATTCACTAAGCACAGTGCTTAATAGTAAGCTAAGCAGTTCAGGGCATCTTCCCACTTAAGCCTCACAACGGCCCTATAAGGGGGGCGCTGCTCTAATCCCCATTTCAGGGAGGACTGAGTCACAGAGTGGTTACGCTACTCACCAGGGTCTCTCAGCCAGTAAATGGCAGAGCTGGGATTTGAACCCGGGACTTTCCAACCCCAGGCCACACAATCACTGAGTTGCACGTGCCAGAGGGACATGAAGAAAGACTCAGCGCTTGGTGTGGCCTCTTCCTCCTGTACTCCCGCCAGAGTGGACAGGGAGGGAGTGGAGGGGCAGCCCGCCCCCATCCCCCAGGCCCACTTCCTCTCCCAGTAGCTGTGGTGGCATGGGAACAGTGATGAGCAGACCTGGAGACAACTGGGCAGGTGCAGCTTTCAGAACACAAGGCATCAGCGCAGGTGAAGGGCTGCTCACAGCAACCTGCACGCTCTCAGAAAGCTTCAGGGAGACCATCACCCACGTCCTCACGTGAACATGCACAGCCAGCTAAGGAGATGCTCCACGAGTCCTCCAGACTGGTGTCCAGATTACACACACAGCCGCCAGAGGGACGCGTGTAAAGGTCAGTCAGATGGTGTCCCCTGCTGCAAACCCTCGGGGTGCCGTCACACAGAGGGTAAAACCCACGTCCTGGTTTGGGCCTGCGAGGCTTTGCACGGTCCTATGCGACCTGGCCCTGCAGCAGAAGCGAGCATAGCGGGTGTGTCCACTCTCCTGTGAGAGGCCTGCTTCCAAGGTCAACCCTCAGCTGGCCTCTGGGAACTTCATTTGGGGCAGGCTCCCATCACTGACTGATAAAACAGACCCACTCTGCCTAAACTTTTTGTATAAACAGTATGGTTCACGCTGAAAACCAGCCAGCTCCTCGAGTCTGGCATTGTGGTACATGCCAGGCAAAGGGTGCCTATGTATGACCAGCCCCCAGCAAAAGCCCTGGGTCTTGAGTTCACTAGCTTCCCTGGTAGACATTTCACACGTGTCGGCACAACTCATTGCTGAGGGAACTAAGCAGGTCCCGTGTGACTCTGAAAGCTTGTGCCTGGTTCCTCCCACGTGCCTTTTTCCCTGTATCTTTTTTTACCCATCGTCATGCTGAGTACAACTATATGCCGAGTCCTGTGTGTCCTCTTCGGGAACCATCGGATCTGGGGGCGGACACACGCGTACCTCCCCATCTCATCTCCGGTCCCCCTAGCCTCACCCCGGCTCCCACGCCCTGGCCTCCTGGCTCTTCCGGCTCATGCCACTCACGCTCACGTCCCATTCTGGCCTGGCTCCCTCACCACCTCGGTGTGTCTGCGCACACAGAGACCCCTTCTGTGTATTCCCTTCGTGGGACAGCAACCCCTCCGAGGCCCGCCACCCAGCTGTGCCATTTTCACCAAAGCCCTTGTCTCCCCTGCTATGTGCACATCTGCCCCGTGAGGACAGAGCCCTGGGGAACTTCTTTCACTGTAGCGCTCCCAGCCCAACAGCTGTCATGTAGGAGGTGCCCAGGGAAAGTCGGCTGATGAATGAATGGACCTGGACTGGATGAGGAACACATCAGCTTCCAGGTCATGGCTGATCTCATCTGTCATCTGTCTCCAAAGAAAGGGCAGCGCAGAGGGGCAGGCAGCCAGCCCCGGGAGAGGGGACCCACTCACCTCCAGGAGCTGCGCGGCACTGGGCCGGGTCTCAGGGTTCTTATCCAGGGCTGTCTTTAGGAAGTCTCGGAACTCCACAGACCTGGAGGACAGGTGGCGGCTGTAAGCTCAGAGCAGGGCGAGAGCCAAGAAAACTCCCCACGTCCCCGACTCCATTCTCCCAGGAGTCCTGTGTTTCCCAAACACGCCCATCAAAGGACAAAGGGCGTCTTCATGAGCTAAAAGGCGGAGGCCGCGGGACCTTCAAGATGACCTTCTCATCACGGACATCTCTATACAGACGGGGACATGGAAATCAGAAGAGCAGGGACTTGCCTGAGGCCACAGAGCAAAACAGCGGTGCTGGGGTACAAGCCCGAGCCCCATTTCCCAGCCCAGGGTTGTGCCATGTGGCTGCTGAGGCTGGCCTGGGCTCCTATTCCCACAGTGGCACCTGGTTTCTTTGGGTCACCCATCTGTTTTGATGGCGTGCCTGTGAGGAGCGCACGGAGGGAAGCAAGAGGCACAGAGGACCCAGAGAGCTGAGAGGCCTGGGGGCCCTGGCCGCTCCCCCACTTTGGGGCCTCGCAGTGACAGGAGAGCCCTGGCACCCCCCTCCCCCAATCTGCCTGCTCCGTGTCCTGTCCAGCAAGACCCTTGCTCCTTACCACTTAGAAGGTGTGAGCAGCGTGGGGGGATCCGACTTGGCGATTTTGAGCAGGACCCGCATGGGGTTGAGCTCGTGGTGCGGGGGCTCGATCTGGGCCATCTCAATCAGAGTGATGCCCAGGGACCAGATGTCGGCTTTGTAGTCATACGGGGTGTCCTTCATGGTCTCACACATCACCACCTCGGGGGCCATCCTGAACCAACCAAGGGACAACACAGGGCTAAGAAGCTGGCCTCCACAGGCACTTCTCAGCGACTCAGGTCAAGGCCCAGCACAAGCCCACGCCAGCGAGCACTCCTGAATCACGATTTGCGTATTGTCCTTCCCACTGTCTTCCTCAGGAGGGTCCTCGCACAGAAAGACGCCATCCAAGCGGCTCCAACACGTCCCGCTGCAGTTCCCGATGCCTGCCACAAGATGGCAGCAACAATCCAGACACAGAGTCCTGGGGCGGGTGGGGGGCAGAGAGGAAGGTGCCCAGAAAAAACTGGGGCGGGAGGGGTGGTGGTAAGAATACAACCGCAGGGAGAGAAGGGATGGGAGAGAAGAAAATAAAGAGGAACAAAAGGGCAGAGAGAGAGAAAGAAAGGGTGAGTAACAAGCAAGCAAGAAGGAGGCTAACTCCACAATGGGAAGTATTGCACATGAAAAACAGAAAGTAGTTAGGTGTGAAACTGAGTGACAGAGTGGTTTTGGGGTTCATTAAGTAGTAGTTTTCAGGAAGAAGGAAACACAATGGACCAGAGAAGCCCAGGCAACTTCATGTGTCAGTAGGAACTGAACTTGTCTTGCTCATCTTCAGACGCAGCCCAGCCTCAATCCATACTTGTTGAACTAATCAAGAATTGAACCACTTTTCAGGAATTCCAGTTAAAGTATGATTAATGGAGCATTTTCTGTGTGCATCACCCCCTTTAATCCTCACAGTAACCCATTAAGTGGATGCTATTAATCCCTGATTTTGCAGGTCAGGACACTGAGGTACAGGGACACAGTAACTTGGCCAAGGTCACGGCATAGTAAGTGGAGACGGGCTCAGACCCAGCAGTGCCTTGGGCCCTTGCCTCCGGCCGTCCTCTCTCCTCTGTACCAGCCAGCAGTCACCTTGGGGACTTCGAGGTTTAACATTCCGTCCACCATTCCATTTCCAGAAGCTACACGACTCACCAATAAGGTGTTCCGATGAAGGAATCTCGTTTCTGCAGGGTTTTCAGATTCTTGGCAGACACTCCAAAGTCAGCTGCAACACAAAAATCTCAGATGGAGTATTCCACGGACATTCCTCCCCGCTGGGTGTGGACTCAGAGGTGTGTGCCCCAAATCAACCGACAGATGCTATCTTCTATGTCGCACATTAGTGACCATTAAAACTGCATCTACTGCTGTTAGGATGTACTGAGACACACTTTCCTACTTGCTAATGAGAGTATAAACCAGAAGAACATTTCAGGAAAGCAGTTTGGCAATAAATCGCAAGAACCTCTAAAATATCCATATTCTTCTGATCCAGTAATCCCAAAACCAGGAACGTATACCCTAATGAAATAATCTTAACTATAAACAAAAATGATGCATAATGATGTTCATCAAAGTGCCACTGTAATAGTGACAAATTAAAAACAGCCACAATCGCTGAGCTTCTGGGGAATGATTTTAATGAGCATTTCATTGGCTACGACACTGCCACTGAGCAAAGCTTAGGGAGTGATTTTTACACGTTTTCTACATGAGTCCAATATATGATATATCCTGTGTTTTCCAAACACATTTAAGATGGTATAGCAAACACAAACACACAGACACACACAAAGATAAACCAAGAAATGAGGAGAAGTAAGACAGATAAGGTGAAGGGTAAACAACTGAACACATTAATAAAAGTGTGATATATCCCATACAATAGAATATTTTGTAGTCAAATTAATTTTGAAGTATTTTTATCCAACATTTTAACACTGAATTAAATGTATTACTACATATCAATATTAAACATTTACTGTGTATTTAATATTAATGTTTATTATGTATTTAAATACTTTACTACTTAACAATACTAAAACATTTTATTTATATACTTATAAGGCCAAGTGGGAAAAGGGGGAGACACACAGTTGAATACATCCTATGGTCAGAATTAGGCCCCTCTCCCCCAACAAAGGGCCCAATTATTCAATGAACTGACTTGGAGGTAATAACCAAACTGTTAAAATCATTATCTGCAGGTGGTGAGATTAGGTGAGGTTTCTTCTACTTTTCTGAATTCCGTAAATTTGCTATGATGAACATGTATGACTTTCAGGAATAACAAAAAATAAATACAATTTATCTTTAAACCCTCACCCCACACCACCCGTGTCCCTTCACACACCCACTGCACAGAGAAGAACCCAGGGCCACCAAGAGGAAATTTCCCCTACTGCTCCACTCTTCTGGGACAAAGTTTCATGTTGGTTGAAAAGCAAACTCAGGGAAGCGACACCTTGAGAGAACTGGTGGTGCTCATTTGACACCGCCGAGGTGTTAGAACTGCCAGCTGCTTGGGGAGCCTCTGCAAGGGTCTTGAAACAAAGGAGCTGGCCCCAAACCACAGCCAGGTGACAACCTGCATTCACTCACTCATGATTTCAAACCAGGAGGGACCCTTGTGCTAAGAGCCTGGGCCTGAATACGGAAAACTGAGTTCCAGTCTCGGCCCCTGTATTTCACTGGCTTATTCATCTCTCATCTGGTGCCGTCAGGAGCCAGACACCAGCCAGGACCCGAGGATACAGTGGGGCCGAAGCAAACTAAGTCCTTTTCCTCAGGCACTCTAAGTTTAGAGGCAGAAGCAGACAGCAATCAGATAAACACCAGCAATTGCCTGTGCATAACTGTAAAGTGTCGGAAAGATGGGCATACAGGACTAGGGGAATCCACAGTGGAGGAGGGAAGGGAGGGAAGGGGGGTTGGGGGAAGGGACAGGAAAAGGGAGAGGTGAGAGAGGGAGGGACGGGGGAGGGGAGGCCGAAGGGGGAGGGGAGGGAGAGAGGGAGAAGGGGGGGGAGGGAAGGCCTGCAGGAAGAACAGCTGACTGCCTCGGAATGACTCATTCCTTCAACAAATATTAATTGAACAACTATTATGTGCCAGGCACTATTCTAGGTACAGAAATGAACCAAAATCCTTACCCTCGTGTGGCTTGTTATTCTTGTGATGGAAACTGGCCCTCAACAAACACCATGTAGTTCCTGGTAATGAGAAGTGCTTACGGGGTGGGGGGAGAAGCTACTCTAGACAGGAGGTCAAGGTCTGGGGGAAAACACTATTTCCAGGAAACATGCTGGCTGGAGGACCTGGGAGGGGGTGGAAGCAGATCAGGTGGGAGACAGGCAGGGGCCAGGACAGTTACCAAGCCTCTGACCCTCAGCCTCCCTGTCTAACGTGGGGATGGTGACACCGTAGAACCACTCTGTAGGGTTGTCGTGAGGATTAAATGACACATGGAAAGCAGTCAGCTCCAAGCCCGGCTCTTGCTAAGTGCTCCGGCACAGGTGAGCGCCAGCAGCCTGAGATTCCTAGACTGGGCCATGGCTGGGGTGCACTGAGACCCCCTCTGGGGGCGGTCAGGAAAGCTGGTGTCTGAGCCCTGGGTACTAACTAGATACGTGTTACTCAGTCAGCGGATGACAGCCCTAGAAGGGACAGCTTGGCCGCAAGAGGGAACAGGGTCCTGTCACCTCCCAGGGTGAGAACGGCTACTACTTCAGGGTGCGGTGCAAACCCAGGTGAGAACCCAACTCTCCTGCTCACTGCCCTGGTGGCCTGGCCAAGTCACTTCCCCTCTGGGCTCCTGGGTAAGAATGGAGGGAGAGCTGGGCTTTTGCCCCCGCTGGGTCCATGGGGGGTAGAGGGGCCACCTCCCCTGCCAACACCAACAATGGCTGGCATGCCATCCCAGGAAATCTTTCAGGTCTGTAACTGCCTCTCAGACTCAGTGTGAGGCTCCTAGGAGGGTACTGCCACCCCCCACCAGGCCTGGCTGGTTCCTTCTTGAGAAGGGACAGGAAAAGCAGAAACCACCAACTTTCACAATAACACCCAGTTGGTCCCCAGGGCCCTCCCTGAGGCAAGTGCTGGCCACCTTTCTGGGTAACTGCTACTTCCCCCTCTGCCTCACAAGATGGGGCCTGGCAGGAGGGTGGGGCGGCCCCTCCCTGCAGCCCGGGGACCTCAGGCTTTCCCCAGGCATGGGGTAGGGTGGCCCAGCGGTTTGCTCCCCGAATGGAGTTTATCAGCAGTGTCTCCTGATAAGTGGGGACACTGCCCTCACACAA
Organism: Rhinolophus sinicus; assembly: GCF_057876585.1. Lineage (NCBI taxonomy): Eukaryota > Metazoa > Chordata > Mammalia > Chiroptera > Rhinolophidae > Rhinolophus > Rhinolophus sinicus. Next base: position 105,359,265 of record NC_142505.1, read on the forward strand.
TTCAAGGGGGGTTTCCACCAGACAATCTCTTGTGATGGAAACACTGCTCCCTCTCATTTGAAAACAAGTCACAGACAAGCAGAGCAGGTAGGTAGGGGCTCTCCCTCCATAAACTGTCACATCCATAAGGAAGAGGCTGTTTCTGCTTTGTCCACAGCTCTACCCCTGGCACCGTATCTGGTGCATGAAGCCCTCAACGGGGTGATCAAATGAACAAGTGAATAAGTGGACAGACTTTACTAGAATGCCTTTACTCCTGTCTTTAGGGAAAAAACGCTAACACTGGGTTTCAAGAAACATGTTGACAGCAATTCTATTTCTAGAAATAGACCCCCAAAACCAGATTTATAATACCGGGCGTGCCAAAAAATATATACAAGTGGACACTTTGGTCGGCGTTGCTCAAGCAGTAGTTCGCTGTAATCAGAAGTGTCTGGACACTGGTGGTAACCACTCTGGGCACCTTTTGTAATTGCAGAAGTCAAACGTGACTTGTATTCATCTTTTATTATCGGTATGTATTGAGTATTACAATTTTAATACATTTTCCTTTCTTAAAATGTGTATACCTTTTTTTGGCACCCTCTGTACATATGGAAGCTTATGAAAACATTCTTCAAAAGAGTGAAAAACTAGAAACAAACTAAGTTGCTGCTGGAGCCGGGGTTGGGGAATGAATGAGCAGATAAATTATGGTTCGCCCTGGCCATGAAATAATATGCAGCCCTGAAAAAGAATGAGGTCACAATTGTACTCATTTGGGAGTTTGTCCATAACACCTTGTCTCAAACACGCCTCTGGCTGAGCAGTCACTTCACAGAATGTACAGCACGATTCCAGTAGCGTCTTAAAAGAACTACCTATGCACACGGTGTGGGCACATACTCCACAGACACAGAAAGGGGTCCAAAGGGTTGCCCATCAAACTTAACAGTGACTACCTCCCCGGAAGTGGGGTTTTGGTGGGAGCAGCACACTGAGCGGGTCTTACTTTTCTTATTTTATATACTTTTATTCTTTAAAATGTTTTTGATAAACAGTATGCATTGCTTTTATGGCTTAAAAAGCTGAAATGCATATAGCAAAGATTTGGGGATTTATAGAGTTTCACTTTTGTTTTCTCGCTTTTCAGTAAAACCCAGTGGGGGCCAGGATATGGTGACAAAACTTCACACTCCATGAGGGCGTGGGGGAGGCAACTGGTACAGCCGGCATGGAGGGCACGCCAGCCCCGGTGTTACCAAAAAGCTGAAAACACTGCACAAACCCAACAATTCTACTTCTGAGAACTCCTCCTAAACATGATTTCAGAAAGAGATTCAGATCCATGAACAAGCACCTACATGCCTGCATTTGTTAGAGAATAAGATGAGAAACCTCAATATCCAACTTTAAGGGTTTCATAGATAAATTACAATTTGTGCATGTGTTGGGATGCAAGAAAAACATTAAATAATGTTTTATGAGGAATATTTAAGGTTATGGGTAAAACATGCTGACATTCAGTTTTTTAAAAATATACTACAATCCAGACTTTAAAAAAAATACATATTTCTCTAATAAAAACTAATATTTACTGAGACCTTGCCAGGTGTACAGCCCTGTGCAAAGAGACTTACGCATCTCATTTATCTCTGCCTCTGCATATCATCTGCATATATATTCCTATGCATCTCATTTCCAACTGTGATCCTTTGGGGAAGGGAAAATTACTATCCCCATTTTACAGATACGGTAACTGAAGTTTAGAGTAATTTGTAGATGGTCAACCAGCCCTGAGGACAGATGTGACACTGAGTCTGTGCTCTTCACTACTATCTGTTCCCACCTTCCAGGACACAGAAAAAAGTCCAGAAGGAAGCACACAGTGGTGTGTCTGACAAGATAAGGAAGTGACTTTAATTTCCTTCTTTGTGGGTCCACTTATTCCAAGTTGGCTACAGGACTATACCTAACTCTGTATTCATTTATAGATGCTGTTTTTCCTGATTACCATCTTATCAAACATTCAAACATTTACAGATTAAAAAGTCTCCATAATCCTGGCAGAGATAAACATTTAGGAGTTTGCTGCCAGATGTATTTATTTGTATTTGTATAAATAAAAATGCTGTAAATTAAAGTGATATAATTTTAATGTATTTACTACTTTGATAAAAATGAAATCTGATGAAACACACTATGTTACATTTTGTTTTCCCCTTCCCAGTGTGTACATACACTCGGGGGTTAGGTGAGCCAACACCCGCGGTCAGAAGTCCCCACTAACTTTTGACTCTGCAAGTGGGCCTTTCGCATCAGTGAATTAAACCAACCACAATTGAAAATAGCAGTTTTGAATACAGTTCAATCCATAGTTGGGAGTAACTGATTTCTATCGGTGGTTAGTTGAATCTGCAGATGTGAAATCCGCAGATACGAAGGGCCAACTGTATTTCTTGAAAAAAATCCTCATCTAAGTGGACCCATGAAGTGCAAACCTGTGTCATTCAAGGGTCAACTGTACATCTTTACAAGAGACTACACATTTTCTACAAGGGAATTTTCAACAACTGAAAAAGATTCCATCGTATGACAGTACCATAACTTATTTAATCCCCTAGTGGAGTACACTTAAATCATTTCTGATTTCTTGCTGTTGTAACCATTGTTGCAATGAAACTCTTTCCACATATGTGTATATGTATATCAAATATTATTTTTACAATCAGAAAACTACATACACAGTGTAAACTGCATTGTATGTTATGCGATATATATACACACACACACAAGCAGTGGACTTAGAATGGATGAAAATATATGAGAATCTCTCATCTGTCCACTTAACTGTAAGCAACCCAAAGAATCCAAGATAAGAGGAGCTGTTTCCCAGGCAATGCCAGGCCGACTAAAGCCAAACCACTGTCCAGCTGCCGTCTGCACCCCTGCTCCTCCCCTAGACCCTCCACCCCATGCCGGGAGGGGGCTTGCCCTCCAATTCTAGGTCTGAGAACCTCCCAGGTGGTGCTCAACCAACGGTGGTGCCATGTGCCCCAGGAAGTATTTGGAAATGAATGGCGATGGTCTGGCTGTCACATGAACAAGACTGCTCCTGCCATTTAGTTGGGGAGAGGCAGGGACACTGGACCTCCTACAGGATGCAAACCATCCCATCCAAAATGCCAGCAGTGGCCCTGTGGACAGACACTAGCCAGGGCCCCCCTGGTACAGACAGGGAAGTGAAGCCCAGAGAAGGTTTGGGACCTGCTGAAATTGGGCTGGGGACAGGAAAAAGCAAAGGCTCACATCCCCCAGCCTGGAATCCCATCCAGATTACAGCAGCCAGCGGCCTGCCTGGGTTTATTAGGAGGGAGGCTTCCCCAGGGCACCCAAGTGACTTCTCTTCAATATCGGGACCACCTGCCTTCCCAGGAGTGTCATGGAAACAGTCCAGGCAGGGAAGTGAGAAGCTCCTACTGTGATCTGAGACAAATTGCCTCATCTTTCTAAGCCGCAGTTTCCTCATCTATTGAATGGGGATCATATTATCTAAGCCAAATGTAAGACTGGAAGAACTGCTCTATTTTTCTGTTCACTTCTCGTTTTCTTGTTTTTCAGGCAACTAGACACACGTGACCACTAATGAAGCCATTGTTTTCCCATTAATTCCCCTCCATTTTTGGCCTCCTATCCCCATTGCCTTCATCGACTCTCTTCTCCCCACATAACCCTGTCTTTTTCTGGTATTTTCTCCCTCAACCCCAAACACAAATTCAGTCTTTTTTCTTGCTTCCTACCCCTCAACACTTCTGCCTCACTCACTCCCCTTCTTCTGGGTCTCTGTTATTCAAATAGACTGTGCCATTTCCAAAAGGTTGTGCCAGTCAGTCTGTGGCAGACAACAAGTTGTTTTCGTAGCCAGTCCAAAACCTCTCTTCTGGAAAACCATCTCCACCACCCCAACCACACTGCTCCATGAGGAGGTGGGAGACTTCCATATTGCTACCCTGTTTCCCCGAAAATTAGACCTAGCCAGACCATCAGCACTAATGCGTCTTTTGGAGCAAAAATTAATATAAAAGCCAGTATTATATTACATTATATAATATTATATATTATATTATACTATATTATATTACATTACATTACATTACATTACCCAGTCTTATATTACAGTAAAATAAGACTGGGTCTTATATTAATTTTTGCTCCAAAAGACGCATTAGAGCTGATGGTCTGGCTAGGTCTTATTTTTGGAGAAACACGGTACATGAGCCAACCCTCATTCTCAGAGACTGACCACAAGCTGGGCCTATCAAAGAAGCCCTCCTTACTGGGGCTCGTTGATTGGTCCAGGGATCTGCACCTGAGCCAAGCTGAGCCAATCAGAGCCCTTCACTGGGATTATGGACTCTGAGATCTGAAATGAGGTTCAGTTCATCCTGCAGGAAGTGATGCTGGGAAAAGTAAAAACAGACCTTGCCAGCAGCTTCGTGGAGGAGGTTGGTCTGAGAACCTAACCAACACACACAAAAAGGCAGAGACAAAAGAGTCTCGGCAGCATTGTGTTCCAGGGTCCAACTCACCTCGATGCTCAACTAGCTATACCTCCTCCCCAACTCGGTTCCATACGCCATATACACACATTCTCCTGTCTGCCTTTGTCACAGGAGATGGTTTTTATCACTTGCCACCAAAAAAGTCTAAAAAGGAGGGTATTGGTTACGCACGTGGGCTCTGAAGCCAGATACGTTAGTCTGAACCCCCGTTGTTCTTACTAGCTGTGTACCTTGGGCAAATGAACCTCTCAGCTTGCCACATCCCTCCTCTGTAAAATGTCACCAGTGGTCTTTGAGGATTAAATGAGGTACTACATTATCAAACACTGGCTCAGTGCATGGTGGGCACAGGGAAAGAACCAGGACGCCAGCCTGCTGACGACAGCACACAGGGATTCCGGGTTGGGTCAAGGTGGGGGAGAGAGGCGGGTGTGTGTTCCTGCCAGGCCCACGTGCCAGGCCTGCTGTGCGTCGGGGGGCCTTTGGGAATGAGGGGTCCTGCAGAAATCAGAAACCGAGAAAGTGCTGGCAACGCTAGAAGCTATTATGTATTGAGCACCTACTAATGCCAGGCTCTGTGCTGGGCTCTTTGATCTTGAGACCAGTTCAGACCTCAGCTTAGAACTGGAAAGACCCCAGAAGTTGTGAAATTCACCTCCCATCTCCAGAGAATCATCTCTGGGGAGAGGAACAAAGGTTCTTCAGAGTGTGGGGTACACCCCTTCCAGCAGCAGCTGCCCTCAGACATTACTCAGCTCAAGAAAGATACCTACCACGTGCTGGGCCTGTGCGATGTGCTGGCCCCAGAGACACTTTGCATGCATGGTCGCACTAAATCATCACCCCAATTCTATGAGGAAGCAACTATTACCCCATCCAGAGTTTGAGACACTGGCACTCAGAAGGATTCGGTGACTTGCCCCAGGTCACCCAATGCCAAGTGGCAGATCCAGGACAAAGATACAGACGGGACTTCAAAGTCCACACGCCACTCAATACCCTAACTGCCTCAGGCAGCAGACACGGTTCCCTGCTCTCTCTGTACAAATGGATACCCAGGCGCCACGGAGAACTGCTTCATACCCACCCAGAGCTGAAACTGGTGCTTTACTTGGCACCTATCAAATGATCTCAAAGGAAGCTAGAAATCCTGGACAGAAGGAAATATTTAACACGAGGAAGAAGCAAAACACCTAGGAGCAGAGAGGGACACGCCCCTGCGTCCGCTGGGACAGTACTGAACCTACTTCACCCCAATGGTCCCAGCAGCCCTGTGAGGCTGGTCTTCTGTTAGACCCATCAGACGGAGGTTTGGACGGGTAGGTATGTTTCTCCAGCTCAGAAGTGGCAAAGCCAGGATCTGAATTGGCTCATCGGTGTCCAGAGCCCCTTGCTTTCTGCTCAGCTCACCCTGCTGCTTCCTATCGGTTTGTACCCCACTGAGAAGCACAGACATAGTCTTCAAGAAGGTAACGCCTTTGCTTGGGAGAAAGAACTCCTGAGCAATCAATTCTTTTCTGCCTCCCTTAGTCACATAAGGACATGGGGAGGGTGTGCTCCAAGGGCCCAGACGGTCCCAGGAAGCCAGGAAGAGGCACGCAGACCACCACCCCATCTCCCAGGCCTCCTCTACCGCTTTGCCAGGCGGTAGATTCCAGCTGGGAAGGAGGATTTCCCAAAACAGAACAGGCCTCAGCAGGGACCCTGGAGCCCCGGCAGGAAATGGGTAAAGACTGGCACATTCAACTCTCCCTGACGTTTTTTTCCGTCTTAATTGGCTTCCTGGTTTTCTCAACTGCATATGCCAACTCATTTGGAAAACTGGTGCACCCGACTGCTTCTATCCCACCCTCTGCTACATTTGGCGTGGGATTCTGGAGTCTGCCCCACATGTCAGCACCGTCTAGATTTAGGGGATGCAGGGGGGGGGGATATAGCATGGGAAATGAGAACCCCACTGGGCACATCTCAGCCCAAGGCTGCTAGGACACCCCATCTCTCCATCTCTGTTCCCCAACCCAGGGCTCCCCTGCTCTGCCCAGGCCCTCACATGGTCCCGACCCAGGTTTTTGCCTCCTACAAGTGATCAGTTCTTGATGTCTGAGCCGAAGGTTTCCCTTGAATTCCCCAGAGCACATGAGCAAAGAGCTGGGCCAGCACCCCATCCCCCAACTGTGGGCCTCATGGGCAGGGTCACTCTTTGTATCGAGGGACCGTCTTGCGTGCTCTGGGATGTTGAGCATCCCTCACCTCTCCGCACCAGATGCCAGCAGTCTCTCCCTGCCTCTAGCTGTGACAACCAATGACACTGCCAAATGTCCCTGGGGGACAAAATCACCATCAGTTGAGACAGACTGAGCCAATGGGCCCTGTACGTGGCCTGCGGTCCAGGACAGGGGAAGGAGGGCTGTCACATCCTGGGCGGCCACAGTAAGGCTCCCCTGCTCGGCCCCCGCTGCCCATGGAGTCCAGGAGGACATCTCCAGGCAGGCAGCGTGGTGCTCTGCCTTCCCACCGTCACCCGCAGGCGCCCTTACCCAGCCGGATGTCTCCCTCAAGGGTCATCAGCACGTTGCCGGCCTTCAGATCCCGGTGGATGATCCTCTTGCCATGCAGGAAGTGAAGTGCTTCCAGCATCTGCCGGCAAACGACCTGAATCTGGGGCTCGGTGAGGCCTCTGTCCAGCTCTGGAAAGCAAGAGAACTTGTCAATTCAGCAAGCGCTCACTGCCGGCAGCTCCAGGTCAGGCCCACCCACAAAAGCCACCAACATGAGCGAGCACTTACTATGTACCACGTTCACTTTGTGAGTACCTCACTTGTTACCTATTTCGTCCTCACAGTAACCCTACGGAGCAGGCACAATTATCATCCCACTTTACAGATGAGAACACTGAGGCTCAGAGTGCCAGGTCACTTGCTCAAGGTCACCCAGATAGGAAGTACAGATGAGATTCAAACCAGCCAGTCTGGCTTCAGACCTCAGGTTTGTAAACACATTCCTTCTGAGATGGAGAGATCGTTCTGTAAGCAAGACTGAGTGATGCTTCCTCTGAGTAAGGCTCTGTGTTCAGTACAGCGACACAGAGAGGGACACAGAAACATTGGGCAATGCTTGGAACACAAGGGGGTATGAGTGTGTGGAAGGAAGGGCAGGATGGGCAGCAAGCTGTCTGCCTGAGGAACTGGGAGGCTCCCCGGAGGAGAGGACATCGGACTGTGTCTTGAAGGAAGAAGAGGTGATTGAGAGGAGAAAAGGCGGGGCCAGGGCATTCCAGGTCAAGGAACCAGCAGAAGCGAAGGCCTGCAGCCTGACATGAGCTAGTGTTGAAGAAATGTCAACTGACTGACAGTGGTGGCACTGGAAACGTAGAAGGTGAAACCACGTTCTTGTGACAACTTTTTTTAAAAATTCCTAGATCAAGTTGTGCCTGAAGCTGGACCCTTGAACTTTTCAGTTATTTGTGCAAATAAATTCCCCCTCCCACATCCCCTACCCTTTCTTTTCCCTAACCTAGTTTGAAATCGTCTTTGATTCTTTATACCCTAGAGAGTCCAAACTCATACAAGACCACCATTTTTATTTTCTTGGCTTCTACCCTGAACAACGAAAATCTTCCAAGGCAGTCTCTGCTGAGAGAAGGCACACACAAGGGCCATTTCACAAGTGCCTGTAGCCTGTTCCCTACTGTCATTTGTCCACCTGGGAACTCTGGGAGTGGCAAAGGGCTCTGCAGGGAAGACCAGCATTTCTATAGGTCAGAATGGGGAAAGGCTGCCACAAATTTGAGGCATTCCTGAGATAAACGTGGGAAAGACAGTTTCTTCACAATAAAAAGTGGCTGGATGGTGCTACACGATGCTGAGGGCACCTCCCCTCTCCTGAGCCGCCCCAGAGTCCTGGACGTGTGACTCAACCTACTGGAGCCCCAGACCCACAGGCTCTCTCACTCACTGCCCACCAGGCTGGCAAGAGCAGGGGAGAACGCAGGGCGGGCAGCAATTAGGAGCCGAGTCACCCAGACCTGAGTTCACATCTCAGCTGTGCTGTGTGATTCTAAATATCAGCAGGTCGAGAATAAGACAGATACTCCGGATTTTATACATGAGAATACACGTGAAAGCAGCTACCACAATCTCTAGCATACAGTGACTACTCGCAAACCAGGGGTGGTTACTGATACATTTTCTTGTTATTGCTCACGCTTGCCTGGGACATCAAGACCTGACAACATCCCCACTGAGCTCTTAGGAAATGAGTGGGGATCCCCGCTTTTCAAAGAACCTCCCTCAGGTGTCTCCTTTTCAGCTCCTGAAAGTGCTATGGGGTCAGGCAAAGGAGGCTCAAGGGAATGAGTGACCAGCTCAAGCACACAGGGCTTTTCTAACAGGGAGTGTTCCTTGTTTCCCAACGAGTGGCCTGTGTTCTCCCCAGGAAGCCAACCCCTGCTCCCAAAAGGGGACAGAGCGGGGAGGTGCTCAAATAGGTCAGGGCGATCCGTGGGGTTGGGGAGTGAAGGACGCCCATCCCAGACAGAGCCGACCGGGCACCATCGCCCTGGGTCCAGAGACACTCACCCAGCATGATGGCATCCACAGCTCCTCCAGGACAGAACTCGATCATGATCTGCAGGAAACACCAGGCAAAGTAATGATGAGCAGGGGCGCACAGCCCATGAGATGGCGGACCCGAGGGGCCCAGTCCCAGCCCAGGCAGGACCAGCCAGCGCCCATTGCCCTCACTCGCCAGCCTCTCCTCCTCCTACTGCCCCAGGACCTGCCCAGTCTGCACACCCCCACAAATCCGGCCCCAGCCCTCACAGGAGGCTCTAACACCCAAGGGAGTTGCTGGGGCACTTCACTTTTCAGAAAAAGAAAAACTGTAGGTTCAGTGAACAGCCTTTTCAGCCAAGCCCACACCCTCCCATTCCCCTCCCACCCGTCCTGCTCACTGGTCCCCACCTGCCAGCTGCCCTACTTCCTGCACTCCACAGCAGGGGTCTCAGAGGACACCTTCCAGCCACACACAAGCCAAGTCCTCCCAGAATCTCAGCACCTGTCTCTTGCCTCTTTCCATCATTCAGAGCCCGGGACCCTGGCTGCCTCGGGACATCAGGACATCAGGGCTTTGAAGACCAGCTCAGGTGACGAAGCCAAAGCCCAGAAAGGGAATGTGACTGACTAAGGACACACACAGATTGTGTAGCGGCAGGTCCCAGACTAGAAAGCAGGTTTCCTAATCCCCACGTTGTTCAGGCATTCATTCATTCACTTATTCACTCATTCATTCAACATACACCTACCACACCCCCCACTGGTAGCAGGCTCTGGGAGAAGCACCAGACCCAGGCCCTCGAGGGCTCCCAGACCAGTGCAGGGGATGCAAAAAGAGTACAAAGTGCGGTGGGTACTGACACAGGCCCTCCCCTCTGGTTCACTCCCACCTTCACTCTCGCCCATTCTGGGCTGCTATCGTATGTACAAAGGTGCTTTTTCTTTTTCCTTAAGTATTGATTCAGGTGGGTGGGAAAGGTGGAAAGTGACATAAACTTTCAGCCACTCTTTAGCTTCCGGTTCCTGGCCCCTGCTGGTTGTGACGTCTGTCCAACCAAGAGGCAGACACACTGCCCGTGGGGCGATCAGAAAGGCACAGACACCCCACTCTCTAACAGGGTGCTGACGAAAAGGCAAAGGTGGTAGACTTGAGTGTGAGTCCTGGTAGTGCTGTGTTACCTTGGGGAAGCCATTCAGTCTCCCCAAGCCTCAGTTTCCCCATCTGTAAAATGGCACTCATCACCTCTACCTCCACCGTCCTCCAGACAGTGAAGTGAAAGCCACACCAGTTAATATGCACTTGTTAAAGCTCTAGCAAACGAAATCACCCGAAAGCGTCATACTCAGACCACGTTCCTTAGGCTTCTTACAAAAATATGCGTTCCCAGAAGCAGTTTATCAACACACCCGCAGCTATTATCAAGAGTCAACAGGAGAAGTGGCCACACCCAGTGGTTCCTGCACCGTTCAGTGGAATGGTCCCTTACACAACACCCTGACCCAAGGTCTTCGTGACCCCTGCTCTCCAGAACTCAGCACTAAGAAAGCTTGAGCACTCCGCTAATCTGGTTTGCTTCCTCTTCTGCAATTCACCAGCTCCATGACCCTAGTGCTTCCCTTTTATTTATTTTGCCATGGCTGCTGGGAAGCTCCCAGTTTAGCTTTGGTTTATTCCCATGAATAAATGTGCCAAGTTTTGGTTCTATGCCAGGATTAAACCCACAATATTTCACAATTTGTATATGGACCTCGATCAAGTGCTTTCAGGAAATCACTGCCTGTCACCCGTACCTCAGAAGTTTGAATCTGTTTTTGACACAACAGTCCTCGGCATGAACCTGAGCATGTGGCAAAATATTTTTTTCTTCTCTTTTTTTGAAAGTGGGTTTTTTTCATCCTTTTGGTTTTGAAAGTCTCACATCTTAGTGCCTTTTGTGTGATGCACAAAAAAAAAAAAGTATCTTTCCTGACTTGGTTCTTACTGGGCCCCATTCATGCATCTAACACTTACCTTTCAGCTTATCAGCAGTAGGGCTACAGGGGACATTTACAGGGGATGTTTACAGGAACGCAGGGGAATTCATTAACAAAATAATCATCTCAATAAATAAAATAATAAAATAAAATAATTAAATAATCACCTCAATGCCTTAGGAAGTTACTAAATACGCATGCTTAGAAAAGAGAATGGGGGCCAGCCCGGTAGCTCAGGTGGTTGGTGCTCCGTGCTCCTAATGCCTAAGGCTGCTGATTCGATTCCCACATGGGCCAGTGGGCTCTCAACCACAAGGTTGCTGGTTCGACTCCTGCAAGGGATGCTGGGCTGCACCCCCTGCAACTAACAACGGCAACTGGGCCTGGAGCTGAGCTGCGCCCTCCACAACTAAGATTGAAAGGACAACAATTGACTTGGAAAAATCCCGGAAGTACATACTTTCCCCCAATAAAGTCCTTCCTTCCCCAAATTGAGAAAAAAAATCTTAAAAAATTTCAATGGGAAAATAATTTTTTTAAAAAAAGGAATGGAAGCATATACATCAACACCCAGGGAAGGGTGACAGGTAGTCTATACTTGTATGTATTTTCCACATTTTAGTCAACGAATATGTGTTATAAAATTTTGTATCAGAAATATTTTTAAAAATATTTTATTAAAACTTTTTTAAAGGAAAGAACTGGCCTAAAATAACCCGTGGCTACAGATGCAGCTGTTCTTCTGAGGGGGATGGGGTGTCTGCACCCGTCCACTAGGAAAGCCCCAGCAGGCCTGTGCCCACAGCATCCTGGGACGAAAACAGGCTGCTGAGGATGGAGGGTTCCTAGTACCAAGCTCGAGGCCTCTGAGTCCTCATCAAGCCCCAAACCCAACTTCCCCCAGAACCAAGGACCAACTCCTGAACCCATTAGAGGCTGGTCCTCCCGGTTCCCTCAAGAGGGCGGCAAGCAGCTTGTGGCTAAGGGTTTTCTCAGAACCTGGAGAAGTGAGGTTTGTGATCAGTTTAATCCATTGACAACGACCAACTGAGGGTCTACTAGGGACCCATATTGCTAGGGTGAGTGGGGGCCATAAAAGTAGTATTCAGTCAACAAACACTATCTGGTCTCCCAGTCTGTGACAAGCCTGGGGACTGGGGACCCCGGACGAATCAGACAGGTCCCTACCCCAAGACCATGGGCAGAGGCAGATACAGAGATGAGAGGTACAGGCACATTGTGACTGAGTCACCCAAAAGCCCAGGGCCACATTGGTTAACCAGGCCTGGAGCTACCCTGGAGAGCTTCCCAGAGGAGGAGACATCAAATTTACCAAGTGAAGAAAGACAAAGGCAATCTAGGTAGAATACAGCAAGTGCAGAGGCAGGGCTGCATGGAAGAGTGTGGAAGGGGGAAGTATGGAGTGTTCATGGGGTTCAAAGGATGGGAAGAGAGCAGGCCACAAAGGTTACCCAGAATATGAACATCTCAAAGCATGAACTTTATCCTGAGGGCTCTGTATGTGTGGCTGGGGACAGGCACCAAAGGGTTTTAACAAGGGGTGCTGTAGACAGATTTCTGCCTCGGGGAGATCCTCCTGGATATGTTGTCTCTGGAGACTGGGAAAGCTGGGGGAAGCATGGATTTGGGGCAAACAGCAAAAACGCCGTTTCATCCTGGTGCCCTGAGCATCACGGCTGCCGCCTTCTTCAGGCGTACACAGCATTTCCTCCTTTCCCTTCGTGAAACAGCCAGGAGAGATGGCTCATTCCTGGCGGGAAGTGGGGGCCTAAAGCTATCAGAGAAATTCTCTGCCACATGCCCTGATGTCTGGTTCAGGACTGGTCTAATCAGAGCAAAGCTGTTTAGTTCTGCTTGCTGTTGTAGGGTGCCATGATGTCTCCCTCTAGAACCCGTAAGGAAGCACACAGCTCTGACGGTAGCAGGCAGCCACCTAGCCACCATGAGGGGAGCCAGGGTAAAGGAAAAACTGATACAAAAAAGAGGGCAGAGAAAAATCACAGCATGATGGAGCCCTGCTCGAATGCCCCCGCACACCTGACCTCCCTCGGAACTTTTCACATGGAACATGCAAGCCAATTAATGTCTTCTGTTGTTTAGGTTAGAGTTGAGATTTTCTGTTACTTGTTACCGAAAGTATCTGATCTCACACATTTGGCAAGAGACAGTAAGGCTGAATTAGGGCAATGGGAGAGGAGGGCGAGGACACCATTCTGATGGGCAAATATTTTCCTAGAAATCGCTAGGTGGGACCAGTTAAAAACACTACATCAGTCGTTCTCAAACTTGAGCGTGCATCAGAATCTCCGGGAGAGTTTACTAAAATAAGACACAGATGGGGGCCCCACCCCAGTTTCTGGCTCAGTAGGTGTGGGGTAGAGTGCAAAGATATTCGTTTCTAACAAATGCTGTGGGGCTGCGGCTGCTCTCCCCGGACCATGCTCTGAGAACCTCTGCTCTACAGGAATTCGCGAAAAAGCAAGAGGCCTGGACCTCGGGCCACGTCTCTCCTCCCCCAACAAAACGTAACATGAGACAGTGGTAGAAGTCTTGGGGGCAGAATTATCATGTCTTGTAGGCTCTGTATTAACCCGAAATTCCTCATCAGTGTCCCTTGTACTCCTTGCCTCTGACCAAAGAGTTAGGGGCTCGGGTAGGATGTCAGATCATCCCAGTAAGCCTTTACCAAGTGATGGTCTGAGAAGCCCTGGGTATTGGCAACAAGGCTTTAGGGACTTGCCTTATGAAAGACGGTCAAATTGAAACAGATGCAGTATTTCGATGAGTACTTTTTAAAAATAAGAAGGCAGGTGAGCCTGAGCTTGAATGAGGGCGCACATTCTGGTAAGGGAGGTTCTTGCTTTTTCTCCGGCCCTCTTGACAGACGAGCACCCTCTGCACGACTGGTCTCCCTCCTCAGCTCTCATGAGCTCTGTTTCCCTGGAGACCTAGGCCCATAGACACGCACAGACAGAGCCCAAAGCCCAGCGGGGGGCTGTACAGCAGCCTGTAGTCGCTGGCTTTCCTCTCTGGCTGGAGGCCAAAGGAAACTGGAAACCTGTGTTTACCTCCCTCCCTCATCAGTTTAGATTAAGCAGCTGTCACGGTGCAGCGTTAAGGGTCAAGGCCTTGCTACGTGATCCTGGGAGGACACCTCACCTCCCCGATCATTCATTCAGTCATTCAGTCACTCACTCATTCATTTGTGGAGTTAGCAGGCCCCTACCTAAACCCGCACTATTTTAGACACTGGTATACAGCACCATACACACACAGCTCAATCCTGGGCCCAGTGTCCTCTCAGAGTTGCCCTGGAACCAGTTACTATAAACCTTCTGTGCAAATGAGGGCTCAGTTCAACACTCAGGATGGAGAGCCAGCATTAGAATCTCTCTTTTCTACCAGGTCAACCCCTCAGGACCGAACACTGACACCAAGGTGCTGGGCCAAGCTGATGCCCACACTTCTCAATAACACACACAAAGAAAACGCCCACAAGCAGCTGTTTCACTCATATGGTCTCCATGCCGCTGAGCTCCTCACAAGGTAAGTGGTCATCAGGTCAGTTCACCCAGGCCAGCTGCAGTTTCCCCCCTCCCATGACGTTTAACAGGAATTGAGAGCTTACTCTGTGCCAGGCCCCGTGCCAATGCTTTGCACGGATTATCTCACACTCGCTATTTAAAGCAGGTATCATAAAACATGCCTCTTCCTCATGGGGTTTATTGTGAAGATTATACAGGATAATGTATGCCAGGCACTTGGAACATTACCAGACATTCATTCAGTAAATGCTCAATAAGTGTCAGCAGTTACTGTAAGCATTTGATGACACTCTGTTCCCATTTTACAGATGCAGAAACTGAGGCCCAGGGAGATTATTAAGGTCACACAAATAGTAAGTGGCAGAGTTGGGGGCTGAACTGGGACTTATTTGGGTGCCAAGTCGGGGGTCCATTCACCTCCCCGATGGAAGAGACCCAGTGACCCCATCCTCCCTGACAAGTGCCTCAAGGAGGAAGCCACAAAAAGCTTGAGTCATACACAGCCCCTGGGTGGGTGGGAGAAAGGGCCCCTCTGCCTCCTTGCTTCAGCCCTCACTGGGCCCCACTGATCAGCGTACACATACCAAGTGAGCTTGCTCACCAGGAGATAAGAGAGCCAGGATGTCCCAGCCCAGATAAGAACAGGCTTGGACCACCCACAGGGTTTAGACATTAACTTTTACAGTCCACAGGCCGCAGAGTCAAGCGGCAGAATCGGGTCAGCAATGTCACAGCCCGCCAGTCCCCAGAGACAACTGAGGCACGTTCAAAGCCAGAGGTGAGGCATCTACATCCTGGTGACCACACAGTGCTCTGGGCTTGGGTCCCCTCACCTCCACAACCTTTCCTGAAGCCAACAGGGGTGCTGGGTACACAGAGGTGCTCAATAAAATACTGGCAACACTCCTGGAAGTAAAGTAAGTCACGGCTGGGAGGTTTGGGCACAGCTCCAGATCTGCCACGGTCCTTCTGTTGTAACCCCTTTCCTGCTTTGAGCCTCAGTTTCCCCATCTGGAAAGTGAAGCTTTCCACAGCTGTAAGGTCATTTGCAACACTGACATTTTAGGTTTCCAGGTGACCGAAGTCACTTTATCATTGAGTAGGCAATTTATATAAGTCCATTCACATCACCCACTAGCAGAGCCTGGACCCTGGTACATGGTCAGTGAGTGTTTGATGAGTGAATGTGAATGACATTTCAGCGGCTTTAAGATACCCAGAAATCAGGGCAAACCAGCCGAAGGGTGACTAATATAGATAACAGTCAGATTCTGCAAAGCAAGCCAGACAAAGCAAGGCAGTCCCCTCCCTCTTCTGCCACCGAAGAGCTGAGATGCCGGCTGCCATCGCTGAGCACTAATGCATACCAGCACTGTGCACGTTCTACAAGCATTCCTTTATGTACTCTGTGAGCAGTTATATTTATCCCTATTTTACAGGGGGGGAAATCAAGGCTTGGTGGGGAAACGGTTTCCCCAAAGCCACTCAGCTCCTAAGTGACAGAACCAGGTATAAACCCAGGTCGGCTTGACTCCAAGACACAGACACTGACGTGTGCAGCCATAGGCAAGCCCCTTTCCCTCGCTGGGCTTGTTTCTTCCTCGGGAAGCATGACAGCTGCTGCAATCAGACCCCCCAGCCCTTCCTCACCGAGAGGCACTGTCCCCTGGGCATGGAGACATCCCTCTGCACAGAAGACACAGGCTTCTGGCTACTCAATAGAAGCCTGTAGAAAGGAGTCCCAAGGCAGCCACCAAAAAGCACAAGAGTCAATACACAGATGTCTGCAGCGTCTCAGCTGGAGGTGGAGTCCCAGAACCTCCGCACCTCTGAGCTCCAGGCCACACAATGTGGCCTTTGAGTGGCGCGGCCCACACCACAGGCCTCCCAGGAACGCCGGCCTTGTTCCTCCACCCCCGCCCACCCACCCCATTCACTAGAAGCCTGGGGAAGGAATTCAGGGGCCCCTGAACCTGTGTGAACTGAGCGCCCCGTATGGAAGGAAGGGCACCTGGATGACCTTGGGGCTCCTGAGTGGGGAGGCAGTTTGCCACGGCAAAGGGACGGCTGGGGAGCCGCTGAGCCTGTTTGGCCCCTTTGCCACAATCTCTGGGTGGGAATTACTCAGTGTGCTGGCTCAAGTCCTGGGGCATCTCTGCATGGCACTGAGGTGACTCAAATCCAGGGGTGCCTACCTCCTTCTGGTACTGTCTAGCCCAGAGGTCAGAAGCATGGTTTCAGGGTCAACGTCCCCTGACCTTGAGTCCAAATGCTGCCCCTGGATGACTTTGGGCAATATGCTTAACCTCTGTAAGCCTCCATTTCCTCCTCTGTAAAACGGGGACAACACATTCCTACCCTGGTGGGCTTTTCGGGGTTAAATGAGATAGCGTTGTGAAAAGAACAAGCACAGTGCCTGGCACCGAGCCAGAGTGTGACAAACGAGTCACTGTCATCATGCTGGCAATCACCATCACTCCGACCTCACCACACCACCTTCCAAGAGATGCCAAGAGCGGGGTTGGGACCAGACCCCGGGCAGATGCAAACTGGACTTTCGGCCCCTGAGGGGCGGACACAGGCAGTTCCGTGTGTGCACATTTTTGATCCACTTGAGCACGTCTGTCCGGAGAGCATTCCCTAAGGCCAGCTGTGCGGGACACAGAGAGGAATGAGCCGGCCCCATGCCGCGGGCCTGACGACGTGACCCCAGCGGAAGGGTCAGGAGACAGACTCACATCTGTAAGCCCAGGAGTGAGCAGGGTCACAGGAAACACACACACACTACTGGAAGCCCGTCTGGAAGGAGACAGCATTTTCAACTAAAATTGTTAAAGGTTTGTGGCATTTGAGATGGTCCTCGAGGGACAAGTAGGATCTGACAAGGGGAGGAGGTGGCGACGTGGAGAGACGGGCACGGCAGGCAGAGGCAGGAAGATGGCGCAGGGTGGGTGTTCATGGAGTACATCCCTACGAGCAGCTCAGCCTTCCTCGACTCATTACCTGAGGAACACAGGCTTCCAAGGAACCAATACACCTGAGTAAACCAAGGTGAACACAGGCTTTCAACACGGGAGTCAGACACACCCGAGTTCCAATTCTTGCGACTCACAGAACGAGTCTGGGACAAGTTCAGAAATATGAGCCTCAGTTTGCTCACCTGTAGAGTGGGGGTAACGGTAGGACCTGCTCCTAGGTGGTGAGCGAGTGGGATGTGTGAGGAAGCAGAGGCGTGAGCAGGGATGTGAGGGGCATATGGGGAGCCCTGGAGGAGAGGACAGTGGTGGACAGGGTCAGATGGTGCACAAAGCCCACGTGGACATGCCTGGGAACGTGGCCAGGCCAGAACCACCTCCTGTGAACGTGACACAGAGACCCCAGCCTGGACACTCCAAAGGCAGGATTCGAGGCAAACCCCAGGTTACTGGGCCAGTGCATCCACATCTACGCGACTCCACCTGCGCCCCGCTGGGGACACCAGCTGCACCACGAGGGTCCACTGCGCCTGGGGCAGAGGCTGGTGAGGGTCACACGGTGAGTCCCGGATGCAGGAAGATGTCGGGAGTCCTGGCTGCAGCCGCGCTCCTGCTGCCACATGGAGCGACTTCCAAGAGGCACCCAGTGCTGCTCCTTTCTAACGTCACAGTCTCGTTCCAGCTCTGGCTTCTTTATGGTCAGAGATGCAATATGTCGGTGACCAACAGCTGGCCGCCGAGCCCAAGACAACAAGCCACAGAAACCCTGGCCGGTGATGTGTGGTCACGTGGACGTGTGTTTACAGCAGGCCCCTCCCACCCACAGCCTGCTGTAACCCTGAGACCTGCACTTCCGCTTTGCAGAATGTTCACTTTCAGACCAGAAGACACACCCTGAGAGGCCCGCGGTCACTTGTTCAGGGACACACACACACACACACACACACACACACGCAAGCCCGCACAGCCTGGTACAGATGCACAGGAAGTTCCCAGAGCCCTCGCAAGCCTATTTTTGGACTCCCTAGACCAGGAGGCCTGGATTACATGCCCACCGCAGCTGGGCAGCTAACTCACAGATGAAAACAATGTCCCCTCACACACTTTTCCAGGAACACTGTCCTCTTGGTTACCTTGACTTTCTTCAGCTTTGACAGAGACCTGGGATGGAAAATATTTCCTCTCCATTCTGCGTGAACAAAAGCAGCAGCACACGCCCATGGCAGACAGCCCTCAGCCTCAGTATGGGGGTGCTTCAGGGAGTGGTGAGGTCTGCGGCTAACTGGAGGTCACATGCCCGCTCAGCCCGAGACAACTGCTGCCATGCAGAAAGGGAGCCTGGAAAGCCCATCTCCAGGTTGTTCAAAAAATGTCAGAAGGCCAGATTTTATGTGATGTCTTCTGACAAAACACTAGCAACGAATTTCTAAAAACATCCCGCATGCCAAACAAAATGTCAGACCTACCTGGCCTGAGGTCATCGGTCTGCAACTGGCTCTAAGGTTGCCCACAGATGGGGGCCGTGGCTCACAGCCTGCCTGCCATGGGAGACACACTCCCGCCCCTGACAGCGAGAGGCTGTGAGTGGTAGAGACCTGCGGTTCGCAACCAGGGAAGATTTTGCCCCCCAGGGGACACTTGGCAACATCTGGAGACATTTTGAGGGGGCTTCTGGGGGCCTCTACTGGCATCTGGGGGGTAGAGGCAGGGGTGCTGCTAAAATTCTGATAACGTACAGGACAGCTCCCCTCACAGAGAATGACCCAAATCCTGGTATAGCCCAAACAGAATCCACAGGGCCTAAGAGGGCTCTGGGGCCACCTTGGGTTTGGGGGGACTGAGGCTGGGGGGACCTGGCACCCCCAGCTTAGGACAGCTGCGGCTCTCGCTGTGGCCCACAAGGACTTCCGTGAAGATTTCAACAGAAGACGATTCCACAGCTGAAAATGTTAGAAAACCCGGGAGCTGAGAAGTGAGCTGTGGGGACAAGACCACTGGTCTCCTGAGCAGTAGGGGTGGGTCCAAGCCCAGCCCCTGTGCCTGAGTGACCCTAAACAAGTCGCTGAGCCTGGCTGGCCACCTCATCTCTAAGAGGACCGTCCTCAAGCTCTGACCTCACAGGGCACAGCCAGGTCCCAACACTCCGCCAAGGGAGGTCCCCACCCCCGACCCAGGGCACCTCCCCAAGTGGCAGCCCTGAGATATGGGGGTGAGTGTGGAGCATCGCACAGCACCAGGGGCAAAGCAGACCCTCCTCAGGTCTCTCACCCTCCAAGGCCACTGGGTGCTAGAGTCCCCTTGTGACGACCTCCCTTTTAACAGGGAGCACGGTGCCCAGGCTAAAGGCTTCGGCAGGCAAAAAGGATTATGCTAGAACTTGACAGAACTGGTTTATTTTCTTTTCCTTCTATTTATGGCAAGTGGGTCCTAGTTTTCCATTTAAGGTAGTGAGACGAAAGTTTCCCTTTAAATAGATGTATTTAATTTCTAAAAAGTGAGTCACCTTCAAATATATATATTAAGTATCACAGAGGTAGCAGAGGACTGGGAGGGGCAGCCCTACCAAGAGTGTCATATAAATAAATATTGTGGTATTTAGCGCCAAGAGCAGGATATTCGCACCTGGGGGGCTGGGGGGACCCCGGGAATATACCATGACACGAGAGGCGTTCCACGCCAAGCAAAGGAGTCACTGCTTTGTTTGGTAGTCAGCAAAGAGACTCCTGGGCAGATAAACTCCCTGCAAAAGTCTGACCAGACAAAACCCAGGGGGCAGAGGGACGTCTGACCTTGCCCTGTGCCGGTCTCCAGGGCAGGCCAGGGTGGCCAGGCCTGCTGTGTGCACATGAAAGGCCATCCCGCACTCAGGGCTGCTGTCATCATCCCCCCTGACGTCACCTTTCTTATGGTTTGGGGGTGACACGGTCACAGGAAATGTTCACCAGGTGAAAGGCAGAGAAGCCAGAAGAGCCGGGTCTGCAGGAAACCGGGAGGCCGAAGGGCATAGTGGGAATGGAAAGGGCTGGAGGAGGGAGAGATGGGCAACGGCATCAACTAAGCGCCCAGTTGGCCAGACACTGCCTGTATGGCTCACTGCGTCCTTACGACAGGAAAAGGTTTTACCATCATCCGCATTTCAGAGATAAAGAGATAGAGACTCAGAGGTTAGCTAAGAGCTGTATTTGCACCAGGTCACAGGACTGGAGTCAGTTCCTCCACTGCAGAGCAGGGAAGAAGAGAACAAATGCATGAGACACACATGGAGAAGAAGCAAAGGGACGCTGAGACTAACCAGATTAACGGCTGAGAGAGAGGGCAGACACTGCCCTGTGAAACCCCCGAGGTTTCACAATACCCACAACCCGATCACAATCCCACCTCTCGGACCCCATCTCCTCCCACCCCAACCCAGGCACCCTGGCCCTTTGCTGTCTTTGAGCACAGTAAGCTCGCGCTCACCTCAGGGCCCTTGCACTTGCTGTAGCCTTGATTCTCCCTCTGCTGGGTGAAGAGCTGACATAGAGCTAGGACGGCCTTGTACATCTTACTCCTCAAACCCCTGGAATGTTTGAACGGGGCAAAATAACCTTTGGACTGGGCCAAACTAATGTTGTATTCCACACAACTGTTTGTAAAGCTAGTAAGAAAGCACATTTCCTGACTATGAAGACGTTCTCGAGAATGAGACCACCATGTATAGCTAAAGAAAAATGTGGCTGTTTAGCACCTATACAAATTCTTTCCTCCTATTCATGTAATGACTTTCCTTTCCTTCTCATAAAAACCCCTTGCCTTCACCCCGTAATCGGAATACTGGGTTTCTGCCTGCATCAGTGCTTCCCGAATAGCTATTCATTAATCTGAAATAACATCTTGTTGTCTCTCACTTTAGCTTTTTATTTTTAGATTAACAACTGGCTCCTCTCAAAGGTCACACATCGAAGGCAACTTGTCCTGTCCCTTGGCCACACCTCCAACTTTATATCAACCTTGGTCCTTTTCATAACCGGAATTATGTGCTGACGTATTTATTGGCTGTCGGCCCCAGCAGACGATAAGCTCCACGAGGACTGTACCTCTTGTTCACTGCTGAATCCTCAGCCCCTAGGACAGAGCCCGGCACACAGTAGGTTCTCAGCAGTAAGCTCTCAAAGCCACACACAGTCTGGTCTCCCTTCCTACCCTTCTCTGTCTCTCTTGCTTCGCCTGCTCCAGCCACAACAGCTTCTGCCTGGTCCTGCCTCAGGGCCTTTGCACGTCCTATTCTATCTCCTTGGCACTTGCTGCCCCTAAATTCTTGCAGCTCTGCCCTCCATCTTGTTTTATGGGCCTTGGCAAAAATGTCACCTCATGAGAAAGGTCTTCCCTATCCATCCTATTTGAAGCACCTGTTTCTGACCCCCACCCCAAAAACCTACATCACATTTCCCCATTTATTTTTTTCCTGCGTATTTATCGATTGCTGAAGTCCTCGCACTTCTTTATTTGCTTCCATGTTGCCCGCTTCTACCACTAGACTTTGAGCCCAGTGAGGCCAGGACCCGGCCTGTCTTGTCATTTCTGCATCCCCAGGGCCTGGAACAGGGCTTGGCACAACGAAGGAATTCAACAGAGACTTGTTTATATGAATAAATAGAGAATGCAGCTGTCTGACAAGGCTGCAGGCCCTTAAGTCCCCAAGATGACCCAAGCTTCCAGAGATAAGAGCCGGAAGTCCTGGGGTGACGAGGCAACAGAGCAAGACATCAGGGTTTGCTGTGCTGTCAAGAGGCTGAGCAAGACCCGGGGTCAGGACCCAATCAGAAGGAACTTCCAACTCCTCACAGTCTGCAAGACAGGTCTCCACAACCACCTTCACTCCTCGTCCAGGTTCCGCACAAAGCAAAAGCTTTAGAACAGGAACATTTCTCTCCTCCCCGCCAGCTATCAATAGCTGGGGAATCGCTTGGGTCAAAAGCAAGACCAATCAAGGTCAGTTTCAGGGCACGCTCTGTGGGCTGCAGGTCCCCCACTGACCAGTCCCCCCAGGCCAGGGCTGGCTCCAAACAGCCTCAGCTGCCTTGGGGGACCCACCTGGACCTTCCCTCCGTCCCCTGCTCTGGACCAGCCCTGGGCAGGATGAAGGCAGGTCCTGTCTACAAGACTCATAACTGCACTAAAATGAGACCGGTAGGATGAGAGAAACAAAGGCGGCAGAGAGAAGAGGAAAAGGAGGTAACTTTCCCCTGGAAGTACCAGGGAAGAATTTCAAAGGCCTCGTGGAGCAAGTCCGCAGACCACAATGCGAAGGGCCTGCCGGGAAGAAGGCACTAGAGGAGCAAAGACCTAGAGTGTCACCTGCAAGCAGCGTAGACGAGCCGGAGAACAGGCCTGGGAAGGGATCGACAGATGGCAGCCTCTAATGAGCCTGTTCACCAGGCAAAGGGTCTACAGTATGTGAACAATGGGGGTGATGGGGGGGGGGATTAGACCCCACAAGCTCAGGGGACAACTTGGCAGGCCTCACGAGCTCAGTGACCAAAAGTAACCACACAGGATGGTCTGATCATAAATTCCTAACTGGACAGGTCACAGCACGTAGTCACATCCCAGGCTCATAGTTTCCTTAGCAAAGGTCAGTCTTTACCTTAAGTGAGCCCTGTCCACTGTTCTCATGCACCTAGGATAACATACCTTCGAAATGTCAGAGTGATTTTCTTTTCTAGCCTGCTCGAAGGCACAACCAGGACACCAGAGCAGGAGACCACAGAACCCCTCGTTATCTGGTTCCCTGTATACCATCTCTATGTGCTATAAATGTTATTCACTACCCTGTACCCACCAATGGAAAAGGAGGGTGTCTCTCTGTTTCACTTTTTATCCAATCCCAGAGATTTCCCCACTTAGCTTTCTCCCGTCCCCTGAATCTACCACCAATGGATTTCATGTACCTTCCTTAACATTCTCTCTTTGATGCTAAATGTATAAAATGAGCTGTAGAACTGCCATTCTCCAGAGCATTTGCTCAGTCCGTTGTGATTTTGCTTCCGGGCATGTCCTCAAAATTTTGGCTCAGATAAACTCTTATGTTTTCTATAGGTTTGGACAATCTTTTGTCAACAAATATATTCTGAGGGCAACAGAGAGCTATTGGAAGGGCTTTCCTTCCGGCCGTGTGATGTGAGTAAGGTCCCTCTGCCATGATTGTTGAGGACTTCTGTATGTCTGGCCTTGCGACTAATGTGCTATGTGACTCTGGGTAAATCCCAGACCCTCTCTGGCCCACAGTTGTCTCATCTTTCAAATGAGTGATTGGCTGCGTGACACCCAGCTACAGCGCTCTGTGGTTCAGTCAACACTTCTGTGGTCTGGCTCCAGGGTGTGCCAGAGCCTGCTGTCACTGGCTGGTGACAACCGACTGTTACACTGTCAGGAATTTTTGTAAGCTGGTTGTCAAACACAACCATTATTAAACACTAAGTTATATAACCTTTAGCTTTAAAAATGCTTTTAAGAACAAAGATGATAAACACTCAAAATTTATCACTCTCCTAATTGTTTTACTACATTCTACTGTTATCTCTATTCTTGAAGTTATTTCCATCTACTGTACCTGCAAGGCCAAAGTGCTCCATCGTGGAGGTCTCCTGCACACCCTTTCCAACTCTCAGTGGAATCACCTTTGCACCTTGAAACTGACTGAGGCAGGAATACTTACATCACACAAACTGGCAGATGCCACAAAACCAGGGCTGTTCTTCCCAGGGGGTTGGTCATTACACATTTCCCATAAATGCCACTCTCTCCCTCACTCCCATAATACATGTAGGAAAAGAGACCAGCCCTCAAAGACTTCCCAGAAACCGAAATCTAGCTCAGGGCTGGGGTGGGGAGGGGGAATGTTGAGGGCAGGGGCTTTTATAAGCCAGAGGAAATTCATGAGGACAAAGCAGGGTTTCCTGCATGCAGTCCCTTTTGGGGGCCTGTGTGTAGGTCCACAGCTGCACTGTAGGCACTGTCTAGCATCCACTAGCCCCACGTGCCTACTGTTGAAAATTTACTATTGTATTCACTTTTAATTAACTTAAATTTAAAAACTCACACTAGATTCTGTTATTGGGAAATATCTAAGAATGGTAGAAAAACTGGGATGGGAATCTGTTTTGTTAAATTTTATGACATCTAAATATAGATCAACTTTATGATAAACTGTAAATTTTATGACATCTAAATATAGATTTCTGAAGAGAATTTAGCTCCTGCATTGAGATGTGTTAGAAGTGTAAAACACACACTGGATTTGAAAGCTTAGAATGAAAAAAAAGAAAATCATCTCAATTTTATGTTGATTACATATCAGAATAATATTTTTGATAGACTAGGTTAAGTAAACTTATTTAAATTCATTTCATTTTTTTGTTTTTGCTTTCTTTAATGTAGCTATTAGGAAATTTACAATTACATATGCAGTTCACATGTTATTTCTCTTGGGTGGTGCTGGTATAGATAAATTTGGGTTGGTTTCCCTCCCACACACACTTACACCATTTGATATTCAAAAGCAGAAGTAAGTGGTCATAAGAAACCACTAGAAGGATTTTGCTAAGATTACAAATTCTGGAAGAAAATGCGCTAATCTTGTCAGATTGCAGGCGGGTGGTGTGGTAAATGACCCATGCCCCTTCCAAGGGAAAGGTCTGTCCCTGGGTACTGTGCCTGGGGAAAGAGCCCAGGACACTTGGGCAACAGCCCATTGCTCATCCCAAAGCCCCGCCCCTGAGAGCAGACCGCAGGCCCAGGACTGGTCTTGTCAAAGACACCCACACAGAAAAGCTGGCTCCCAGAGCCACGCAGAAGCCCTAGGCCTGACCACGAGATGGGTCCAAGAATAATCACATAGAAGGAAACCCCAAAAAGTCGGTGCATCCTTCAACCCTGTGACTCAGAACAAGATTTCTCCCTTCCACACGCTTGCACACACTGCCCCTCTATTTAGAATGCCCTTCCTTCTCATGTCCCTCTGGAGAACTCCTATGCATCCTTCAAGGTCCAGTTCAAATGTTCCTTCCTCTGAAGCCTTTCCTGATCAAATGATGCTCCCACATCACACCTTTTGGCGTCTGGCCTATTCTATTCTTACCACTTCCTCAATGCTTTTTAACCCTTGCTCCCTTAAATATGATTTCTTTCTAACACACAGAATACATGTCTCTCTCCTGGAGAAATTGCCAGCATTACCTAAAACTGTATTTCTCCAACTTAAACAAGCATCAGAGTCACCTGGAAGGGTCCTTAGAACAGATGGCTGGGCCCCACCCCAGAGTTCCTGATGTAGCAGGTCGGGGCTGGGGCCTAATAGTCGCATTTTTAACAAGGTCCAGGTCCTGCTGCTGGTCCAAGGACTGTACTCTGAGAACCACCGATGGAAACAACCAAGTGCAAACTCTTCGCCGTGGCACGTAAGGCCTCCCATCACTTTACTGCCTTCATCTCTCACCACGAGCTGCCGGAATCCTCGTCGACCCCTCCTCCCAACACCTTACCTTTCACACCTGTGCTGTGCTCTCTGCTTGAAACCCTCTCTCCCCCTTGATCCACCCAGTTCTAGTGCCACCTTCCTTGACTTCACAATGTCTAAAACCCAAGTCCCCAAAATGAGGAGAGGGCACTTTTCGAGGTCGACATGGTCGGCTGCAGGGGCCTTACAAAACAGGATGTTGAGAAACGTAGCAGCAGCTCCGGATGAGAACACACCAGCCAAAAGTGACAACTCTGGGACAGAAAATGCTGGTGTATTCATATAATTCTTCTGTTTCAAATAATGGGAAATAGACCCCCACTTGGTCCCCCACCGCCCCTCACAGGATGCCTGAGTTTTAGGAGCAGAACTACTGAGGCTTACCAGAGAAATCTGGGTTTCATCTGAGAAAAGGATCCTGCTGTCTCAGAAAACCAAAGGCAAGTTTGGAGACCACTGTTGAAGTTGATCCCACATAGAGTATTACATGTCAACTCCAAACTCCCCATTGATTTCCTATGATGCAACTAAAACATAGTAACACTCTCTCTATACATAATAAACGAGCATGCTAGAAGGTAAAATGCTTCAAACGTCCCCTCCTAACCCCCAATCATGAACAATAACCGTGCTGTGCGCAGTGACCTGAGTCTGGCTGCTCGCAGCTCCCGCACCATTCCAGAAGGCGGCCCCCCGAGTCTCAGCTCCCTCTGCAAAATGTCTACTTCAGATTGGACACATCTTCCAAGTGCATCCAGAATGCACTTGAGACTTCACCCGCACATCATTTTGTTACAAATGTACTGTTTGGGGAATATAAATGTATGATTTTACATATAAAACATTGGCTGAAAAAAAGTTTGCGGAGAGACACGAAACTTCTGGAAAGTTTGGGTTTTACAAACTGAGGCATTCATACTAGGAGAGCGTCAACGGGGAGATATTCTGCAGGGCAGGTTTCTTCCATGAAAATGGGGTACTCCAGATATCTCTGGAGTTGAGGGGTGATGCTGAGTTTGGAAGGTGGGGCTTGAAGCTGCACTTGCACTGTGCACATCAAAATCTGAGGTTGCAGACGGAGAGTGGGGGGGATGCTAAAGGACCCCCAGTGAAAGGAATCCCCGTGTCGTAGCCAGAGCAGTGGTGGTAACTGCAACTGCTATAAATAACAGAACAGCCAACACTCACCACGCTCTGACACGTGCCAGGTACTCTGCTAAGCACCTGCCAGCTCGGACATGTGCCAAGTACTCTGCTAAGCACCTTCCATGCATTAACTCATTTAATCCCCGTAACAACCCTACGAGCTAGGCTGTATTACCATTGCCATCTTACAGATAGAGAGATGGACGCACGGAGATGCTGAGGCCTTGCCTAGGGTGATCCAACTTGTAAGCAGCAGCACAGGGATTCGAGGCCAGGCAGGAGAGCCTTAGGGTGCCTTCCTGCTCTGAACCACTGTCCCCAACCCCAGAAGTGGGGAGGTTCTGCAGAAAGGAGAGGGCAAGAGACCCGCAGCCCCCCTACTTCACCTTCTCCTTGCCCCAGCCCTTGCCCTCCAAAAAGATGCTGAGAAAAAGCTGAGGACCTCAGCCCGGGACCAGGAGGGCCGAGGGGGCCGGCGGGCGAGGGGTGCCCTTACCCACAGCTTCCCATCGTAGTAGTAGGCTCCCAGGAGCTTCACGATGTACGGGTGGTCACAGGTGGCCAGAATCTCGATCTCCACGATGTAGTCCTCCAGCTCTTCTTCACTCTTGGTCTCAATGACTTTGGCAGCGGCCAAGTCACCCGTCTCCTTGTTCTTGGCCTGCGAAGTGGGGACACAGAGGTCAGCAAGGGGTGCGGGCAGGAAGCTGCCCCCTGGAACAGCACAGAGAGCCTCGTAGAAGCAGAGGCCGGATGTCCAGCCGGGGACAACGAGGCTGAAGCCGGACATACACTGTTCTGGACGATGGCCAGTGCGGCTCATGTCAGCACAGAGGAGCACACATGAGAAAGAACGTTCTATGTTTGATAACAGTGCATATTTTGGAAAAGTACAACACACCCATACTATGAGATGAATGAAAATACAAGAATGGCACAGCGCAACAAATACGAATACGACTGTTGAGTTGTTCAGTAAAAAATCCAAGTCACTGAACAATAAAAGTAGTACAATACTTTTATACAAAAAAAAGGAGGTGTGGGAAACGCTTTCATAAATGCTCCCATATATGTAAATACATGGAAACGTCTAGAAAAAGACTGCCTGGCAGCAGGGTGGGAAGCAGCCTCAGATGGGGAGAGATTCAAAGGGCACTTTCATCCTCTCTGTATTGTTTAAAAATGTTAATAGGAATGTGTCACGCATTTATTTGCATCACTCCATATACACGATAAATAAAATAGAAAAGGGTTTTAAGTCAGTGCCCACCAGTTACACTGAAGGGTAGGCATAACCATAGTTCTCTTACTTGATCCAAAAGGGAATGAGAGAATTTCATACCTACAAGGATGCCTGTAATTTTTTTAAAAAAACAGAAAATAAGCGTTGGTGATGACATGGAGAAACTGGAACCCTTGTGCACTGCTGGTGGGAACGTGACATGGTGCAGCCACTGTGGACGACAGCGTGGCGTGTCCTCAAAAGGTGAAACAGATCTACCACGTGGCCAGCACTTCCACTCCTAGGCATATGTGCAAAAACTGAAGGCAGGGATTCGAGAGATACCTGTGTCCACAGCAGCGTTACTCACAAGAGCCAAAAGGTGGAACCACGCCAAGTGACCATCAGCAGATGAATGGACAAATTGTGTGTGTGCATTCAATGAAATAATGTACCATTCAGCCTTAAAAAGGAATGGAATTCTGATACATGCTACAACACGGATGGACCTGAGGACGTTATGCTAAGGGACACAGGCCAGTCACAAAAGGACAAATACTGTATGATCCCACATACATGACGTCCCTAGAGGAATCAGATTCATGGAGACAGAAAGTGGAACAGAGGTTACCACAGGCTGGGGGAGGGGAATAGGCAGTGTTTCATGGGGACAGAGTTTTTGTCTGAGGATGAAAAAAAAGTTCTAGAAATGAACAGTGAGGTTGCACAACATTGTGAATGTACTTAATGCCCCAGAATTGTACACTTAGAAATGGCTAAAATGGTCAATTTAATGGTCTGCATATTTCACAACAATTCTAAAAACTGAGAGCAGGAGAGAAATGACAGTGAGTGGTGCAAGCAATTCCACCCACGATGAGCTGCTGTCTGGGAAAAGGGAGCAGAACCTCCCGTCCCTTCAGGTGGTCCCGTGAGGCGCATGGGCTGCTGGGAGCATTCACCCACCGTGCTGCTCGGGGTTCCGGAGTTTAGAAGAGCCCACTTGCCTACAACACGGGCCCTAAAAGTACGCCGTGCATCTGGAGACTTTGGTCAGCAACGGATTGGAAAGCACAGGAAAACAGGCTGCTCTGGACTCTGTGAGCAGCCGTGCTGGTCTCCCGGTACCTCTCTGGGGACAGCAGCACATACCACTCGCCTCACAGGACGACTCTGCAACCTGATCCACTGGAAACGCCCACGGCCATTCACTCCTGTGCACCTAACTGCCCACGGATGACGATGGGCAGTCACATCACCTCATGTCATCACCGCGGTAACCAGCACTTCAGCGTCCCCTTTTCTACGAACAGGCAAGTCCAGGCTTAGCGAGGCGACCTGACTGGAACTAGGGTAGTGGCACCAGAATTTAAATCCGGGTCCTCTAACTTCCAAGATTCCATGCACGTCCCACTACTGTACAAAGTCTCCCTATCATCTCCAGAACTCAAAGCCTCCAAGACCAGATGGCAACAGATACTTACCCGTGCTCCCAGGCCAGCCCTGTACAGGGCACCCACAACCAGGAGACACAGAAACCCTCCCGGCCTCAAGGACCTCAAGGTCCAGCTGGAGAGACCCACCCTCTCTCTGGTGCCAGTGGGGAGACAGTGTGCTTATGAGAGCTGGGTGGGAACTGGGGGGCAGGGAGGGAGGGGCTGAACCTCAGCAGGGAGCCTTCTGGAAGGGAGTGATGCCAATAGGCAATTTTTACATTCATTTGTAAATTTACTCTGTGTAGGGAAAGGTTTCTGTTCACTGAGCCACCAAGTCCCCAGGGTCCCACATTTCTCATGGGCCCACTCTGCACGGGACACTGGTCTACACAGCACATGTGCTTATCTCCTCAGCAGCCTACTATGCAGCAGCTCTTATCTCATGCACAGACGAGGACGCTGAGGCAGAGTCCCCCAGCAACTCTGGTGACAAAGCGGGGTCTGGAATGCTGGCGTCCCACTCCTGACGTCCACGTTCTTCCTCCGTCACAGTCCCCTTGGAGTCCAGAGCCTAGGAAACCATCCACATCTGGCCCAGGAGCCCAGTTCAGGGAAGGCCATTCCCCAGGGTCAGTTCTTGTCCTAAAATTCTCCCTGCTCACTTGGCCCTACTTGGATGGGATCCTTTCCCCTAAACTCAGTTTTGAAAGCTTGTTCAGAACACCGTAAAACCCCATCAACTGAGCAGTCAGGCGTGCTCGCGCGTGTTCTCTCTCTCTCTCTCTCTCTCTCTCTCTCTCTCTCTCTCTCTCTCTCTCTCTCTCTCTCTCTCTCTCTCTCTCTCCTCCCCCAACCCCCTCACTGTTGCTCTAAACAGATTATGCATCTGCCCTTTCCTTTCTTTCTGATTTTCTTCTGTCGCACCCGAGGACCGTCAAAACATCCTTTCAGACTGTACAACACTCACCACCTCAGCTCCGCCTCCTCTCCAAACCCAGAAGAGCAGGAAAAACTCTGCTCCTTCACAGAGAAGCTGGAGGGCTTAGTGTGTGGCCTTGACCATGGTCTCCCAGTCCCGGGCCAGAGCAGCAAGGGGCTGGGCTGAGCTGGGCAAGGCCACCCCTCCGTCACTCATCACTCACACTCCTGAGAGTTGGCGAAGGAGGCTGCCTGTCGCCTTTTCCAGGGTTTCCTTAAAAGGGATCCTGGAGGTGGGGGAGGCCCAGGCAGGGACCGTTTTTTTCCAGGGGTGCACAAAACCTGGTTGCAACCACGCTGAAAGGCAGCACAGCCCACATGGCCGGGCCTCCAGCAGGGCTCCTGTGTCCACACGGAGGTACACGTTGCCCAGCACCTGGCTCAGATTTTACAGTGCCCAGCGCCTGCCCGAAAGGGGTTAGCAGCAATCATGGCACACAAAGTGACTTGGCCAAACTTAAATTCTTTAAAAGCCTGCTTGAGGCAGCAATCCATCACCATGAGGCCCCAGAGGACGTAATAATGGCTGACGATAAAAACAAAACAAAACAGCTAACAGTACATGAGCACTCACTGTGTGCCAGGCTAGGGCAGGTCTTAAATGGAATTGCTCACTTCATCTTCCATGCAGCCTTTGAGGGAAAATACTAGCATTCCCAATTTACAGATGAGGAAACTGAGGTTCAGAGAGGCACAGTGATTTGCTTCAGTTCACACAGCAAGGGGTGGGGGTGAGGGCTGGAGCCAAATGTAAGGTTGCCTGAGCTCCGAATCACTTCCCCACAGGTCCTTCTGGCGAGTACCCAGTGTTCCCTGCTCAGTCTCCCTTCGCTAAAGATAAATGACAATCATACCCAATAGCACACTTGACAGCTGTGAATTACTGAACCTGCCAGAATTGAATCTGCCCTCAAACCATTAAGGCAGGTATTAGCCATCACACCCATTTCCCAGATGAGCAGACTGAGGCTCAGAGAGGTATCAGGACCACCCAGGATTGTGGAATGTGGTCATCTCCTAACACCCAGTCCAGTGTTCTCCTCACTCCACTAGGCTGCCAGGAATCAGCTTATTCCCCATTCATTCATTCAACCATTATTTACTGAGCCCACGTCAGTGTGAGGCACTTTTCTAGTGAACACGACAGTTGCTGCCTAGAGGGTTCTTTTTGGGTCAGAATCACTGCTGCCCTATAACATAATCCACCCGCCCCTGGTTTTGCTGCAGCAGCACTAACCCACCCTCATTCCCAGGCCCTAACATGCAATGGAGCCGATTCCACCCCCATCTCTACACGTGGGTGACTCATCCTGGCCAATCAGAACACAGTGACTGGCTCAGGGATAGGGATGTGATCAAGTCAGCCAATGAAATGCAACCTCAGAACAATCGCTGAGACCCCTGAGATGGCCCCAAACCCTGCTGTACTTCTAGCTCAGCACTGCCTGAGGCAGGCCTGGAGCTGCTGGGCCATCCTGCCCCCAAGGGGAGCCTTGAAAATGAAACTAGCGGAGCCGAGAACTGAAGCAGCAGAGTCTAGAGAGGGCACGAGAGGACACTATTTGATCCCCACCAGGGAGTTGCTACTATTAAGAACCCCGTCTTATATGCAAGAAAACTCATGCTCAGAAAGGTCAAATCACTTGCCCAAGGTCACACAGCCAGTAAATAACAGGGCTGGGGGTTGGATTCATGCTTGTGTGGCTTCAAAGTCCATGTTCATAACCGTTTTGCCAGAGGTGCCTGTAAATTCTGCAAAAGTCCTCTCTGGGCCTCAGTTTCCCTCTCTGCACAGTAGGAGGGTGGAGAAATGATGCCCAAGGTCTCCGTGGTCTGATGTGAGGGCATCTGAGGGAATGGGAAGGTCTTGGAAAGCTAAGGGTGGTCCAAGTGGAAGGGGCACCCGTAGGAGGTGACAGGCAGGGAGTTGCATAAAGAACAAGTGGCTCTCTGTGGCCTCTGACGTCCGTTTCTCCCACCGGCTGAGGCAGGGCTGGGGTCCAGCGAAGATTCGGGGAGCTCTCCCCCAGCCCTGCTGTCCGGCCTTGACTAACGCCTCAACCCACAGACTGGAGAGCAGACACACAGCGGACTGTGTTTTCTGGCCCAGGCACCTCTGCGGGAACAATCCTCCCCCTTGTGTGGCGCAGGGCCCAGCCTGGAGGAGGTGGGGACAGCCCTCCCTGCCAGGAGGGAGCCCTGCCCCAGCCACGGGGCCCAGGCAGGGGCTGTGGGCTTCCTGAAAGTACATCGCACAGTGGCAGCCAGTTGGGGACAGCCCCCAGGCTCTCCCCTGCCCTCCTGGCTGCAGGCTGATTGCCGTGTGCCATGCCTCCCCCTCCGGGGTACAAGCTGACATCACAGAACTCAGGGACCAGAAAGAACATTAGCCACCACTCCTAAACCCCTACGCCCCAACCTCCACTCTGCAGATGAGGAGCAGAAAAAGGTGCAACAGTGACCAGTGTCCAATCTGTGACAGCTCCTTCCCTGCAGAACAGAAGACCTCCTACCTCGGGCAGAGTGAGAGCACGAGAGTGAAAGGACCCGTAGGGAGCTTTTCCTGGCCTAGGAGCAGGTGGGGCTGCCCGGTGAGGAATCTCAGCAGCAGCAGGGAAATTGGGCAGCATCCATGCTTCTCGAGGATTCACGAGTCCGGTTTCCTTCAGGAACCGCCTCTCCCTCACTCGGTGCAAGGGATTCATGAGGGGCTGAGCTCACCTGGCCCAGGCCCAGCCAGTCGCTCCTGACCCTCTGTCACAGCCAGTGGCTCAGACACGCCTATGGGATCCAAGGCAGGCCAAAAGGGTTGTACCTCGGTGACTTTTTGGTTTGTTTTGATTTTTCGTTAAAGGCTTTTTCTTTCTCTAGGGTTGCTAAACTGGCAGACTGGAAAGCTGGACGGTCTTCAGTGCATTTTGTCACTCCTTCTAAGAGTCTGCCTGAGGACGAGGCCAAGGCCAGGGAAGCAGGGCCCACAAATAGGAGGGCAGAGGCTGAGGGTCTGTGGACACCTGGAACCAGCTGTTCCTGAAGGCCAAGTCCACCTTAGACTTTTCAGTTCTGTGAGCCAATGAACTCCCTTCTGGACTTGTACCACTGACCACCAGAAAGGAAATCAGCTCCCCGTCTCTGGGAGCGTTCCAGCAAACAGCAAATAGCTGGAAGTAATTCACACAACACGTGTGGAACAAGGGCCACCTTCACTCCCAGTCGCATGTAACCTACAAAGCACCCTTCACCGAGCCCTGGGGGGGCGGGGGCTGACTGATAATCCACAATGGTCACTAACAGGCCGCAGGCAAACAGAAACCATGGGGGTCTTCTGCCAAAACAATCTTCCTCCAAAAAAGTGGAGAGGATCATTTTACACTTTTCAATCAACAAAACAAGGAATAAGGACAAGCTCCCGTGCTGGTGACAAAACGGGTGGTAAAATAGGTACTCATCACTGACAAGAAAATAAACAGAGTCCATCTTCTAAAGACAAAAATTAGCAATAGGTTTTAAGAGCCTTGAAAATACCTTTTAAGCCTATTATCCCTCCTTCCTGAGACTTTAAGGCCAGGACATAATTCCGAAAAAGACAACTGGAGAGATGTACCAAGATCATGCTCACACTGGTCCAAAATAATGGCAAAAAAGTGGAAATAACCTTAATGTTCCACTGCAAGACAATGGGTGGAATTAACTTGGTGGGATATTGAGCAACCCTTTAAAATGATAAATAGGAAGATGATATAGGAATGAGATAAAAATAATGAGGCCATAATAATAAGTTAACAAAGCAGGATAATAAAATTATGGCTAAGTTATAACTGGGAAAACTGTGCACCTATGGACAGGGAAAAGTTGAAAACACAGCCTAAGAAACGCAAGTGGTGATAGAGGTCAATTTCAGCCCATGACACCTGGCAATGCCCACAGGGTCCCAGCGAGGACAGACGGGGGCTGTGCCAGAAAGTGACCGCCTCATCCTGACCATGTCTGTCTTCTCAGGAACCCACTTTGTGCTGCGCAGTCCACTGTGGTAGCTACTGGCCACACTGTGGCTATTTAAATTACATGAAATTAAATTTGTAGTATCCCGGTGGCACCAACCAGCTTTCAGGTGCTTAATAGCCACGTGTGGTTAGTGGCTCCCATACTGAAACAAGCACACACAGAACACTCAATCCCTACAGAAAGTTCTAGTAGGCAGCTTTGCACACAAGGCTGCACCTGGCAGAAAACGCATTCTCACAGAGGTCAGTGAGGGAGCATCTGAAACCCACTCCCATGTCCCAGACCCAGCGTCAGAAACAGGTATTTCTTTTTCTAGAGTGGGTAGAACCTCAGGTGGGGATCATGTGTTGGTGAGGTCTCCTTGCAACCTGGCTGGGCAGCGGGCGTGAGGGACGGCTCGCAGCTGACCTGTCAGTGGGTCAGAGCGAAAGAATGGAGCAGTCAAGGCTAAAGGTTTCTATTTCCCCATCCTGTTGATTCTGGACGGCTGTGCCAGGCTTGTGTCAAATGCAGTTCAGGCCACTGGAATCAAGAAAGGGCTTGGTCTGTGTCCCGTAACATACAGCTGTGTGTCCCTGCATAGTGATGATGGCTGCCAATTGCAGGAAAGGCTTGGACTCTATTAAGGAGCGAGGAAATCTGGCCCCAGAGGGAACCAAGGTCACAGCAGAACTGGCTACGTGCAGGGGAAGGGCCCAACGTAAATTCCAGCAGAGTGGTCTGAGGGCGGCAGACACAGAGCCTGGCGGCCAGTGTGGCCTTAGGCTCAGATTCCCAAAGCGTCCCTGGCTGGCAGAAAGGAGTCAGTCATGGAGTGGAGCCGTGTATGCACCCCGGCCCACCTTCCATTGGCTCGAGTCCCTGCGGGCCTAAGGGTAAAACAGGGCTGCTGCAAGGCGTCCTGTGGCCTCCTGTGGCCTCCTGACAACAAGCACCCCACCTTTCTCCAGCACAAGTGCATGAGGTATGACAGGTCCTGCCACCTCCTTCTATTGAAGAGGGAACGAAGGCCCAGGTAGAGGTAACTGTCCCAGGTCCTGCAGTGGCTGCCTGGACTCAAACTCAGGTTGGCTCTGCCCGGTGCGCTTTCCACTCAGTGGCCCACTAGAATAAATATTTCCAGGGGTCTCCTGGCCCCAGAGGCTGTGTATGCCAATCCTCCTTCCCCACATCTCCCTCCATTGCCTTCAACCAGAAATACTCCTACGATGACCCTTCCTTCAATGGCTCCCTGCTGCTGACACGATAAAGCCCAAACTCCCTGGCCCAGCATCGCGGCCCTGGCTTTTTTGCCCCGTCTACTTTTCCAGGATCCCACGACCTCCCCATGTCCACGCCATGCTACAGCCTGTGTTCTCCGGCTTCCTACTTCCATGCCTTTTTTCATGTGTGTAACCTGTGTTTAAGCTTCCTACAAAGCCTAACTCAAACAGAGGCTGCCCCATGAAATGTTCCCAGGACCCCTTCCCACCCCTATACCAGAATTTCCTCACACCACGTTAGGGCTTTCGTCATAGACCAGCTGGTGCCATGGTCATTTGT
The DNA here is from genome assembly GCF_057876585.1 of Rhinolophus sinicus. Classification (NCBI taxonomy): domain Eukaryota; kingdom Metazoa; phylum Chordata; class Mammalia; order Chiroptera; family Rhinolophidae; genus Rhinolophus; species Rhinolophus sinicus. Next base: position 105,395,700 of record NC_142505.1, read on the forward strand.
GTTCACAGATTCTCTCTCTGACCTGGCTGGGAGCTCCGAAAGGCTAAACCCATGTCTGATTCATTTTAGTCAACCCCACGGAACCTGGCCCAGAATAGCCGGTGGATAAATGGGAGCATGGGAGGGTGGGTAAATGGCAAGATGGGAGAATGGGTGGCAGACAGGCAGATGGGTGAGTGGATGGATGAATGGGCCCGTGGGCCGGTTGGTGGATGGATAAATGGGATGGTGGGTATGTGGGTGGGTGAGTGGATGGATGAATGGGAGAGTATATGGAAGGATCAATGTATGGGAGGCCGGTGGATGGATGGATGGATGATGGATGGATGATGGATGGATGATGGATGGATGATGGAAGGGTGGGTAGGTGGATAGATGAATAAATGCATGAATGAATGAACGAACGAACTGGTGTTTGTGTCTACTTGCAAACAGACAGAAATGAGGCCCTCGACATAACAGAAAGGAAAGCAACAAGAAGTCCATTTTCTCCTCAACACATTTAGGTTCCTGAATCTCTAGCTGTTCAGTTTTGGAAGCTGGGCCTCTTTACCTTGGAGGAGCCACAGGCTTTGATGGCGCCAGGACATACACCGTTAACGAGCCCTGCCAAGTGGACAGAAACCATCAATAATCGCCAGGGCCAAGTTTCAGCTCAGCGACAAACGAGTTTCAGAACAAGCAACACTTAAGGACGACAAAGATTATGAAGCACAAAAGCAGAGGAGTGACATGGTCTCCAAAGACAGCATTTAATACTCTCTCCCTCGGGGAAGAGAAGCCTGGCAAGCCATCCTGGCATGACGGGGAAATGCCGAGCCTCAAAATCCTTCAGGGCCGGCAAATAAAAACCGAAAACCCAAACAGGAGTGGCCCCAAAGGTATCACGTCATGCCCTTGGCCGCAAACCCAGGCAACCTGTCCAACTTGGCCAGCGCCGTGGGAGCCCACAGCTCTCAGCTCTTCAGAAGCGATGGGGAATCCAAGCCTGCATATCACTGATAAAGGAGGGGAGGAAGGCGCGTGAGCGCCGCCTCCTTGGGGCCACTGTGCCCACCTTTCCCAGGCTCCCTGTAGCCAGGGGAGGATGCGTGCTGAGTCATGGCAGGAGGGTGGCCTGGGGTCAACAGCAAAGAGGAAGGAGAGAAGGAAGCCCCCTTATCCAGGCCTCGTGCACTCCCCGCACCATCCAGGCACCTGCAGGCTTTACCGCCTCAATCTTCACCACAACTTTGGGGAATGTGAGCTCTTAGCCCTGCTGTCCACGCAGTCCCCAAACTTCAGAGATTAAGGTTGTGTCCTGTTTTTTATTATTCTCTACAGCAATATGTGCTCATTAAAGAGAATCTTCAAAACATAATGATACAAAGAACCCCACAATCCCTTTAACTCCTCTTCCCAGTATTCCGTTGCTGATGTACCCAGCTTTGTCTACTAATCCATCCTAACACTTCCCAGCTGTGTGACCCCAGGGGATGTACGAGACCTCTCTGTCCCTCACTTTCCTCCTTTGTACAAGGAACATGTTAGTAGTTCCTGCCTCGTGGGCTGTTGCAAGCATTCAATGAGTTAATATGTGAAAGATGCTTAGAGCAGGGCTGAACCATAGTAGGTACCCCACAAACATTGACTCAGGATTGTCTCTCTTTCTCCCCAAGAATACAACTTTCCACACTTCATAAAATGAGATACACCGTACACACACTGACTTCTCATTTTCCCTTGTATTCAGCAGCATGTCATGACCAGCCCTTGGATCACGAAACACTTGCACTCACCGTCTGCGACAGCTGCAGACTATTCCCGACTGGTGGTCACAGAGCTGGCCACGCCCCACTGCCACCTCGCTACACTGGTCACCTGGTGCTGCGCGCACAAGCCTGGGGCTTGCCTGCCCTGTTGGCAGACGGCTCTCCATGTGCCTGGGCCACTTTATACTCTCACCGGTCACACAGGCAGGTAGCCCCTCCCTGTGCCCTCGCTAACACTGGATAGAAATTAGACGTGAAGCTCAGCTCGGCCAGTCCTGCTGAGTCCTGCCTGTGTGTCCTTGGGCCCTTCTTCGTAGGATCGCAGGTGTAAAGACCCCTGTGTCCCGCTTGTGAGAGGTACTGTGTTATCCTCATTTGCAGAAAGAAAAAAAACACCAGGCTCAGAGGGGTGACGTCACTTGCCCAAGGTCATGCAGCAAAGACAAGGGCCAAGCCAGCACTTGGGGGATGAAGAGCATCACCAAGTCAGGCGCCTGCGAGGCGGGACTCTTGTGGGAGGTGTGGGGGCTTTGGGGGCTTCTGAGGTGCACTTTGCTGGCCGGAGTAGACAGTCCTGCAGACAGGCCAGAGGTGGGGACGGGCCCGGCTCCCTCATTAGCGAAGAGGTACACCAGTCACCTCTCCTCAGCCTCAGAGATGGGTTTCCTGTCACCTAAAGTGGGGGTGGGACTGGGAGGGTGCTCCAGGAAGGCAGCTTGAGGACGATCTCAGGCCCCCCCCACCTGGCCCCAGGGCTCACTGAGAGGCAAAGCCAAGGCAGAAAGAGTCTCAGGACTAACAGGGAGGCCTGCTTGACAGGGTCACTGCCTCACTGTGACAAAGCCACCTTTGATGGGGGCCACTGCCTAAGAGGGCCGAGAACTGGGCCTGGGCTGCCATACAACACAGGCTGGAGCTTTCCAGAAAGGCAGGTGAAGGGAGGGGAGGCGCCAAGGCTGGCTTCTCCCCCCCGGGCATGAATGCCGCGCTTCCGGCTGCCCAGAGTGGCCTCAGCTACCCTGGATCGCCCGGCCACAGGACAGGCACGGAGCTGAGCCTGCCCACCCCTGGCAGTGAACTTCCCAGAGGCTGGGCTGGAGCCTCCATCTTCACTCATCATGATTTTCCTCGTAACAAGTGAGAGCAGGGAGCTTTACGCTGATCCCCAGGGACCCCACACACTGGCATCTACCCAGGAGCAGCCTCCGGGGAACCTGCCTCTGTCACCCCTCAGGAAGCCAGGCCATCTAGTCAACCCACAGAAATCATCATCTCAATGCTGACAACAGTCACGCTCGCTTCTCCCTCCTCCGTGCTGGGCACCATGTCAAGGATGGCCCCAGATCTCAATCTTCACAAACTCTCTGAGGGAAACACTATTTTGATCTTCATTTTACAGTTAAACATACTCAGAGAGGTGAGGTAACTTTCCCAAGATCACACAGCAAGTAGGCAGTGAAGCGGGGAGGAAGCTCCAAGCTGACCCCAGTGCCGGCAACTTACAATGAATCACAAGGCTGGGCCTGGCCAGACTGGGGGAAGCTGGGCCTGGCACTTACTCATTCATCATTCATTCATTCATTCATTCAGCAGAAATCAACTGAGCATCTACCATGACCAGACCCTGTTGTCCACAAAAGATGAGTAACTCCTTGCCCTCGGGGATCTTATCTCTTCCAGAGAGGAAAGAAAATAAATAAGGAGACACACAAGGGAATCCCAGTTTGTGACAGGATCTCTGAAGGGAATTAGCGGAGAGCTGTCACCATGATCAGAGCAGGCCTCCCTGAGGAGGGGACATGCGAGTTAGACCCAGAGGAATGAGAAGGAGCTCAGCTATGCAGAGTCACAGGAAGAGAGTGGCAGGTAGAAGCCAAGGCAAGTGCAAAGGTCCTGAGGCAGAAAAGGGCGGTGGTTCCTTCAGCTCCTCAGTGGCTCCCATCCTCCTCCCCCATAGGACCGAGGCTGGTTAACTCTGGTTAACTCTAGTTAAATCTTTAGTCAACAGCACAGTGGTTAACTCTTGAGTCTCAGGGCCTGAATTCTCGGTCTGGTATAGCCTATCAGTAAGAAAATAAATAAGGAAGCTATGGGGGAGAAGGAAGAAAAAAAAATGTAGCAAAGGTGAAAGCAGAGAGAAAGGAGAAGAGAAAGAAAAGAGTGAGGAAGTGGAAGGTGAGTGCGACGGAGGAAAGGAGAAGGCTGGAAAGGGGGAAAGGAGGCAGACGCCCTTTCGAGTATCTTCTCCCGGCCCTGCTGGCAGCACCGAGGAGTGCTCAGACCCTCAGACGCTGCAGCCCCAGCAGCCCCACACCCACCAGGGCCCCAGGAGCACCCAGCTTCCTCACCCTGACGCCCGCCCCCTTCCCTTGCCACTTCCTCTGCCAGCCCTGCCTGCACCCGTCACCACTTCCTCTGAGCAAGAGGCCACCACGACCATGGAGGGCTCAGCCCCAGCTGGGGCTGTGGCAGGGTCACATCCCAGGACACAAAAACACCACGGCCTCAGGGAGACACCCCAGTGCAGCGACCCTGGACCCTCTCCTTCCAACAAGCCCCTTCATCTTCCCCTCCGTTCTGTACAGTAGAGAAAAGCACAGGCTCTGGGCTACAGAGCTGTGGGTTTCAGTCCCATCCTTGCCACAGAAAAGCTGTGTGGCCCTTAGCAAGTCACTGGACCTCTGTGGGCGTCTGCTTCATCAGGTGTGAAATGAGATGCCAACCTCTGCCTTCCATGGGGCTAGACGTTAAATGATGGACAGATAAGAATGGAGCAAAAGTCACCTGCCTACTCATTCATTTATCTCATTTGCCTTGGAACCCACAGTGCCTGGCACACAGTGGGTACTCAATTAATCATTTTAATGGCTAACACTTATTTGAGCTTTTCCAGCATCCTGGACCAAGTGGTTTGCCTGGGTTATTTCATCCTCAACAACCCACTGCTACTGCCATTTTGCAGCTAAAGAAACTGAGGCACAGGGAAGTCATTTTCTCAGGACCACACAACCCACAAGAAGCAGAGCCAGGCTCTAACTCCAGGACCTCCACCACACTCCGGTGCCATCTCTGGTCCCTGACAAACATCAGCGTCCCTTCCCATCTCACCCTCTCTGCTCTCCTTCCTCCCCGACTCCCATGCCTAGCTCTCTAGCATCTTCCGTCCCTCCCATCCACATACAACAGTTATTCTCGGGCTGGTCGCCTTCCATCAGTCCCTTCTGCCTGGGCCCTGACTTGGGCCCCAACCACAGCTCTAGCCTTCCTTTCCACCCCTGGCCGCCCCAGCCACCAGGACAAGGCCACTCTGTCCCAGCCTTCACTCATCAGTGGCCACCCTGGCCTTGGGCAGCAGGAAACCTGACTCCAGCATCCCCCAGTTATCTGGGCCAGCCACTCCCCCTCTGGTGACCACTCAAAGAGAACGCCTCTCTAGCACTACCCCAGGCTGAGTTGGTCAGTCCTGGGGTCATGGGGCAAGACATTAACTGAGCTCAAAACTGTCACATCCAAATTCCTCAGCGTGGCACTCAAGGCTCCTTGACTTGGTCCTCAAATACTACTCTAGACCTGGCCCCACCTGTCCAGTCCCAAGGCCAAGCCCAGCTCCCAAACCCAGTGACCACTGGGCTTCAGGAGGCAACTGAAATGTATAGAGTGGGCCGGGGGGAGGGCATGAGGTGGCGGTGAACAGTAGAGACCAGGCCTGTACTGCTGAGTATAGTAGCCACATGTCACTTCTGAGCCCCTGAAAAGCGGCTTGTACAGGCTGAGATGTGCTGTAGTTGAAAACACATGTCAATTTTCAAAGAATATTAAATAGCTCTTTCTATATTGATTACATGCTGAAATGATAATGCTGTGGGTATACTGGGTTAACTAAAATACACTATTAAAATTCACTTCTCCTGTTTCTTTCCTTGTTTGAATGAGGCTACTAGAACATTTTTAATTGCATACATGGCTTGTGTTACATTTCCTTTGAACAGCCCTGCAGGCCGGGTGGTACCAGCTTATCTGATCTTTACAGAGAAGACAGGAATCTGGGCTTTTATGTGAAATCCCCTGTCGTCAAGACGCGGGCCGTCACTTCGGATTTGGTTCAGCCACCATGGGAGCCATAGAAACCTGTCCACAGGCCATTCCAGGCTCCAGGGCCACCGGCTGGCAACCTCAGGCCTCACTTTCGGCCTCTCTCCCGGCCCAGGCTTCCTCCTCCCTCCTCTCCAGCTGTCACCACCCCCCCTGCCAGGTGGAAGTCTCCCCTCTCACCACTAGAGAGCTACGCATGGGAGTCGGGGAGGAAGGAGAGCAGAGAGGGTGAGACGGGAAGGGACACTGATGCTTGTCAGGGACCAGAGATGGCACCGGAGAGTGGCTGAGGTCCTGGAGTTAGAGCCTGGCCCTGCTTCTTGTGGGTTGTGTGATCCTGAGAACACACACTCTCATCCCAGCAGACCTTCCGTTTTCTTCCCGCTGTGGTGCTGAGAGCAGCAGGAGAGACCACTGGCCGACCCTCACCACCTCCTATACACCACCTGCTCCTTTGTGTGAGCTATTCATCAAATTCTCACAGCAGTTCTGTGGGGTGAGTGGTCGTCAGCCCCACTGTACACATGGAGAAACTGAGGCTCAGAGACAAGCCACTCGCCGGACATGACACAGCGGCTTAAGTGAGACGGCCAGGATTCGAACCCAGTCTGTCTGGCTGCAAGGCCGAGCCTTTCATCGTATATCCAGGGACCTGACACACAGGCAAACAGGTACTGTTTGCCGAACTGAATTGAGGCACATTCATTTGTATGAGACAGTGGTGCTCAACTGGTGGATTTTGCCTCCCAGGGGACATGTGGCAATGTCTGGGGACACATTTGGCTGTCACAGGTAGGGGGTGGAGGGGGAATGGTGTTGGCACTGGTGGTACTTCTAGTGAGCAGGGACGCAGGGAAGCTGCTAACAGGATGGCCCCCGCACCAAAGAATTACGTGCCCAAAATAGTACCAAGGGGGGAAGGCCTGGTATAAGGAACACGCATAAACCCTAGTCTTTCTGCCTTGTCTCCAGTTAAGCAGCATAAGTGGCCAGGACCTTCTCCGTTTGATACCCGAGCATCAACAATAAACTATGCGCCTTTCCTGCCCACTTCCTGGGTGGGGACGAGGTGCTAAATGTATCACCTCCTTAGCCCCTCTCGGCCCTCCCTCAGCCTCCAGATTATCTCCTGCATTTACAGACAAGAGCATGAGGCTCAGAGAGGGAGGTCACTTGCTTGGAGCTGAAACCCAGATCTCACTGGACCCCAAATTTCTTCCCTTAACCACCCTATTCCACAGCCCTCAGCAGCTGCTGGGCCTGTGAGTGCCCCTCCAGGGCTGTTTTCTGGGGGCCGTGGGGTGGCAGCCCCTGGGGATTTCCCCCTAGTTTGGGGAACCTCAGGAGGGAGGCCAGAGAACCCTGGGTGAATGTGGGGGTTGGGGCTCCGGTTAGTTGTTTAATCCACTTCACCCTGGCCTGCTCTGGAGCCAGCCAGAAAAAGTCTCGGTGTGGCCACGAAGGGGACCCCCCAGGCAGGCCCCACCCCCAGGAAGCTCGGGTCACAGTGGTTTTAGGATCAAGCCAGGAACCTCTTCACAATAGCATGGACTTCTGTTTAAAAACACTAGGCTGAGCGGAAATAAGGTTACTGCCTGAGGCCAGATCTCCTTCCGGAGGAGGAGGGGGGTGCAGTAGAGGAAACCCAGGCTTTAAAACTATTAAGCAGGAGAGGAGGTGAAGGGAGAAGGGCCCTGGCGGGGAGGGGTGAGAAGGCCTGACAGCTGGCTCCTACCTCAGCCAGCAGGGCAGGATGTGGCCGTTGAAGGATGTGGGCTAACAATCCTTCTGACCCGGAGGACACCTGAGGACCCCATCGGAGGGCAGCCACTGTTTATCGATGGACAGTCAGCTTGGCTATATTGCTTACATTGAAAACGCCAATTCTGTCCCAACACCACTGAAGTATTAGGGAACAATTTCATCAGCACACTAAGTTCACGTTTGTTTATGTGCAGTTTTGTCTTCCAGAAACGCAAAGTGGATGCAGAAGACTGCACCCAACGGACACAAGCAACAAAGAATGCACAAAACGCACAGGCACCCCCTCCCCAACATCTGAACCACACCCACCCACCTCTGGGGGCCCACTGTCCACCTGACTTCAGGCATCCCTCCTTCCTCCCCTACCAGAAGAGGCAAAAGATTTTTTGGATACCCCCAATCTTGCAAACTCATAAGCCTTTCAAAAGCCTAAAGACAAACATAAGATCAAAACCAAAGCAATTTTCAAGACGCAGAAAAATCCCCTCCGCCTGCTTCCCCAGCTCTGCATGTCAGTACACTCGCTGTCTGCGTTTGGCACGTGAGTGTGCACCCTGTCTGACAGCAAGCACACCCTGCTGACGGCAGCTTTTCTCCACTCACCGTGGTAGCAGACACTTTCTCCTCTTTCCACCTCTCTTCAGGATACAGATGATTTTTAAGGGCAAGAATTTTGAATTTTGTGACCTTCACTTTGTACCTAGTAATGGACTCGAAGTGACTTTCTTCTGAAATCCATTTGCAGTTGCGTAAGGATTAGATAAAAATGGGCCTGACTTTGCTCAAAATCAATCCTACCCTCTTCCTTTTCTCCTGAGGCCACCTGATGGCTTGTCAGGGAGAAGATGAGAAAGAGGCTTCGTATCTTGGGACTGCTGATGTTTATTTAGGCTGTGAGCTTCAGCAAGACTCTCATCAGGAAATCTATTATACAATCAGAGCCCTCTCCTGACAAGCATCCAACAAACTGGGATTCCTGAGGCTTCGAAGGCCAGGAGAGACCTTCACCACCTAGGCTGCCAGGACCTGCTGTTTCTAGATGTGGGAGAGGAGACGGTCTGGTCATCAATTCCCCGGCTCACAGCCACCGGCTCCCCCGACGCCACGTCAAAATGCAACTTCTGGTCCCAGCCATGAAACCTACAGGGCACTTCTGGCCAGTGCTGCCACAGTGGCCACACCAGGGAACAATGAAGTAGGAAGGAGTTATGGTCCCCGATTAGAGTCTTTAGTAAAGCAACACCTGCTTCAACTTTGACAGTAAGGGGCAGAGAAGCAGCACTTCTCCAGGGTCAGAGGCCTAGGGATCGCTGATCCAGGATGGGTCTTCCTTAGCTGGCAACTAAGGAAAGTGTCACCCTGAAGCCCAGAGCCTTGGGTTCTAGTCCCTTCCTCTCCCTGGGCCCCAGTATCCCCACACGCCACACGAGGTTGGGTTCTATCAAAGGGTCACATGCTAAGGCCAGGCAGGTAATGTAATAAATTGTCCAGATACATCTGCCATCACACAGCTCTCTCGGTCTAGCTTTCCCTTCTCTTGATTACGAGAAAAACGGGTTTGGAGGGGGAAGTGAGGGGACTGTGGTGCAGCCCCCTCACGGCGTTCAGAACTAGACTTATTTTAAAAAGGGTCCACGTGCTCTGAAGAACCTGGAGACAAAATAACCTGTGAATCAGAAGGGTTCCTTTATATGAAACTTGCAGAAGGGCAGGGGAGTTTTACAGGGCTAAAGCAGGAGGAAATGACAACTGAAACCGACAAGGGGAAATCTTACCAGCATAAAAGCAAAGTTCTGCATTTAGGTTTGAAAGAAAATGAACCAGAATATAAGCCAGGATACACTAGGAGAAAGGAACAAGACTGCAATTGAAAGGCAGCCTCCAACAGAAAAAAAATACATCTTTGACAGCCAACAGCATGCACTGAAAACACCAACTGAACTTTCTGGAGAAAGTAGAGGATGTGGTGAGCTGACCAAAGGTCCAGCTGCCCTCATGGTGGTCAGAGCACATTTGAAAGTACAGGCTATGTCCTGGAAAGGCAAGGACGCTGGCAGAGTGTCCTGGGGGAGCCGCAAGGCTGAGGACAGTTTCCTGGTGCCACTAGGAGGACGACGCAGCTCTGAGAAGGATCAAGAGGTGCCCAATAAAGAAGGTGCCCGCAGCCCTCAAACACACACAGAACCCTAAGGCAGAAAAGGGCAGCAAAGCAAGGTAAGTGGAGAGCCACCACGAGTGTGAGTGACACTGAGGTCCGCCTCTCCAACAATAGAACCTTTGCTCCAGTGGGGGGGTTCCACCCTGTAACAGGAAGTGCCAGCTCACAGGGGAGGTGGGAAGGTAAGGAAACAGACACCCAGAAGGGCCTTGGCCTCACAATAGCCTCCAGGGCAGTGCTTGTCAAACTTCGATATGCTTAGCAATCACCTGGGGATCTTGTTGAAATGAAGACTCTAATTTAGTAGGTCTGGGGTGGGGCCTGAAATGCTGCCTTTCTAACAAGCGCTCCCAGGTGATGGGAGTGCTTCCCATCCATGCACCCCATTTGGGTAAGTAGGTTCTAGGCCACTTTCAAGGTAAAGAGAGCAAGTCCTGAGGGAGTGGGGAGGTGGGTAGAGAAGCCCTATCTGAGGTCCAGCCTCCTAAAAGGACAATGTTGGGGTCAGAATGGTCTACAAGCTACAGGAGCCCCAAGGAGGGTGATGAGGCTCAGGAAGGAGATGCCTTCCTGCAGGATTCTCTCAGTAAAGGGTTGCCTGGGGGAAAGATCAGGGAAAGGGTGGGGTCAAGCCCTCAGTGTTTGGGTCCCCAGTACAACTCAGCCACTCAGAATTGGTTCACAGGAGCAGGAATCAGACAATGACCTGCGGCAAACGTATCTCGAATTAGCAGCCGTGCACCAACCACTGTCCACAAAAGCTCTCTGCCCTGTATTCCCCTAGGGGAAAGGTGACTGCAGGCCAGGAGACTCCCCAGCTGTGACTCACCCACAGAATCAGATCTGCCCTCCGCAGGGCAGTACTCACGAGGCCCTGCACTTCCACTCCCCTCCGCCCTGCCCCTGCCCACCTTTCCAAGCCGAACCCCTCGTTCTAGAGCGCCTCACTCTAGAGCTCCCCCTTCCACGTCTTTCACTCATCTTCAGATGTGTCCCCAACTCCACTGCTCCTAACCCTTCCAGACGCAGTAGTCTCTCTACCCCATCGCCTCGGCCTTGTCCCCGCATGTGTGTGGGAGCTCTTAGAAAGTCTGCTAGTTGTCACTTTGATGGAGGATGCCTCGGGTGGCCCTCGCGGATGCTTCCCTCCTATAAGCGCCCCTTTGTCTCCCCCAGCGGCGCCGAGCGCAGTGCCAGACGCACAGGAAGTGCTCAGAAACTGAGCTGGGGGGCAGAACGCAGGGACTCAGCCCGGCTGAGTAAGGGTCCCCCAAAGAACAAGGGGCATCAGGACAGGAGCCTGGAATCCCGAGCTCCGGGCCGCGCAGCGTCTCTGCGCCCTTCCGAGCCGTGGCCGGGGGTGACCGGAGCCGCTCCACGCGCCCGTGGCCGCCTACCCGCAGCGCCCTCACCTTGTAAACCTTGCCGAAGGCGCCGTCGCCCAGCTCGCCCACGATCTCCCACACTTCGTTGGGATCCAGGTCCCGGCGGACGTGTTCATATTCGCGGGACTTTCTCTTCTCGAAGGTAGACAGGCGCAGGATGCGGCGGAAATTGGCGAAAGCCATGGCTGAGAGCGAGAGCCGGGGGCGACGTGGGGCCGGCTCGGGCTGTGGCTCGCACGGCCGCGAGGAGGAGGGGCTGGAGGACGCCGCGGCGCTGGGGGGTTCTCCCCAGACCCGCCTTTCCCCTCAGACCGATCCCTGTCAAGTGCGCCCTGGGCTGCGCGCGGCGGGAGCACCCGGAACCGCTCGGGCGGCCGCGGACCCCGCCCCTGCTCGGTCCTGTCCGCGAAGACTCCACCTGAGTGCCAGCCCGGCTCGCGCCGCGCCCCACGCCCAGTCCGCGAGCCCCGGGACGCCTTCTGGGACCCGGCCCCGCGCCCGCCCCCCGGCCCGGCTCCACCTGCCGCTCCCCGGCAGCGCCCGCAGACCCCCTAATTGGCTGCGGGCGCTCCGGGGCTCCGCCCGTCGCCGCAGGGCACTCTGGAAACTGTAGTCCCCCGCGCGCCGCGCGCCTGCGAGCCAAGAGCGAGGTTTGGGGGAGTTCAGAGGACCCCCTCGACGGGACGGTTCCAGGTCTGGGAGGCCAGCCGCGCCTCGTGGCCCCCCAGATCTCTATGGGAACGAGAGGAGAAGCGAACTGGCTTTTCGCGAGCGCCCACTGATTGTTGTCCGAAGACCGAGAAGGTGAAGCGGCATTAAGCACGGAATCCGCCCCGCAACTATCCCGCGAGGCTACTCTGCGAGCGCCCGCTTTTCAGTGGGGACGCCCGGCAGGCGAGGGCACCAGCCCGGGGCTACACATCCTGCCCGCGGATCCGGTGCGGGTTCCGCAGCGCGGTGCTGCCTCCTACTGCGCGAAATGCTGCGCCCTGCGGCCGCGGTCAGTCCCTGGAGAGCCGGCTTCCCCGCTGGTTTCCTGCTTTCCAGGGGCTCCCGCAGCGCGATCCAGGGAGAAAGAGCTCCTTTGAGACCTACTTACCACAGGCTTCATAGTGGATCTTCAGATATGTTTGCATATTAAATATAAAGTTTCTGATTCTTAATTCCCCAGTATGAAAAATGAGCTCATTACAGATAAAACGAAAGTCTTTGGCCACCGTCATCCTCGGCCCTGGCCGTTGACTCGCTTCGTTGCCAGTTACTTGCTGTGTCTTGAATACAGCACGTAAATGGTGAGAGTTCTGTTAGACTCCCCGCTTTTACTGGACCCACAGGCTTTCTTTTGCCCCGCCCCCAACCCTTCAATGAAAACCAAAGTGACCCCTCTGGGTTCCTGTCCGATTCCTTCTTCAGCTCTTCAATGCTGCAATGATTTTATCCCTAAATCGTTAGTTGTTAGTGGAAGTTGATCCATATAACAGCTTATCACATTACTAAAATCAGCACTACTTTGAAACAGTTTATATAACAGGAATTATTTGATGGTTTTGAGAAACCTCCCCATAAAACCATCTGAGCCAATTATCTTTTCTTAGTATTTCATCATTGATTACATTCTGGTTATTGATTATGGTTATTGACTGATTCACATTTTTAACTCCTTCATAAGTCAACTTTCCTAAAATGATAGTCTATTTATCTAAGTCTGTGCTGTCCAGTATGGTGGCCACTAGCCATATTTGGTTATTAAGAATTCAAAATGTAATTAGTCCAAATAGAGATGTGCTAACAGTATAAAATACACACTGGCTTGAAGAGTTAGTATAGAAAAGGATTGTATGGTTTCCGTTATATGTGTAATCTTAAAAAATAAAAAAAACTGAACTCATAGAAATGGAGAGTAGATTGGTTGTCAGGGGTGGGGAAATGGGTGAAGGTGAACAAAGCGTACAAACTTCCAGTTATAAGATGAGTAAGTCCTGGCCATCTAATGGTGACTATACTTAACAACAGTGCACCATATAGTTCAAAGTTGCTAGAAGAATAGATCTTAAAAGGTCTCACCACACAAAACAAATAAATGGTAACTACGTGAGGTGATGGATGTGTTATCTTACCTTATTGTGGTAAACATTTCACAGTATATAAGTGTATCAAATTATCACATTATACACCTTAAACTTACATAATGTTATATGTCAATTATATTTCAATGAAGCTGGAAAAAGGATTATAAAAGGATTTTTGAGATATATATTGATTACAAATTGAAATATTTTGGATACGTTGAGTTAAATAAAATGTTATCAAAACTAATTTCACTTTATAAAAATGTAGCTACTAGAAAATGTAAAATTACATTATATATCACATTATATATTTACTGGAAAGAGCCAATTTAGATTTTCGAATTATTGGCAAAGAAGTTGTATATAGTACTCGTATATGTATTTTAATCTCTTCCATATCCTTTCTTATTCTTAATTTTTTTAAATCTTTTTTTCTCCTTATCACGCTTGCCAAAAATGTCTGTTTTTATTGATCTTTTCCTAAAAGCAGCTTTCACTCTAGATCTAATTACTAGTTTATAGAAAATCAAAGGACAGAGGAACATGTTAACACATTGGAGATAAAATCTGCAAAGATCAGAATATTTTCCTGTACATGACAATCCAGATTCTTCAACAAATAAACTGCAAGAAAAAGATAGAAAGGGGGAACCTCGAGATACCTAGTAAACAGTTTAAATGTAATACATTGATCTGTTTGGGGTTCTGACTTGAATAATTCATCTATTAAAATTTTTAAAAGGTATATAATGTCTAATCACTATGTTGTACACCTGAAACTAATATTGTATGTGAATTATAAAATTCAAATTTAAAAACTTTTAAGAAGTTTGGGGAATTTTAATGCTGACTGGATATTTGATAACACTAAGGAATAATTGTTGTTTATTTTTAGTTATAATAGTATGTGGTTATGTTAAAAAATAGTCTCTGTTTTTGAAATATATTGTATTCAGATATTTACAGATAAGAAATCATGTCTGAGATTTGCTTCAAAAAAATCCAGTGATGGTGGTGGTTGAGTAGGGGGATTATAGACTAAATGAGATTGGCCACCTTGGTAATTGTTGAAGCTGGGTGGTGATTACATGTAGGTTTATTATATAATCTACTTTTGGATATGTTTTAAATTTTCCATTATAAAGAACATAAAAGAAAAAAGGTCCTGATTATACTAATCAAGTTTACTGCTTTGCTTTTTTTGGTTCACTGATTTGCACTTTGGTCTATAAAAAATTCCTTCTCTCTTTGGTTTTATTTACTCATTCTAGGTTCTTTAGTACTTTTTTGTGTGTTTTTCATTTTTCGTTTTCTAATAAATGCATTTAGGCTACACATACTCCTCTGAGAAACACTTCGGTGCATAGCACAGGTTTTTGTATGTGTATACACTCTGTCATTTCCAAACAGTCTGTGATTTCAGTTTAGAACTTGTTATATTTTAGTGACAGAGGGATAGTGAAGTTAACAACAAGAGATTTAGGACAAAAAAAAAAGTCGATAGCAAGGCTGGAGAACTGGGAGGAAGCCATTGTAATTAAAAAAAAATTTTTTTTTCCAACTACAGTTGACATTCAATATGTTAGTTACAGGTGTACAGCATAGTGATCAGACATTTATAAAACTTACAAAGTGATCCTCCCCTGAGCCACTGTAATTTTTTGACTGTTTCCTATAGTACTTTTATCTAAGAAGACCTTTCCCACCAGAGCTTCTCTCTATCCAACATTCTAGTTCTGAGGCAGAATTCTCTATTCTCTTTCAGAGCCTTTGTCTTAAAGAGCACCAGGATGAAACTGAAGCAGGGGTCGTTTCTGTGGTACCTCTATCTGGACAAACTGTACTGCTTACTCTCCGTGAGAAATGTGAAAGCCTTGCTGGAATACTTTCACCTTCTCGATGTGCACAGAAACAATACCTTGAACGGTCAGTACCTTCAGAAATGTTTTCTCTGAGTCGTCACCTGGCTTTCTCCATCGCTCCCGGAGACTTGAGACTGGGGGCAGTTCAGTAAGGAGGGTAAAACTGCTGGCTCTGGGGCTAAATCCCGGCTCCACCTATTATTCCTAGGTGACTTGGAGGACATGTCATCATCCTCTTTAAGTCTCATTTTCCTCATCTGTAAATGAAGATTCTAATACTAATGAAGTCCATCTCATACTTGGGAGTGGAGGTGGGGAGATAATTAAATGAGACAATGTATGGAAAATGCTTAGCACATCGAAAGGACTTAATAAGTATTCGTTAGTATTATAATTATTCCTGGGGGCTGAGCCCCACTCAGGCAGTAACCCTGAAGACACCCTCAGCAAGACGTCCCATCTGTCAAGTGGGGGGTTTGAATCAGATAGATGAGCTGCAAGATCCCTTCTAATTCTTGGCACTTGTGAATGACCAAAAAGTATTGATGATGTTGACCCTGCCTTTGAATGCACAAGCTAATAGACGACCCATTAAAATACTTTAGGTGTTTTAGGACTGGTTATAAGTAAGGTATCCTATCTATTCATTGTGAGCTGAGAGAGATAAACGTCATTTGTGAATAAGGGTTTTATTCCATAAAGATTTTTAAAAGAGTTCATTCAATCTTTAAACAATAAACAGACACCTTCATTTTCTCAATTTCATGCCTTTTTTTTCTCTTTACGTATAGATTTACACAGGGTTTGTCAGCAAATCTTCACAAGAGCCCAGCCAGCCCCAGATAAGGCGACTGTAGCACCTAGCTGTAATTAGAGAAGCTAGGACTGAAACCCACAGTGTTCTGACTCCAAAGGCCACACACACACTTGGTCTCCCAGGAACGTTTGCTGAGAAGAGTCTGGTCTCCCTAGTAACTCAGTCACTCCCTGATGACGCAGTCCCTGAGAGGTGAAGTCACGCTCGTGTTGTCGGGTCACCAAGAGATTGGAGTGACCTGAAAAAGTGAAGGCACAGCCTTCAGCTTTGCCTTCTGGGGAGACTTGTGTAGGCCAGAGCTAAGTGGGTCAAAAACAGTGTTTGTTAAGTAGCTCCTAAGTGCTATGCTGAAACATTCAAGGACCAACTACATAAACATTACTGTGTGTGTCTGTGTGTGTGTGTGTGTAATATATGTACAGTGTTGTTCCCACATGCTCATACCTGGTGGGGCAAGGGGTAGGTACATCAATGTCATCAGAAGCATGACACGGTGACGACTGGTTCACTGTGCTTACCTAGCTGCAACTGGGACTCCAAACTACATAGATATTTTATGTATTTAGTGGAGCCCTATCTTATGCAGGAGATAGTTTCTGTAACCAGTGGGTAAAGGGAAATCACAAGTAGACAAAGTTACATGTGAAAATCCCTTAAGTACCATGCGCGATGTGTATAGTCTATGCAGCCACACACTACTGTAGAAATGTGTCACCCGTTTGTTTCTTCCCACCTTATAATCCGAGAAAGATGACTCATGAGTGAAATTTCCGGCACAGACCTTCCGTGTTCTTTCAATTACAGTATTTTTTCTCTGATTGTATGTGACTGAATACATTAACTAAGGCGCAGAAGGTATGGCTACCCTGAGAAAAGGGCTAGGCTGTGGAGTCAGGGGGACCATTGAGATCCCTGCGCCAGCAGCTGCTACAGCACTGGGAGCTTATCAGACTCCGCCCCACACCAGACTTCCTGAATCAGAATCTGTCTTCTTACAAGATCCTCTCATGACTGGTACGCCTATGACAGTGCGAGCAGCACTGAAGTAAGACCCCTTACAACCCACGGCTGAGTACAAAAGGGTGTGATGCCACTTTCCCTGTAGGGTTGTCAGGGTTCCATGAGATATAGCATTGAAGTGCTGAGCCCCTGAGGCGTTCATTAACGTTGCTCCTTTCCCTCCTGGCCAAATGCATTCGCTATAATACAAGCCTGAGGAATATGGCTACTTTTACAGAAGAGGAGTGACTTTTAAATTTCTCGTGGTAATTATCTCTTCAAGTGAAAGGCCCTGGTGAAATGTCAGATTCTAAGTGCCCTAGGTTCCCAGTGATAATTAAGCTTCTTCCTTCCATGTACAAGAATCACTCTGTGCCTTTTATTGGTTACCTGTACACACCTGTCTGCGCCATCGAGCGTGGGAGCCGGAGTCAGGAACCAAGCCCTCTCTACTCTCATTCGCCACAACTCCAGGTGTAGCGCTTTTCCACACAGCGGAAGGGCAATGAAGATTTGAGGAATCATGGAAGGCACAGTGGCGAAGACAGAAAAATACTATCATTACTATTCCCAGGTCATAAGCTTCCAATGTCACTACCATTTATGCGGCTTCTAGTTACTCAGCATTTTGGAGCTGTTTCAGAATAACCCCTCTCCTTGTTTCCCACCTTACCAGATGTGCTGTTTTATCACTTCCTTCATCATGTGACCAACTTGAACCGGAGACAGATCATGACAGTGTTTAACATGCTGGACTGGAATGCTCTGGGCGAGATCGGCTTTGACCAGTTCTACATGCTGGTCTGCATACTGCTGGCACACCAGGTGAGTACGCGCTCCGGGTGTGGGCGGAGGAGGCCGAGCTTGGCAGCTGCCACCATCTTGCTAACAGTCACACTAAATTAAGAGTACACCAGAATTTTCTTCTTTTTACTCAAAACAGGAAGAAAAGAATGTGGGGAAGGACTACTTTTGGTTCCTATATGGTCCATCTATAACCTAGACATTTCCGAGTCACGCAGCCTCTCGGCCCCTGCGGCCCGTGCCCGTCTTCAGCCCTCCAGCGTCACCTCTTTTTAAAGGACATATCCTACCTATCATGTGCCTCCTTGGCATGCCCTTCCTTGCTCGTTCCAGCTGGTGATTCTTAGAGACTCACCAGTCATCCCAAGCGCCAAGTTCCCTCAGTGATCCCATTTCTCAGAGGATTTTCTGGAGGGGATGAATGATGCAGATGACAAGCGTACCTTACCTTGTACACACTTTAGTGTGTAATTACCTCTTTACTCCTAGAGGAAAGGAGCCTCGTGTCTTCATCGTTTTATCACCAGTGCTGCGATGCTTCACAAGTAGAGTTTCACTGAGCATGAGGAAGTGCAATCTAATGACTAGAGCTCCGTCCAACAGAACTGGTCACTACAGGGGGCATAAGTCCCCTTTGAAGGCAGATGCCAGAGCAGGACTGAGGCTCTGACCACAGAACCCTTTCAACACTGAGCGTCTCTGACTTTTCCTTTTGCTTTTAGCTCCCTGGGGAACGGACTAGGGACTATGAGTCTTATAGCGAGTTTAAAAAGTGGTCGCAACGACACTGTCTCTTGTCTTGTCTCTTTCTCTCAAAATAGAACCACTTGGAACAGCAATTTATCTTCCGCCATTCCCGACCTGTTTTTGAGCTGCTGGACCTGGGTGGGGAGCTGAAAATTGGCATGGAGAACTTCCACAGGTACAAGTTTCTCTTCAACATTAAGAAAAAGGAACTCCAAGAGCTCTACCACGACTTCAACATCACAGGTGACCGTGTAAGTACAGATCCCCAAAGTGTGGTCTGGCCGCCTCTCCGTCCAAAGGCGGAGGACAGTGTCCTACCACCGACAGCAGCGATGAGTGAAAAGGAGGGTGGGAAACCCTGGTCGAGTGTGGCATGCGCTGGGATCAGAAAAAACGAGAGATTTACAGGCCTGTGGAAGGGAGAGGACTGAGTAACTAAGAGCTGCATCACACAATGTGGATACAAAAGTACAGAAGCTTAGAGGAAGAAATTTGCTTACAAGTTTAGAGAAGGAAATATATTAATATGGCAGGAGTTGGTGTTGGGGAAGAGCATAGAGAATAAGTAGAAAGGAAAAATTCCATGAGGGGAACACATGAGCAAAATTCTAAGAGCTAACTCGGGTGAAGACAGTGAATTCTGCCAATTTAAAGAGGAAGTGCATGTTGGGGGAGCAAGGGGGAGCTAAGGTTCAAAAAGATGGATCACACTGTGAAGAACCTCGGGTGCCAGCCCGAAGCGTCTAGACTTAATGTTGTAGAAGAAAGTGACTCTTGGTTCCTTTAGAGTCTATAATAGATTCTCTGTTCTGGTTTCTAGACTACAATCAGACGATAATTTTGTCCTAATTACTGAGCCTCTTTAAGTTTCCAAGTTTTTAAATGAGAATTGATTACAAACCTGCTGTCATCTGACACAAAGTATCAAATCCTTCCTGCAATAATTTTTCTTTTTTCCCCCCAACAAAAGCGTCTAACTTACAAGGAATTTAAGCTGTTCACTATCTTCACCATGGACAAATACCAGGAGAGGCAGAAAGCAGAGAAAGAGAAAGAGAGTAAGAAAGAGAGAAGGCTCTGCTGAAAAAGAAAACATTACATGAAGTTAATGTGAGTCAAAACAAAATTCTTCTGGGAATAAACGAATCTCAAAAAACATATGTAATTGTAACTGTTAACATGTTTAAAAATAAACTGAAAAAGCCAAACTGGGTTATCTTTACACAGACTTTGCTATATGATGGGTTAAAATGAGTGTTCCTCACACAGCAAGCTCCTAATAACCTCACATACGACTCACAATGACCTAATGTGAAGTAACCACTTTCTCTGCCGTTTTAGGAGTTTAAGTTTTGGTATAATTAATGCCTTGAATAATTTTTAAATGTTTTTAACACGGGACTTTTGACCCCTCCCTTCTGACTATACTGTTAATGACGATTAACTACTATTTAGTAAATACTTGCTATGGGTTGGGCAGGTGCTTTAGATGCATCACTTCATTTATCCTCTTAATCCTCTGAATTCAGTGTTATCCTCAATTTACAGATGAGGAAATTGAGGCCTACAGAGATTAAGAATCTTATCTAAGAACATATGGGTCCTTATTGGTAGAACCAGGATTCAAATTCAAGGTCAATTAGATGCCTGTGCCTAAGAGCATTTTTGTAAACTGTGTGGTTCTAGAATGAAACCAGGAAACTAAGCATTTACCTCTGATGGGCCCCAACTGAAACTCAGTGTCAAAACTAAAATTCAGTTGCACCAGTAAAGTGACACTCTTTTGAGAGCAGGAATACAACAAAACAGTCTGTCAGTGTTCACTTTACGACTTTTTTCTCAATTGTATTATATGACTTAAATTTTTTTTAAAGGTTTGTAGAGCTACATCAGTTAAGTTTCATTATTTCCACATTGAGTCAATCCACTGTGCTTTGAGGGTACAGCTTATCCGACCAAGTCCATCTAGGTGGTAAACTACATTATTACGGTGTCACGGCTACAACAAAGCGTGTGCTTGTGCTTGTTCAGAGGCCTAGGCAGGGGCTGGAGGGGTGCAGCACTTCCAGGGCAGGTGACTGGCTGGCTTGACTGAAGAGGTGACTGCAGTTCCAGCCCAGGGCCCCAGGACTGGATCCTCCACAGGCTACATCTGCTACAAAGAGGAAAGAACCTCCGAGGACGCTAACTACTAAGCAAAGTGAAATCACTTCTCTTCTACTGGTCCTTAGCTCTCATGTGTTATCATCACATGCCTCATGCAAAAACAAAGACTAGAAAAGGCCAAACTGCCCATCTCAACAGGGGTCAACTTGGCTGACACCTGCCGGGATGGGCAGTTACCAACGTAAGCCCATCTAAAGGGCCAAAGAACAGAAATCACAGGAGAGACTGGCTGCGTACGGCAAGGGAGATTATCAGCCACCGCCCTCTTTTTTTCTCTTTTCCATAAGTAAAAACACTAAATCATAGAGTTAAACACAAGGTATATTTGCTAATTTGTCCATGTAACAAGAAAAGACCATTTAAAAAGTATAATCCTAAAAACTGTCATAAAGTGATTTTTTTTTCCAGATCAATGGGAAACAGATGAAAATTATTCAATAAGTAGTATCAGGGAACATGGGGTGGGTAACTGGAAAAAAGTAAATCTGGGCTGCTACTCTATTCCTTGTACCAAAATAAACCCCATATAATGAAACCATTAAAAAAAAAAAGACATCAGAAAAATTTTTTTATAATCTCAGAGTGGGTAAGACCTTTTGAAGTGAAGAAAATCCAGAAGTCATAAAATATAAGACTGATATATCTCACCATGCAAAACTTAAAATTTGCACATGGTAAATTACACAAAAGCAAAAACAAATGATAAATACATAATAGAAAATGAGTAATTTCCTTAATATAGAAAGAATATTACAAATCAAGGGGATAAAGACTAAAATGCAGTGGGAAATGGGCAAACATAAACAATTCACAGAAAAAAATACCAATGGCCTTAAAATATACAGTAAAGTGATAAATTTCAAAGAAAGAAAGCAAAAACTGCAGGACACAGATTTTCACTTAGATTGTCAAAGATCAAAAGGTTGGTCAGAGTATAGGGAAATCAGAGCAGTCGTACTGCTATAGTATTAAACTGGTAAAATCTATTTGGAGGCCAATTCAGCATCTACTCTCTGAAGGTCTATACTCTTTGACCTCCCGATTCTCTCTGTTCAGGAGCGCATTCTACAGATGTACACAGACACAAAGGTGTAGCTCTAGAAAAGGGCATTTCATGGCAGCATGGTTTACGGTAGTCAGACTGGAAACAGCCAAACTGACCAGAATTAGAGTCTGACATAACTATGGCACGCCAGACAATGGGCTACTACTGCAGCTGTAAGAGGAAGGAAGCAGAGCTAGCTCTACTTATATGGAACCTAAGAGGCACCATTTTAGAGAAAAATCTAAGGTGTAGAGTAGTATATGTATTTATGGGAAACACAGGGCCGGGTGGGTAAATACACTTACAGAAACAGTGGTTCTCACATTGGGATTCCCCAGACCAGCAAAAGCAGCATCCAGACACTTTCAGAAATGCAAATTATTGGGCCTCACTCAGACCTACTAACTGGAACCTCTGAGGGAAAGAGTCTAGCAATCTGTGTTTTAACAAGTCTTCCAGGTAATTCGGATGCATGTTCAAGTTTGAGAACCATTGTGCTAGAGCATCTTTAAAGATATCCAGAAAACCGGTAACAGCTATTAACTCTGGAGAGAAGAAATAGGAGATGAGGAACAGGAGTGAAAAAGAGACTTTTCACTTTCGTATGGTCAGATTTTTTTCTCCATGCATATGTATCACCTATTTTAAATAAAAATTTAACAAAGCCTGCCACTTTGATCCAAAATGGGTAAGAAATGAGCTCAGTGCTCCTGAAAAACTGAATCATGAGTTTTGGTTTACAGCACAATTCTTAAAGGAAAGGAACGACAACCTATTTTAGACCGTGATTTCAATGCAGAAGATAAAGCATATCTATAAATAACCATGTATGGTTTGGCATAGCAGAGCCTAAGTCTGGTGATAATGAACTTGCTTTTTATTGAGCTGAGATTTTTATAAAGGAGGAAAACCTTTTTAGAGGTTTTATCAGAATGAGGCAGATTACCCTTATTATAGAGAGTAATAACAATTAAAAACCCAGAATAAAGGCAAAGACAAAGAGAAAAATTGAACTTTTTTTTTTTAAAAAAGCACAAAAACCCTACATACTAAAATTGTACACATCAAGTATTGGTCCAATCTTATATCAGTCTATTTACAATTAAACAGCACCATGGTTTTCTTACCTAGGTTAGTTAAACATGCCCAGAAAATTGTTATTCAAAGCACATGTTCCTTTAAAATAAACTCTTAAGAAAGTCCAAACCCTCAACAAACAAAAAAAGACTTTTTACCAACCATAGATTATTGATGATAAAGCCAAATTTACTTAAGAAAAATAGATTTGAACACTTTTTTTCCAGTTGACAAACTTTGAGAGATGTTGCTATTCAGTGTGGCACACAAATTAACAAAACTTTTTAATGACCGAGCATTAAATGCCCTCACATACCTCCACCTCCATATATAAAAATACTCTTTTGAAATTAATGCTGCTGTATCTTCTTGAATTTAGGTTCAATTATTACCAGCAAACCTAAATTAAATGTAGCCACAATGTTTAAAATAGTTGCATTAAAAAGGAAGTAGTTAAAGCTCTCAGAAACATGACATATTACAATTATAAATTATATCTAATAGGCTATAGGAAGTTTAATACCTTTTTAAACATTACATTTAAACTAATTAGCAGTTTCATTTTGCCATTGAAATTAATAATGGTGCTTCACATCCAAACAGGTGTGGAGGTTTATTTCCGAACTGCAAACTGCATACATGCCTTCTTCCTCTACTTTTCCATCTCGTATATTCTCAGGGGTACAGTGATCATGTGGTAACCCCCCCTCTAATGGAACAAACCTTGAGAAGGCTCCAAATTAAATATCCTCAGCAGCTTTATTCCAGTCATAGTATCAAAGAATCAGGTTATCTTACCAGATTTTTCAGTCCTCTATGATCAAATCTGCGGATGGTTCTTAATTTGCCTCCTTGCTGGGAAAGATGAGAGGAAAACTGTCATCCACCATAACTAAGGTAACAGTGAGCTGGAAAGCACTAAAGTATGAAGCAACATTTCACCATTTGGTCTCACTGCTGATGTTTGAGTGACGTCAGTAAATCTTTCACATTAGTAAAATATAAGTTGGAATATTCTCTAAAAGACTGAAAATAGGTACAATTCTCTCTGGCACAGAGAGAATGAGTTTTCCTTACACCCTTCCTGCAAACTAGGGGAGAAGAGACAATTATTTTATTATCCTACAGTCGGAATAGCTGTACTTGACTCCTTGCATTCCCTGGCCCAGTATCCATGCATCTGGGGGCACAGTTAGTTCTGAGAAGTTCCAAGAAGAATAAGGAGAACAATTAAGGTATGATATAGTACTGACCTTCTAAGCCTGAATATGGAAACAGCTTCGTTATACAGACATTGCAAAATAGCTATGCAGCAAGAGGCCAAGAGTATCCAACTGAGTACCCGTTGAGGATCAGAGATCTGATTGCACTGACTAAATTATTGCCTAGTGTTCCAGAAGGGTGCCTGCCATCAATGTGCTCGAAGGCACCAAAACTTAGTGTGAATGTAAATAAAGAGCTCAACATAAGTGGTGGGAAGCAATACTGAAACACAGTTTGCCAGTATCTAATCCTTTATGACTAAATGTTAATTGAGCAAAGAATTAAGACCAGAATAGAAGCAAAACTCAAATACTGCTCTTTCCAATTTACATTTTAAAAAGCTCAAGTTTTATAACTGTTATTGATATCTGGAAATTATATTTGATTTGTTTTTATAAAAATTCTGTATTCACAAGGTGCTTGGTGCTGTCTTCATGGATGCAATATTCTATTTACAGTTCAAATCATTTAAATACAGCCATTATGTAGTTGCTGGGTGTTTTTAAAATAAATGATTTTCTATGTCCTAACTGCCCCTCAAATTAGAAATTGTAATTACATGAGTCTCAAAGGCTAGCTCTTTGTGTTTTATTAATTAATTTTGTTGGTCTCCATCACAGATGGAATTTTTCACTGGTAATTCCTCAGAACTAAATCCATTCATACGGAATTCAGAGCAGTGAAAATAAATTTCACGCCATAGAGTAGGAAACAAGAAAAAGGAGCGGGGGTGGGATCTGGGGACCAGCCAATAGGACCAGCTCAGTTCTCAACTGGTGTTGGGTTTTGCAAAGGTTGGCTCATTATAACCTGCACAACATAGTCCTTTGGGATCTTCAGCTCTTCCAACTTCATCTTGTCGGTGAGAGGTCTGCCAGAGAAGAACCACCGCTGACTACACGGCTCCACCCCTTCTGCCGCGTGGAGCCGCCTCTTCATGTGATACACTGTGTCCGTGCTGCGGACCACGAGTTTGAGGTCCTTGCCCGTGGAAAGGCGCAAACGGAGCTGGCATTCATACCCAGAAGTGGGAGGTGGCTCGGGGATCTCTAGAGTCTCTGTGTCGCTCTTTTCCTCGATCATGTTGATTGGCGGTGCCAAGCAGTAAACTGGAAGCTGGTATCTGTTTCCCAGTTCATCGTAGCACTCTGTAAGTGCACCTGCAGGAAGAAGATACGAATGAGAGTTTAATCTAAATGAATGCATGCTTGCTTACACCACGCAAAATGCTCACGCGTCTCTTGCTAGCTTGCCACTGTAGAGAAAACAATTAAAATAAGGCCAGTCACTGACCATCAGTGATGATAGTCAAGGTCCATGACCAATTATTTGAGTGTTTACCTAACTCTAACCATGACGCTAGCTTCTTACTCTCACCTCTTCTAAGTCATTTCATACTGAATCACACTTTCATTAAAAGATAAAGGTAAAGAAAGCACACAAAATTCAAATTGCACTGGGATACCTTCACCAGCTACCTTAAAAAAAAAAGAAAAAAAAGAAAAAGCCTAAAACAGCTCCCTAAGCCCCATTCCTCACAACGCAGTGTTCTAGAGCACTTTTCTGAGTGCCTCGACGTTCTGAGGTCCTCAGGTCTTAGTCCAAGGAGATCACAAACTAGAGATGCCACTAGCTCCTGGCTTATACATGAATCTCATCAGAAAAATTACCACAGAAATGAGAGGGGTGTTTTATTTAGCCCTAATTAGTTACCTATTACAGAGAAGCTGGGGGTTAAAAAGGAAAAGCAAGAAAGCAGGGATGCACATGCACAGAGAAATGGCCTCAGAATGAAACCAAGCCTGCTGACACCTTGATCTTGGACTTCCAGCCTCTAGAACTGTGAGGAATAAATTTCTGTTGTTTTACCAAAAAAAGGGAGAGGGAGAACAAAAGGGGTATAAGTTTATAACCAGCTGGCTCAAAGGAAGGAAAAAAGCATTTATGGTTTAAAAGAAGGTATTAAAGACTAATTTTTTTATAAAGCATAAACTGCACTACAGTGACAAAGATTTCCCCTGGGGAGCTTAAAAGTATAATTAATGAAGGTTTTAGTGTAAGGTTATTCATGTGTCCTTTGCTCAAACCGGAACATTAATGTCAGCTGATTTTCAATTTGGATAAAAGAACAAAAACATCTACCATAGTCAAAACACTTATATACAGGCTAAAGAATATGGGGAGTGGTTATCAATGAACAAATAAGTTACTGAACTGATCTTTGTGGCCACGACCAATAGACTGAAAACACAGAGCACCAGAAATGAGACTGGAACAGTCACCAACCCACCATGGGGACGATCAGGTCCGCTCTCTAAGTTGCAGCACACATGCTGCGGCGCGAGCTAAGTCACCAGGCACAACACACATGAATTTCCCCTTTCCTTTGTTGAAAAATATTGCTCAGCCTGTGTTGCTCACAATTAATCGGAACACTACTATTGCAGAAATGGATATACTTCAAGTGCAATTGTGATGACCACAGTTGCCTACACTCGTAACCATTACATTGCAATACCTGTTCTTTATAAACAGAAGTAGTATAGTCAGTCGTGCGAACTTCACTGTTTATACTCAAATACTTCATATGGCCTAGTCCTGAGGCAAAGAAACCTACCAGTGCCTTTCAGATGGGCTGGCCATCAGGAGAACAAGAGGAAGTGAAGGGTTCACTAAACACCCACCACCTCTATTAAGAGAACACCTTCAGATACATATCCCACTGATATTGGGGGGTTAGTCATGTCAACCTGATAGGTAAAAGAGCAATATTTACACAATTGTTCTGCTAGAAAAACATTCTCTTAGAGAGGCATCATTCCAAAGAATTACCTTTGGAATCAGGAAACCAAGATGAAATTCCCAGCCTTGTTATTAATTAGCTGTACAGCCTTGAGCAACATTCTTTAACCTGAAATACCTTTCTCCATCAGCAAAATAAGGCAGAATCAAATTGACCTCTAAAGCGGTTTCCAGGTTCACATACATGCTTCTTTACCTTCACGCACCCCAACAGATAGGAAACGGCAGTACTGCAAACGAAAGCAAACTGCAGGAACAAAAGCGTCTACATTTTCAGGCTCCCTAGAAACTAGGACAAGAGGTGTCATGGTGGCCTTTTGTACAGTAGTGCATGCCAACCTCAACACACACGTAAAATCTAATAGACACTCAGGCTCTTCCTACATGTGAATACTCACTCCTCCATCACAATGGACAGCCGAATCTTTTCACTTCTGCCCTTCAGCCCAGCAAGGCAGGGGTTCAGTTTTCAGATTTCAATGGGCGAGAATAAAAACTCCATGGAAGAGGTACAGCTGGACAGCTTATCTCTTATTCCAGCCCAGGCAGAGCTCCCATCTATAATGCTGGAAATAAGCTTTCCAGACTCCTTATTGCTTAGAAGTTCCCATACTTTAATATTTCTGGGAAAGGTAACTTGTGTTGTATTTAACACAAAGTTTTCTGGTTTATGCACTCTTTTCCTTACTTCTGCCTGTCAAATTATAATCTGAGTTATAAATATGCTCTAGTTTTCAATTAAAGTAAAAACTAAATAGGGGAAAAAAATCCAGGCCACGAAGTCAAATATGATGTAATTACATTTTTGTCTATAGCTTTAAATATCTGGGATCATAAAGTATTATTAAAAATAACTGAAGAAGCATAGTATTGGGGAAAGGGTAAAAGCAGTTTGTAGAGTAATAATTTCAAACGTACAAGTTTAAACATGAAAGCAAACACTTAAGGGTGCTTACTACTGTATATGAGATGATGGGTATTAAATAAGCTTATTGTGGTGATCATTTCACAATATATGTAAGTCAAACCATTATGCTATATACCTTAAACTTATACAGTGATGTAAGTCAATTATATGTTAATAAGACTGAAAAAAAGTGCTTACTTGTTCTAGCTCTAAGCATGTTATATACATTAACTTTTAATCCTCACAGTAGCCCTGTAAATTAAGTCTATTACACTCATTTTATAAATTGGAAAACTGAAGCAGAGAGAAGTAACTTGTCCAGGATTGCAGTAAGTGACAGAGTGAATAATGGGATTCCTGAAGAAGTAAATGCATAGCACAGGGCTTGGTTCCCGGGTGAGTGACATGGTTAATGGAAAGCAGGAAATGTGCTTGGAAAAAAAGGCAGGGGACAAACACAAGAGGAATGAAAAAACAAACACGGATGACAAGGAGGAAGAAACCAATAGTTCCAACGAAGCCAACTACGTATTTGCCAGTGATGTTGACAGTAAGTCCAAGAAAGTGGGAGTGGAAGATCGGGCAAAAGAAAATGGTGACTAACAGGAGGAGCATCAATGCTGTGAGGCCACCATATGTAGTAACAAAATGGACATATTACTGTCACTGTCTCATCTACAATATTTGCGCAAATATTGAGAATGTGTGAAAAATAGGGCACAGCTAAAAGATGGAGAGTTTTGCTTTAAAGAAACCCTGCGTGCTTAAACACAAAGGGAAGGAACCACTCTAAAAGTTGCTAATGTAGGGACTTTTCTACCTTTCCAAAATCACTTTCATCTGTTTGCATTTGCAATTTATAAAAGGTCTTAAACACCCCCACTGGCCATTGGGGGTGCAGTTAATTGAGCAATTCTTCACTAGTTCTAAAGGAGTTCTAGCCAGGCTGCTTACATTGCTCACCAAACGTCCTCCGTGGAAGGACACACTTTTTTCCATCTCCTCGCAAACCCACTGTAGACCTCGAGTCCTGGCAGAGACAGATGGCCGCCAGGTAGATGACTGCCAGGGCATATCACCTCCCCAGGTCAGGAAGCGCTGAAAGCTCCCCATGGTAGGAAGAAAGCTGCCAAGACTCCACCTTCTGCTCTGGTTTCATACAGAATTTCCTGAAGTTGTTTTTATTTATCTTCTATCTAGATGACTGACTCAGATATTCTATTTTCCTTGGTCAACTGTTTTCTATGGCTGTTTTTAGTAAGGCTTCAAAATATTTCACAAGGAAAGTATAAAGATAAAATTAAATTACATGCCAAACAATAAAAATAGCTTTACTAAATGTCAGAAAGTCTAACACTTTACTCCTCAAGCAGTCAAGAAAAATGTCTTTTCAGGCGTTCAAAGGCCCCACTCCTTACTCTTCTGCTCAGTTCTGAAAGGCTGCAGCTCAGTCCTGAAATTTTTTATCACTTGATAAAAAGCTCCATGAACAAATCTGTAAAAACTTAAAAATCAATTTTTGCATAGGGAAACTTCTGGGGATATGAAAATATTATCCTTATTGTGGTGGTTTCACAGGTATATACATGTCAAAGCTGACCCAGCTGTACACTTGAAATGTGTGCTGTTTCACATACTCCAGTATACCTCAATATAGTTCAAAAATTTAGTGTTTAAAATACATTGGCAATCTGATATGGAAAACTGCCTTTGAAATTAGGCAGGCAATGTCCTAGAGCTGCAAGGCTTTTGTCACAAAGTCTATGGAAACATCATTTTTCTTCCTGACTCCTCTTTTCCAACTGACCCAGAAGGCACGAAGTCTACTTTTCAATAAACGTGACTTCCTATGGCAAAGGAAGGCCTAACCACAGAGCTGGACACAGCTAAACAGGACAGGAACACTGACACAACAGAATGCAAAGGGATGAAAGAGTGGTCAGACCTTTGATTCAGGTGGCCCTCTTGGAGCCTGCTGGAGAACAGAAGACTGTGAACCTGAAAGAAGGAGCAGTGGCTTTGGAGTCGATCACACCTAAATTTTAAATTAGATCCTAATTTTGGACAATCTGACTGTTTCCTCAAAGATTACAGTATCCACCTCACCAAGTTGTTGTAAGGATTAAATAATAAAACACATGCAAAATTGCCTAGCATATATAATACAGAGAAAACACTCAATAACGTTGCTTCCCTTCTCACACAAGTTTTAAATGTCAGAACCAGGCTTCTGGGGAAGAGCTCACCAATAGCAATAACACGAGGATCAAAGTTTCACAAAGTTTGAATCCACTGCTTTCTGCTTCATGTGGCTCTCTACAAACCTGAATTACAATAATGTCAAAAAGGCCATCAAAAAAATTACCCTTCCTCCTGATATGAGGAGGTCTTTCAGGACTAACAAATTACACGCTCTTTCATGCAAACACTTTGCTGGGAATTATATTAAGCTTGTATCTGGTAGCCAGGCTTTAGGAGAAGCAGGCTTAGCCATCTCATCCCACCCAATCAGCTAGACTGGCATTCAGAGCAGCAAGTCAATCATCTCACCTGCAAGCACAGGCGCAGAGTGGCTTCGTTTGTCTGCATCGCTCAAGTCACATGATGGTTAGACCGTGATTAAGAGCTTTTGTGAGTAACATTTTGCCCCATTTCTAAGGGGACACTGATCTTCATTCCCAGCTCTTTGAAAGGGGCAGAGGAACAGACCAGAAGCACTTGGACGCGGAGGTTTATTTAAGTATGACCTGGCCTCATGCAAGTCGAAGTTGGTGCAGCATACTCCCCGGGACCACAGCAGGAACCCCGCTTTCCCTCCACCCCCATCCGCCACCCAGGACAGCAAAGAACAGACGACATCTACAGAGACAAGCCTACTAACTCAGGGACAACCTCCCACCTCAGCTATTTCAGGGTCTCTGCTCCTCTAATTGAAGAAAAAGGATGGCATTAGCAGAGGACTGGATAAATTTATATTTTATAACTCTAAATCATTTTTGTTTCTTTGAGGAGAGAGAGAAAAAAAGGATACAACAATTTATGATTACTCAGTCATCAGATCCTTTCTTAAGGCTCTGTTGTATTTCTAAACACAACAGTCGGGTGAAAATCCTGTCTCCCATGTGTGCAATGTATCTTCATGCTGTCATCCTAAGCTTTATGTTCATGACGTATCAGTTAAGTTTATTAAATGACAGATTCTTATAGGAACCTTTAAAGAACCCAGAATTCATGGCCTGCTTCTTAATGGGTCCTCTAAAGCACTTAAGGGAAATAGAAACGAGGCCTATACGTATGCATTTCCTGCTTATATGTGTCTTAGAGAATCTTTCTGTTTCTCTTTAGTATTAATAGAAGTACACATATTATTTTAAAGTACAGTTGACCCTTGACCAACAGAAGGGTGAGGGGCACTGACCCTATTACCCTCGTGCAGTCAGAAATCCATGTATAACTTCTGACTCCCCAAAAACTTTACTCACAGCCTACTGTTGACTGGAAGCCTTATTGATAACATAGTCGATTAACACATATTTTGCACGTTATATTATACACCATATTCTTACAATAAACTAGACAAAAAAATGTTATTACACAAATCATAAGGAAGAAAAAATACACTTGAAAGTATTTATTGAAAAAAATCTGCATGGAAGTGGGCCCACACAGTTCAAACCTGTTATTCAAGGGTCAACTGTATTCTAAATAGTATGCAAGGGACCTAAAATTAACATTAGACCTGAAATTAACACTGAAGATTTATGCCGTCACTTTACAGAAAATAGAGATGAAATGACTTGGCCATGGCATTAAGCTGTTTTAGTTATTGTTAGATTCAAAATCTCAATTCCATGACTTACTTATACTTGGAAAAATGACATAACCTCTCTGAACTTCAGTTTTCTCATTGATTTAAAATTGGGATTGTTGTAGGT
Organism: Rhinolophus sinicus; assembly: GCF_057876585.1. Taxonomy (NCBI): domain Eukaryota; kingdom Metazoa; phylum Chordata; class Mammalia; order Chiroptera; family Rhinolophidae; genus Rhinolophus; species Rhinolophus sinicus. The sequence continues at coordinate 105,427,343 of NC_142505.1, forward strand.
GATTATTACAGGCATGAGAATTAAATAACATCAATTCAGAATATGAATTATTATTATTTTATTATTCCTGATTCTCAGTCCAAATGTTCTTTTATCATATTGGCTCCTTAATATATAGAAATGCTCTATTTATGCCATTTATAAGTACCTTAGTTTTAAAAATTTTTAATTGTATTTAAGGGCATAATTTAATTTATGTACATTTGATATTTTGAGATAAGAAGACCAGGAAAAAGGGGGGGTAAATTTCCAGGCAATTCCTCTCCCACCTATATTTTGAAGGTGATTAAAAAAAGGCTGAGTTTGTAAGAATTACTTTTTCCTACATCCCGTACTCCTCAACATGAAAAAGGACAAGAGAAACAGGCCTTGAAGAGCCCCAGTGAAGAAGTGGTAATGTTTAGCCACAAGAAGCAAGAAGACTAAAGTTGGAATTAAATCTTTAAGTGCGAGAAAGGTGTTTGAGAAACAGTGAGCGGCTATTCCTCCTACACAAGGAGGGTAAGAGGGAAGCTTTTCCATTTTAATTGTAGGGAGATGGAAAACACATTCATTGTAGATGCTAAAGGAATAAAAACAACCTTTCTAGAAAATTAGACGGTAGGAAAGGGGAGTAGGCAATTTTCAAAATCCTTTTTAATATTCTGCATAACAATTCTAAGAGGCATTAAGTCCCCATCTTTACAAGACAGACAGACACTGTTTTTGAACAAACTTTAACTGAAAATTACTGAACAGTTACTATGAAGCAAACTCTGTGAAAAATGAAAATAATAATCACCTTTTTTACACTGTCTACGCTAATTTGGGCAAGCCACTTAATCTATAACCTAGTTTCACTGGCAAAATACTGAGAAATTTTTTCAGGATGTTTAGGTAATGGCAAAATAACAATCACTGAAAAGGAAATAAGCTCAGTAAGAAATTTAAGACCATGGCTTTCCAACTTGGGCCCGGCAGAATGACTCCCACAAAGAAGGGTGGCAAGAAAAGAAGAAGAAGGGCCATTCTGCCATCAATGAAGTAGTGACCAGGGAATACACCATCAATATTCACAAGTGGATCCATGGAGTGGGTTTCAAGAAGTGTGCCCCTCAGACACTCACAGAGATTCGGAAATTTGCCATGAAGGAGATGGGAACCCCACATGTGCGCATGGACACCAGACTCAACCAAGCTGTCTGGGCCAAAGGAATGAGGACTGTCCCATCCCGCCCCAGGTGCGGCTGTCCACACAGCACAACGAGGATGAAGGCTCGCCGAAGCAGCTCTATGCGCTGGTTACCTACGTACCTATCACCACATTCAAAAATCTACAAACAGTTAATGTGGATGAGAACTAACTGCTGATTGTTGAATAAAGTTATAAAACTGAAAAAAAGAAAAAAAGAAATTTAAAACCATGAGTGAGAAATGCTGTGTAAATCATGAAGAATAAAGCTCTTCTAGGACAGAGAGGCTGTGCAAAAGGGGTACCAGATATCAAAATCATCCAGGGAGCTTCTTCCATAACACACACGTCCACACCGTCCTCAGCGTGCGTCATAATTTCCAAAGTGAAAATACATGCACACATATGGAATTCCTCAGTGGTTATGACACCAACTGCCCTATTAACAAGCCCTATTGCCATTTGAGAATAATGAAATAAAGAATTATCACTGATACTAATAGAGGAAGATAATTTAAAAATACAGAATTATTTTGTGCTTGGACAAGGCAGGATTACAATGAGTACAATCTTATGATTGGAATTGAGACAAGAATAATCAATGGAACCACCATACAAAAAAAGAAAGGAAGGAAGAAACATGGAAAAAGGGTGTTTTTGTTGTTTCCTTTGTCAACACATGGGCAAAAAGGCCGTTGACAAACACATAATGTTTGTGTACATAACAGATACTAAATACAACTTAAACCAAAAAGGATACAAATCCTTGCTTATTTTGAGCATAGAATCTAAAAAAACAGACAACACATATAATACAAGACATACACAAACAACATTTACAAAGACATTTTCATACAGTATTCAAACTTTAAAGAACTTTTTATAGTTATTTACATTGGGAAGATAATATGAACCAGGTTGAGATAATAAAAGGATTATGGGTAGAGAAGACAAAGAAGATGCGATAAAAACAAGAAAGATGTGATTGAAGAAAGCTTAGAAAGGAGAGTGTGTCCCAGGATCTCTTCAGATCATCTGTGATCAATTCATTACTCTTACAGGCAACCCTGACAGAGGCAGATGAAGGGGATAGGGACGGATCAGGTGTGGGATGATGCTAAACTATGTCCTCACTGCTTAGGTATCCAATTAATAAATCTACTACTATTGCCATTGAATCAACACAATCTCAAAATTCCATTAGGCATATGCCCAAAGCAGAGTCCCCTAAAAGCCAAAGAAAGATGTTACCAGTAGACAATACATCCAAAAAATGATCAAAATCTGTAATTAAAGATTTTGGTTTAATTAAACCAAAATATAATTAAAGGAATTGACTTGTTAATGTCAGAATTCAAGAAATACAATCATTAGCACTACGACTTACAAAGTGCTTTTTGGACTATGACAAACAATTTACATGTGTTATTATCACATTTAATCCATACGACCACCCTATGGGATAGGTGGTCACAATCCATATTTTACAGGTGAGAGAACGAAAGCTTACAGAAATGATCTGCATAAAATCACATAGCTGTAAGGAACACTACAGAGGCAGGAAGTAAGATTAGGTCTGGTATCAAAGCCTGAGCTAAACAATGGCTAAAGTCTATGCTATTTTAAACTCAAAAGGTTAAGTACTTTGGAATGTATAGGGTGTAATACAAAATATACCCAAAGTAAAATTTCAAATATGTAATTACACCAAAAAGATGGAAGGGATTTCAGCAATATCACTAAGTAGGTCTAGGTAAAAGCATGTAACTAAATAAATTATAAGCTGATGGTGAGTTAGAGTCGATACAGAATACAATTCAAAAGTCCACCTAAGAAATATCACTAACAAGTTTCAGATATGAACAACAAGAGAATTCAGTCAAGAGTACCAATGATAATATTAATACCCAAAAAGTTATTACAGAGCTTTGAAAGATGAAAACTCAGACATCAGTTTGATTCTCTTACACTAAAGTACAAAATATTTCTTAAACATAGAGGGGGAGTAGAGGCTCATGCAATGCTCTCAAACTTCCAAGAATTAGTCTCCCTTTCTGTCAGTTGGTAGGGCTGCCAGCAGTATCCCTTTTCTAGGCAATTCACACAGATAAGCAGAGATGAGGGACTGGAATCTTTATAGAGCTCTGAGCCCGTATCCAGTAGGACATGCACGGGCCCTCGCCTTCCATTAAACAGAGCTTCTCTGCCTACATGAACTTGTAACCGAGGCCACAATTTATAGAACACAATCAGATACTCTGATAGGTAACTATAATAAATACAAAGTAAGAAAGTCAAAGTTCCAAGGTTCTGGACCTCAGGCTTCTAACTTAAGACAATCACAGATAAACAACTCTTCTTCCCCACCACTTGCAGGCCTATACAAATACAAACATATTCTGCTTTAAAAATTAGCAGGGTTCCAGACAAGACGGCAGAGTAGAATACTGTATGTCAATTGTAACTGAAAAAGAAAAGATTAAAAATATAAAAATAAATAGGATATAAGCATTAAGAAAAAGGACAATAGAACTATTTATAAAGGAAGGCTCTTCTCTATATATTATATAAAGGTAGTACTCGGAGACAAATTGTAGAACTGAAAAAGGGAATGGAGTCAGATGATGTCCACCCCCAATCATATAAAAGGTAAAGAATTCAGAGACTATCCATGAAAACAGGGACTAAAGTCATACTGAAATAGCATTCCATCATCAATTTTTCAATGTAGAGAGGATCATATTAACACAAACCCATGCTAACAAGCTTTCATAATAAAGAACAGGACAACTCTGAAAAATATATTTTTAAAAAGTTTCTTGGAAGCACAGTTAATTCAGATAATTAATGGAGATTTGGAAAATTGGAAAGAATACTAAGTTAAATATCTTTTATTTAAAAAAGAGTCAAAGGACATAAAGCAGATGATTAAACAGTGAAAAGCACCGTTCCTCTGAAAATATAAAGGAAGATACTGAAAAAGAAACAACGAAGGTACGACAATGAGTAGAAAACAAGGCATATACGTAAGTACCAGGGGTGCCCAAAAAACGTATACACATGACTTGTGTTCATCTTTTGTTATCAGTATATGTTAAGTATTACAATTTCAATACAGGTTTTTTTTCTTTCTTAAAATGTGTATACATTTTTGGGGCATTTTTTGGCACCCTCTGTATATATGGGGGTATAGAAACAACTTAGAAAAATATTAACTTGAAAAACTGAAGAGAAAAATAAATTTATACAGTAATCAAAATAACAAAGAATATAATACAATAATAACACCTAAATCCCAGTGTAGCATGAAAACTTTTATTATAAGTGTGTCTAATCAAGGAGACCAAGCAAGAGGATGCACATGGGTTCAGCATATATGCAATGTGATAAAAAACTATGGTGAATGTTGAAATTAAAAAACATTTATTACAGTAAAAGACACATTGCCATTAATCCCCCTCAAAATGCTTCCCATCACTTTGAACACACTTGTTCCATAGGTCTTGCCACTTTCTGAAGCAGTTCTGGAAGTCCTCTTTTGTGAGTGTCTTTAGTTGTGCTGTCGTGGCTGCCTCGATGTCCTGAATTGATTCAAAACATTTACCGTTCGTGGTCATTTTGACTTTGGGGAAGAGCCAGAAGTCACACGGTGCCAGATTTGGTGAATAAGGTGGACGAGGACACACCGTAATGTTTTTATTTGACAGAAATTGCCATACCAGAAACGGTGTGTGACACAGAGCCTTTTCATTGTGATCACAAAATACAGTGACTGCTGCTACCAAACGCCATCCAATGGAAAGGCAGGGATCATTCAATATGGGAAGCAGTGCATCAAAACTTAATAACAGTGTGTGACTAGTTTCAACTTGTTCGGTGCAGTCAGTCAGGTGTGAACTACGGTTGAGAGAAGGTATGTTTTAAAGTGTGCCATAAATCATCCTCCATCATGACAACACTCCATGTCACATATCCCTTCTGGTATAGCAATTTCTGTCAAATAAAAACATTACGGTGTGTCCTCATCCACCTTATTCACCAGATCCAGCACCCTGTGACTTCTGGCTCTTCCCCAAAGTCAAAATAATTCAGGACATTGAGGCAGCAACAACAGCGCAACTAAGGATACTCATGAAAGAGGACTTTCAGAACTGCTTCAGAAAGTGACAAGAATGATGGGATAAATGTGTTTGAAGTGAGGGGGAGTATTTTGAGGGAGATTAATAGTAATATGTCTTTTACTGTAAATTTTTTTTTATTTAAACATTCACTGTATTGTTTAATCACACCTCATATGTGTCCCTGGAAACACTCAAAGCTTATGGCGGTCATATAGTCACACTCCTAAGTAAAGGAGAGAGGTTTCTAATAATGCTCAGGGTTACAATCATAGAAAACTGTCCTGAAGAACATGGGAGACTCCTTCTATGTTTAGGTTTGCTCATTGTGCTAGACACAGGCTTCCTGAGAAAGTCCAATGACCAAAGGAGCATCCAGTGAGTCTCCACAGCTCAAGCCCACTCCTGCAGTGCTAACAGGAGACCAGTGATGCTGCTCTAACATGGGGGCGAGGTGGTGGGAGGGGGACCCTGACGGAGAGCTCGGTTACATGGAAGTTAGAAAATATCAAGTGAACAAATGTTCTCTTTCTTGAGATTAAAAATATTTAAAAAACAGGGGCAGCCGAATTGCTGTTGGTTAGAGCGCGAGCTCTCAATAACAAGGCTGCAGGTTCAATTCCCACATGGGATGGTGGGCTGTGCCCCCTGCAACTAAAGATTGAAAATGGCGACTGGACTTGGAGCTGATGGGCCCTGGAGAAACATCTATTCCCCAATATTCCCCAATAAAATGTAAAAAAACATAAAAATATAGACAAAGGAAACTTATCTCCAGCTGAAAGACATACAAAGAAGCAAAGAGAAATGCTCCTTATGTTACATTTTAAAAAAGGTAGAATAATGCACAGCAAGCACATGAACACTTCCCACCCTGCTCCCCTGAAAATAAGACCCAGCCAGACAATCAGCTCTAATGCGTCTTTTGGAGTAAAAATTAATATAAGACCGGTATATATTTTATATTATATATATTATATATTGTATTACATTACATTATGTTACATTATATTACCTGGTCTTATATTATAGGAAAAGAAGACAGGGTCTTATATTAACTTTTGCTCCAAAAGATGCATTAGAGCTGATGGTCGGGCTAGGTCTTATTTTCGGGGAAACACAGTATTTGGTTTCCTGCTGTTGGGAATGAGCTGACAGCGCTCCCCTTTGGCCTTGAGTATGACCTACCATGCGGTAATGTGATGTTTGCACCATCAATGATCGCTTGTGCCAGTTCATGATCATTGCTCTCAAAAGCATGCGCTGCAGCCTTCAAGGCATCCCAAATCTCTTTACGGCCTTCAAAAGCTGGTGCAGTGTCCCAAAATTCATCCCTCTTGCTGCGCAGCTGTCCATCTGTCATGGGATAATCGCTTTTCCATTTGGGTTTCTCCTTTTTCAAAGGCTGGTTACGACCTAAAGCAACTGGGAAGGAAGAGAAATAAAAGGCTGACATCAAAACCAATATTAACAAAAGATGTATTAAAAATTATCTGGTCATTCCTCTTTGATTCTTTCATCAAAACTACAGCTAGAAGTTTGCCTACTAGCTAATTCTTGTGTTCTGAAATTCCCCTAGCTGATTTTGGAACTACAGGAGCAAATGGAGATATCAGACAACTCCATCCAAAACTTCCAGTGACAAGTTAATAGCTCTTTTCCACTCAGTATGCCTTTTCCAAAGGATGATTTAAAAAACTACCTAGAAAAATAGCAGTAAGTTTCACCGGACAATAATGACAGGATTTAAAACGAGTCAAAGAATGCCATAAAAGAGAGATACTTTGAGAGGGGAGATTCTAGGAAGAACCAAATGGCAACAGTAGCTTGACTCTCACGCCCCTTGGACATATGAAGCCAGAAAGTAGGCACTAACAGATCCCAGACTTGGAAAAGACTGCTTTGCAGTTTCCGGAGAAGAACAGCTCAACAACCAGCTCCACAAGGAAACCTGATCACAGGGACGCTTCCTCTAGCTCCCCCACTGGATTTCAGTCAAGGAACTATGAATGCTTTTCTCTGAAACTCAAACAGGAGCTAACTTAGAAAGGGGTGAGGAAGAGGGATAGAACCAGTGCTTCACTCTCTGGGGGAACTAAGATTGGAACAGGTGACCCTGACACAAGGCCAAAAGAGAGGCTCCCAACCACCAGGAGCAGAAGTGTGAGCCCCTACTCTAGTTCCGATCCAAAAGGAGAAGAAAAAAGAGGGCAAGAGTCCACTCCTGTCTTGCCCTAAGTGGCAGCACAGTTCCTTAGGGAATGTAATACAGTCATAGTGCGAGAACAAGTCTGATGCAGCTTCTTTGCACCCAGATACTTACCTGGCATATAATCACTAATCTCTACGGACATACAGAACCATTCTAATCTTACACAATGCCATAGATAAGAAACAGTTTGACAGATGGAAGAATAGGTTAAAAGACAATTGAAGCTCGATAAAGTGTTGGGTAAGAGTGGGTGGGAGATAAGTGACAGAGCAGGTGGGAAGGAGAGGGTGTGCATCAAAATTCAATGTTCTATATTTAATTGTAGGAAGAACACTAATTTAAAAGAAATTACTCCCAAAATGGTTCTAAGGAATCCATGAAATTAACCACGCCCTCACTGGGGCAGGGCCAAATGAATCTGGGCTATGCATTACAGAAATAAAACAAAATAACTCCAGCCCCTGGACAATCTCTACTTCCTGGTACCAGACTGTGCTCCCGGATGACAGGACCAACTAATGCTGCAAAGCGTATCCAGTTCCATACTTGGATTAATCCATACTTGCTTCCCCAATCTGACCACTTTATCTCCAGGCAGCATACATCAGGTCTCGTCCTCTCGCCTTCAGAGTGGCACACCATGCCACAGCTGCCAACTGGTTTTCTCTTAAAATACTCAGTACTTCAACTCACTGTACTTTTTGGCCCTCTAACTTGTTCTAGTGAAATGCAAACCAGTTGAGTTCTTAAAGGGTATAGATAGCAGAGCAGGGAAACTGTCTATTTAGTAGCAAAGCTGGAAACAGAAACCAAGTGCTTTATTTAATTAACATATTTACTGAGTGTGCATTAAGGATAATGCTATAGATCTGCCTATCAGATTTAATTCAAATGTGAGAAAACACAATCTATATTACAATGACGTTTCACTGCATCTTCCAAATAATAGATAAATGCAGATAGAGCATTATTCTCCAAAAGGTGTTCAGAATGTCAGATAATCTCAATCCATTCCCTACTGATTCCACCAACAAGGTAAAATCTTTCATTTTAGGTCAGTTTTATTTTCTGCTACATTAACCTTTAAATGAGTCAGAAATAGTTTAGGAACACCAGTCAGTGTTAGCTTACTGAGCAGGGAACAGAAGACAGGTGATAGGTGGATACCCATTTGAATAGTTTTGGGCCTACCTGAGTAGTTCCAGAGAACTGTCTGGTACATAAGTATTAAATGTACCAGAGATAATTTGGTATAATTCTGTCATTGTGAGAGAATCACAAGGCGAAGACAAAAACAACAAAACTTCCACAATCTCAGTACTCGCACCAAAGAAAGTGAAAGAGGCCCTCAAACGAGGAATCCAACAATCTCATAATAAAGGTAGAAAAAATACTTTGGAAAAGTAAAGGTACCTTCCCTACCAATATGAGAGACGTTTTCGTCTCCCCACATCCGCAGAAGGCATAAGAACAAAGTCCCATAAAAAGGACAGATGACACATTATGCTGTATAAGAATAATCATCATTCCAAATCCACTTCCAAATCTACGTGCTGTCAAAAGTTCCAAAGTCATTACTTTTTGCAAAAGTAAATAAGACAAGATAAATGCCTGTGACATGAAGTAAGCTGTCTGGGTCTTTATTATTTTTCCCTATATCACAAACATATGTAATACAGAATATTTGCCTATCAAATGTCCATTATTAAAATACTTAAAGAACTGTGCAACATATTATTTTAGTGAAACCACTGAGCAGTGCAGAATTTTCATTGCAAAATATGAGATTAAAAGCTTCACGTTAAAGAAACTAGATGCACTTTATTGCCTAACTTACTTTTTGCTAAATGAACTAACTGGGGGAAAAAAAAAGGACATTTAGCAAAAGCATTTCAACCATTCTCCTGTGAAAACATATAAATATTTAGGGTTGTTATGAGGATTTAGTAAGTTAGTATTCGTAAAGCACTTACAATAATGATTGGTATATAATAAAACTACAAATAAGTGTTTAACCTCCCTTACTTTTAAAAATAGTTCTATGATTGTCATGCACTTCCTATACATTTATTAGAAATTTGCTCACCAAATCTTGTGCTTTGATTTTAGCTGATATCACAAGCCTGTATTTCTGAAAATATTTGGACACAGAAATCACCCTTGGAGGTAAGTAGCTATGTTTGCACCAAGTCAACTATTTTCAATTATGAAGAAATAGATGTGAACAATGTATACTCAATTAGATTACATTTTATGCTCTGAAACTGCCAGGTTATATGTTTCACTCATCTTCTGATTCCTGATACGAAGAGAGATGCCCAGTTTCACTCATACATCTGGGACTAAGTACTATGCTCAAGAATGAATTTAAAAACAAGAAATAGCTCTTATTCCCCAAATTTGTTTCTAAATCTTTAAATTGCAGGCAACCAACCCTACTTAGTTTTATTCTATGGCTTAACATGTAAGATACAAAAGTTTAAAGAAATCTAATGTTTAAAAATCAATTTAAGTTACTTCAGAAAATACCTTTTTTTATAAATTCACATTTACTAACTTTCAAAACTGCCAAAAACTCACCTTCTTCTTAGAAGTCTCTTAATCCCATTCATTTACTCTTTATCTTTCCTTGTAACCTTTCAATACTTCTCCCCACACTGTGGCAAATAAATAGATCTAACATGGAGAAAACCCAAGAAAGGTTTGCTTTTCAGATCTAAATAGCAACAGAATCTTAAATATTTTTATTCCACAACTGGATGCATTTTGCACAAAATTTTGAGATTTAACTGATAAAAACAATGATTTCCAACATGAAATGTTTATAGTTGTTTTCCTGCATTTGGTTCCTCTTTGAAAATCCTGATTTAATAATCCAACTCTTCAAATGAAGAGGACATAATGCAAAGATAAGGTAAATACCAAGATTTGACTCAAGTAACACCAGCTTTAACATACTGAAAAATGGAAGTATCAGTTTTCCTAACACAACTGAATATTTAAAGAGATCACCACCAAAGGACACAATGTTTCAAATAATTCTGAAGACTTTAACATGGCAAGGAATAGGACTGGGACAATGTTCCTATATTAGAAGAGTCCTTGGGGGGTGGGAGATGAGGGTAAGGGGGATCAAATATATGGTGATGGAAGGAGAACTGACTCTGGGTGGTGAACACACAATGGGATTTATAGATGATGTAATACAGAATTGTACACCTGAAATCTATGTAATTTTACTAACAACTGTCACCCCAATAAATTAAAAAAATAAATAAATAAATAAATAAAAGAAGAGTCTTAAGATCACGAAAATGAAAGGGAAATTTTCCTGTCACTCTCAGGGAGTTAAGAATAGATCCTACAGAACCATTCCATAACAGATTGTGCTAGCCTAAAAGGGTACGCGTAAAATATTTTATTCTCAAGTAAATTTAAAATGCACTACACACACACACACTCCATATATTCCTTTACCTAAAATAACTAACTGCCAAAATAAAACTAGGGATATGGGGATTAAAATGGCTAAAATAAGGGCATTAACATGCCACCAGTGGATACCATACCCACATCTTATTGTCTGAGAATTGAGGTGGAGACCTTAGATGGTATGAACCAACCTTACTATTATTTTACAGAAAGGAACGTAAGACCTAAAAAGAACAAGACTTGCTCACGATCAAAAAGAGCCAGGTCTAGAGCCCAGATGACAAGATTCAGAGCCCAGAGCTCTCTGTCCCTTATAGCACTACGTATCTTACCTGGCCTCAGAAATGTGTTTTCTTTTACATACCAAATCAATTACAAAGGTTCATTCAAAATGATGCATGTGTTGAGTTTTTTCTAGTAGTACTGATCCGGCTTCCCCCCGCTTCGTTATAAACAAAGGAGTATCTGATTGGACAAAGGAAAAACTAAGCAAGCAGCATCAGCTCTCCAACCCCATGCAATCTATCACCTAGTTCACTTCTTTGGAGATACCATGTTCACCAGTGAGGACTCCTACAGTGAGGAGGAGGTAACGCGGTTTTCTGGCCTATCAGCTTCAACCTGGGAGTGCTCAGCATCTGTAACACATCAGGTCCTACAGATTACATGCATGCATACTTATCTTAGTACGTTACATACGGCGTTTTTAATGCTGCTATTTTATAATAAATAGAAATGAATACTTTGACTATGTTTCTATCCTGAAGTTTATAAAACTAAGCAATTAAAGGCACAAAGTATATAATTTCTAATGTTGTTTGAGCTAAGCTTTACTGAGGGAATAAAAACAACACAATTACCTCATAATGACTTCCTGGGCCTGTTTCTCAGAATGTAAGTCTACATAACAATGGTCTGAGCATACAAATAGGTAACAGGAAGCCTACCTGCAACATAATATGTTCAAGGACTTTTCTTAATGGGTGAGTCCTATTAAAAATGTTACAAAAGCATACAATTAAATCCCACAAACACACAAAAAAACCAACTTTATTAAGAAGGGCAACATTATCTAAAATTGGACTAAGAATATAATATGTTTGGTCACCTAACACCAGACCACCGTTCCTTTTACATTTTACATTAAATGCTCAGATGGTTCATTCTACTGGGTGGGGGGAACGGCTTTATCCAGTTACATTCTTTGGACTACAGGGACCTTTCCTTCTCTTAATTTGTGGGTAGTCCCAGGGAGAAGTGCACACAAGTCAAGGATGCCCACTACCCCCCCACCACTATTTAACACCGTACGAGTGTTAGTCAGCACACTCAGAACAAAACAATTGGAAGTGTAAGAACCAGAAAGCAAGAGGTCAAACCATCTTTCGCAGATGATATGATAGTATGACTGGAAAATACAAGAAAATCAGTGCTAAAATTAAATTATAAAAGAAACGATAATGGTAGCAAGATATAAAACTTCTTATATACATAAAAATACCCAGATAGAAGATATAATGGAAGAAAAGGTCCCATTTATAATAGCAACAGAAAAGATAAAACACTTGGAATGCAACCGCTGTATCAGGAAAAATATTTTAAATTGAAAGTTACAAAAGCAGACTTGAACAAAATGAAGACATCTCTTGTACTTGGGCTTTAACATTATAAAGATGTCAATCCTTCCCAAGATAACATCTACATTTAACGATTTCAATCAAAATAATTTTTAAAAAGCTTTTTGAAGCTAGATGAGTTGATTCTAAAACACATATGGAAAAACAAACAAACAAGAACAGTTAAGAGAATCCTCAGAAAGAAGTGTAACAAGGGAATTGGCCCTACAAATATTAAAACATATTATAAAACCACTACAGGGGCAGCCAGATTGCTCAGTTGGTTAGAGCACCAGCTATCAACAAGGTTGCCGGTTCAATTCCCACATGGGATGTTGGGCTGTGCTCCCAGCAACTAAAGATTGAAAATAGCGACTGGACTTGGAGCTGAGCTGCACCCTCTACAACTAGATTGAAGGACAACGACTTGGAGCTGATGGGCCCTGGAGAAACACACTGCTCCCCAATAAAAAATAAAAAAATTTTAAAAAAGCAAAACACTACAATTAAAAGTGCGCAAAACATGAATTTTTAGATCAATGGAACAGAATGAAGTTCAGAAAAAATCTACACATACATGGATATTTATATATAATAAAAGTTTTATCTTAAGTCCTTGGGAGAAAAATGGGATACCATTTGGAAAAAGATAAAATTGAGTGGATACTTTAAACTGTACACCAGAATAAATTCCACATTAATCAAAAGTCTAAACGTAAACACTAAAATATGGATTAATTTCTCTATAATTTAGGAACAACAAATGCTTTTCCAGAAGCAATGAGAAAAGATTGATAAATTTAATCTTATATAAATAAATTTTTGTATAAGCAAAGAAAAAAAGGTAAATGACATTATGAAAAATTTTTCAACCTCACTCATAAGAGAAAGGCAAGTGAAAACAATGTGGAACTATTTCTTCTGCTTTTAGGTAACAATAATCCAGGAATCTGAGTGCTGATGAGTTGTGGAAAACAGACACTCTCCTACATTTATGATAGGAATCTAACATCCCATAAGATTATTATCCAAAAGATTCCCAGATGGAAGGGAATTTGGCAACATCTAACAAAAATCACTTATTCACCCACCCACTGACCCATCAATCCCAGTTTTAGGATTCTGCTTTTCATGATGTACTTCTATAAATCTGAAACATAAAAGGTTATATCTTGCAGGCTTATTTGTATTACAAACAACCTAATGGATGTACAGTGGTACAGCCATATAATGAAGTACAGTGCAACGAAAAGAATCAGGAAGAGCCCTATGAACTCAAATGGAGTAATTTCCAGAATATACGAGTAAAATTAAAGCAAGATACAGAACAGTGCATATATAGTGGTACCCTTTGTTTCAGGAAATAGTAGAAATAGAAATCATACATGTGTATGTATGTTGAACACACACACACACTCACACACACACATACACACACACACACAGCTGACCCTTGAACAACATGAGGGTTAGGCGGACCGACCCCATGTAGTTATTTCCAGTTAATTTTGAACATGATACTCTGAGTATGCATCTTTAGTGGGATAAATTCTAAGGAACAAAAAACAAACTTCAAAGACATCTTAAACTTCACTCAGCAGGCTAAACTACTAAGAATTCCCACAGAATGCTAATTACTATAACTCTGAAGCATCTGACATTTATTGTAGGATAAAGCAAATAGGGAACTATATTAACATCAACAGGAACCAAGATTTTTAATGAAAAAGAAAAGAAAAACAACCCAGTAGCAATGAGTGTACCGAGCTCCCAGATCTTAGTTCTAAAACCCCTCTCCACTAACAGGTGCTAGGGCTACCTGGAGAAATGGCTAGTTCTATGACTAAGGCTGGGGAAATTAAAAGCAAGCCTGGGACATTTGGATGCGACAAGGGAGCAAGAAAGTGCTCAAAAACCTAATGAGATCGCCTCAAAGGATCAAGAGAGACAGTGTGCCTGAGACGACATCTGTGTCCATTTTGGAGCATCAAAAATAATGACTGCAATATACTGAAGAAATGAAACTTCATGAATCCCTACCATTACTAAAAGGGGAAGATGAGAGAAGAAAGGCTCTTCCTTACTGAAGAATGCCAGCAATATAGGAAGAAGCAAATGACATATTTAAAACAAACACTCGTTACAGCCCTGTAACTGATTCAGGCCGGATCACCAATAGATAGCACTAAAGCATCATGATCACACCATATATTGCTAACCGCCAAGCAGAAATCACAGTGCAAATATCTGACATCCATTACCTTAACCAAATGACCAAACAGCCTCTTGATGTGCTGTAACATGATGTATACAAAACAAACATGAAGATTCTTATCCAAAACATTTAACTTGAATCTACTTAAACTTGTAAACCTTGTTTATAGGAAATATAAAGGATAAAGTTTAAACATCTGCAGACATTGCCAAATATCCCCTGGAGGGCAAAACTGTCCCCAGTTGAGAACAACTAGTCTGTACCAAATGAGACAAAACATGAACTTTGGAATCTGGTGTGGAAAAAAAGTTATAAAAGACATTTTGGGACAACCGGATAAATCTGAGTAATACTAGACAATAGATGTCATTAAATTAAAAGTTAAAAAAAAATTACTTGTGACCCTCTGATAATCCCTTGGATACAGATATGGGTTTGGGAAAGCAATTATGATATTAAACTAGATCTCACTTGGCCCCAAAGATCTAGGACACCATAAGGGTGCTGTTTGTGTCTGCACAGAATCAGACCCTTTGAGACTTCCCTTGATAAACTCAAAATTCTTCAGGAATGTTCCTGTAAGCATTTAGAAGACCTTACGGGGGAATGACCCTTACCATTCTGATTGTCACATCATGGGTAAAGAAGGTAATAGTCTGCCACAAAATGTTGCTGTTCTCAGAAAAAATAGTAACAATAATGGACAGAGAATGCTTATGATGGTCCAGCCATTGTGCAGTGGTTATCTACCAGGCGTGCCAAAAAAATGTATACAAGTGGCCACTTTGGTCGATGTTGCTCAAGCGGTAGTTCACCGTCATCAGAAGTGTCTGGACGCTGATGGTAACCACTTTGAGCACCTCTTGTAATTGCAGAAGTCAAACGTGACTTGTATTCATCTTTTGTCATTGGTATATATTGAGTATTACAATTTTAATACAGTTTTCATTTCTTAAAATGTGTATACATGTTTTTGGCACCGTCTGTATATACTGTCCCATTGAATCTGCTCCATAATTCCATCATAAAATGAGGAAACAAACTTAAAAGGCTAAATACCTAGTTGGGGAAGTAGAGAAGGGAGATAACAGTAGTATCTATTTCATAGGATTGTTACAAACATTTAATGCGGTACGACTTCTCATGCAATTAGAACAGTGCCTAGCACATAAAAAACAATACCTAAATGTCTGTTAAATGAACAAAAATAACAAATCTCTCCCAGATCATACAGCTAAATAGAACAGCTGGGAGTCAAACCCAGACTGACTGACTCCAAGGTTCATAGTCTTACCCACTAGGACTACCCTGCCTCGTGGCTTTAAGAGTTACTAGAATACACTTTCAACGTAGTCACAGACTTTGACCTACACTCCCAGAGTGAAATTACATCATCAATCCATCTGTAAGGTCTTGAGGCTCCATGAGGTTTCAAAGGTGTGACCCAGTGCTTAGGATGGCACGCCACGTTGGCACTGATCCTAAGTGCCCCAACAACACACTATTTCCCAGCTAGCATACACCAATTACCAACAGCACGTTGCTGCCAGTCCCAGCCCACTGCCATGGAAGTAACTACCGTAAGTGCTCAGCAGTTGACAAGATTCTTTATTCAAGGTGGTCTCCCTTTTCAATCTCAAGTCTCCAATGCTTGAGAAATTCTAATGTTTGTTAAGAGTCTGGCAAAAATGTTGGTAAACATACTTTACTTGAAACTGTGTTCATTTGCCAAGTCCTTCTCCTTGAATGGGTTTCTAAGTGCAGTCAAAGACCTCTTGCTTTTAAGAACAGGTAAGAATCAGAGAAGGCTCAACAGAGTCATAGAATGTAACGATATTTTGGCTTGTCCAAGATTTTGACACAAAATGCAGAACAGAACTGGGACGCAGACATCAAATTCTCTATCTCCCTACCAAGTTACAAAGAAAGTGATATTTGATGCAAAGAAAGCAACAGAAAAACTATTAGAAACTGTACTGCCCTTGGGTTAGATTCATGGGAAAAGAGAGATACTCGTATATCTTGGATGTCATTTAATCCTTTTAAATTACATCTATGATCATCAACATTACAAAATCCCAGCCTTACTTTTAGGTTATTTAACTGCACTGTTCAGAAAGAACACAGTAAGAAATACTATATTCTTGCCAACTGCCCACATAAAGCCTTGGGAAACTTGCCAAATCGTAGTGAGGTATTCCCTTTGCTCTAGCTGACACTGCTTTTCCTCAGATAAGTCCTGGGCTGTGCATCTCTCACACCGTTGTCTTGTCTCTGCTAATTCCTAACCTATAGAATAGCCAGGTCAATTTTAGAAAAAATACTGACCACTCTTTCTAAAAATGAGAAGCTAACACTGATACGCCTATCACATCCCAAAGCAAGAACATCAGGAAGGTCAAACTGCTCTATAAGCCGTAGCTGCAATGACCTCAAAAGGCACTTCACACTTCTCTGAACATACAAACCCATTGTGCTCAGGCGCTCTCTTATACACACAACCACACACCCTGAGTCTGAAAGGGCGGACACCAAAGTGTTTACGTGAGGCAGTAAGAGCAACGTGACTTACACTTTCTTAAATATACTTTTTGACTTAAAAATTTTTTTTCAAAGAATTTTTAAAAAGCTTTAAAATAAACATAAATATTGTGAGAAGGTTTAGTCCTAAACACGTTCTCATATAAAACAAAGAAAACGATCATATATAACAATGAATATATAGTATGGATAGTGTATATGCTCATATATGTATGTATATGTTGTATATATGGTGTACATGTTGTATATATAGTATATATAATAAACATACATATAAAAGTGTTTATTTATACAGGAATCAAAAGCTTTAACTGGTCTCTATTCTTACCTAGAAGGCAAAAAGCGATCTTACAAGTGCTCCAATCTGAACGTTGACCAGGTATTGATTTAGTTTAGCAACATTATAAGCAGCTTTTACATTGTATCAGGAGTAAATGCAAAGGTATCATCAATCAATATTTTCCTATTTATTAAAATTATATAGAATGTCCCCCACCAAGATTTTACTGCAAAAATAACTTGCTAATGTGTTTTATACTTTCTATTTATTATTAAATCACAACTATTTATCAATGGAAACAACTGTACTCTACATCTTAATTTTCATTTCCTTCAATGTTTCATCTGGAAACCTCTTCCTCCTGATCAGTGGTGAAACTTCCTACACATAAGACTTCCAGTACTCATCCCTGTCCCAAATGTAAAAACCTGCCTTTAGGATTGAAATGTAACTGCTGTCCTTATTTACTATTTTCTTATTAAAATGCTTAAGGACCATCTGTTACAGAAAAAAAGCAGTTATATTTTTCAGTCATTTGCTTGCCCTATGCAGTTACATCATAACTTCTAGTCAGTACATTTAGTGCTGTTATGTAAAAAACAAAAATACAAACACACACAAGAACCTGTTTTCTATCCCATGATCCATCCAATGCAAAAAGATAAGTCTCCTTCTTGCTTCTAGGAGTATTACATTTCATTCAATAACAGATAAGCCAATTCTCCCCATTCTCAGAGCTCCTGTTACAGCTTAAGTGTCTTAAGAATTCAATGTTCATTCCAGAAGTACTGGGTATCATTTTATGGTTTCTCAAGTTACTTTTCAATATGTCCTACTTATCTGTAGTGGCACATCTCACTTTTTCACTTTAAAATTATGAGAATTTAAAGGGCATAGAAACTACTCTGAGTCATTTAGGAAGAGAGAAATATCTGTGACATGATACAACCATCACAAAACCAGAACAGCAAAAGCCAAATTCACAGAAGGGTTTGTTCAGCAGGCCTTCTGTGTTAATTTTTGGCAACACAACAATGATCAAAGGCTCAAAAGCTTTTGAATCACCATCAAGTTAAAATGATTATTTCCAGGGTAACTGAAGTCCAAGGCAGCAATCTACTGGTGACTGCCAGAAAAAGCACAAGCTATAATAATGAAACTATATTATTAGGGGACCACCATAGGCTCCCCCCACCCACCCATTTCGGAGTGAGACACTCCAGGAGTGGGATGGTCTCGGCTCCTTTTCATCAGCTACAAAAGCCAAGAGGTGGGTCCAAATGTGCCTACACTGACACTGTAAGTATTCTCATTCACTACTGGGTTCCGTCCCCGTCCTTTAACTGCTGGATGTACAAATCAGAGAGAGCTTTCGTGTGATCGCCTCCTTCAACTTACCTCTTGGGACAATCATCACTTTATAATTCAAGGCAGATGGATTTTCTAATACTCCATAAGGGTGATTTAAGAGCACAGGACTAGAAAAACTTTATTAAGCTCTCTCCAGGTTAGACAAAGCCTTCTTTTCTTGCACTTATGGACCTGTGTCCCTATACAGTTCAACTGCTAAATTCAAGTCACGCTTGAATAAACTGAGTTTTAAGCTGAAAACATTCAGTCTGGGATAGGCAGCAGAGGGAACAATGAAAAGGAAGATAACTGAGTAAGAAACACAAAAGATGAGCAAGATTATTACTTTTTTCCATTTGATCCAGTTAGATAATTAAAATCTTAGTTTAAAATTGTGAAATGTAAAAAAATTTTTTTTAAAAAATTGTGAAATGCAATATAATTTGTTGCCTAAGATCAATGACAATGACCCGCCTCATTTTCACTGCTGCCATCTCCATTTTGGAGTGTGAACACGAGAGTCCTTAAGAACCATATTCCATCAACTTCAACTCAACTGTGTTTACTGCTACGAGGGAAAACACTCACACACACTTTTGCTGCAAGGAAAGAAAAGTCAACCAAAACCCCTCACCATCTGTGGGGAGAATTCTGAATTAGAAAGCAGAGGACAAAGCTTACAGTTTGTGCTACTCTTTTTATTCCTTATTCAGATCAAAACTTCTCTGTCTCAGTTTCCTCCCCTGTAATATGGCAATATTAATATCAGCCTTCCTTAAAATCAAAGGGCCATCGTAAGAATCAAGAAAAAGTATGTGAAGATTTTTTAAAAAACAAAAATTACAACAAAAAACATATTGCTATGGTTCTTTTCACATGTGTTAATTATATCTGTAAACCTTAAATGATTGAAAAGCCATTACTTGACTTAGTGACTTCAGTAACATCCACTAATTCAACAAATATTATGTACCTATTACTTATAAGCCACCATGCTAGGACCTGTTGAGGTATTTCCATACAAGTTGAAGTATATTACACAGGTATACTCAATGCATGTTTGCTGTGCGCATACCATAGAATGGAGATTTTAATAAATAAAAATAGGACAAAAAGTGAAATGTATCTGTATTACTCAGTATCTCATAATATAAGACATGTGTTACAAAGTTATACATGTTATAGTCATATTTGCATAATTAAATAAATTTTCCCCGAAACACAATGCTCTTTATAGTTTTTATATGGAAGGATGTGGTTTAGAAGATAAAGGACAGGTAGTTCTGACTCCCCAAAGTGAAATTAGTCTTTAATAAAGTACTTCAAAGCTCAGTTCTATCCTACAAATTGTCCCCAGACTTTACCCCCTTCCAACATCCCCCAAGCTGTCTTGTTAAAAAAAAAAAAAAAATCTAAATTCAGAGAATTCTTAAAAGGGTGTCTTCATTACTCCCGGTTCATATAATATTAGTGGGCCACACTGAAACCTGGATTTCTGCTGCATTCAATGTAAGCAAAAATCAGCTCTAGGACAGCTTATCATAATTCCACTGCAGGATGTGCCATAACCATAGTTAACCGCTTTTCATATGCAAAGCAATTCAGATTACCACTAGGTTTGCTAAGGGTGACAAAATAAAATATTACACAAATATACACAAAATAAACAAGGAAACCTTAACCAGCAAATTAGATCACTGCCTCCTTTCATCAAATGGGCAAGTAAGAAACTACCCCAGAGTTAATTATCATGAAGGAAGTCTCTAAAGATAATGGCCTTTTGTATAACTAAGGAACTAGTAATAAAATAATTTCACCCAAAGCCAAATAAAATAACTAAAGCCAAATAGTAAACTTTTCATTCTCCAACTGATGAAACAGTCACAATTATCCATTCATTATTTCACTTATTTATTCAATCAGAAACTATTTAATGCATATAAACCAAGAACTATATGGGATACGAGGGATACAGTAAAGAAAAAAAATGAGACCAGGTCCCTGACCTCACAGAGCTTAGAATATTGTGGGAAAAGGCAGGAAATAAACAAGTAAACAAATAATTCCTAAAAGCAATTTCAAAAAAATAAAACATGGGGAAGGGCCATGTTATTTTTAAGAATTATAATAAAAAGCACAACACAGCAAATATTTATATTCCAAATAAAGGTAACTGGGCAAAGGCCCCAAAATGGGAAGGAGCTAAGCCTACTGACTAGATGCAAAGATCTTCCATTGACAGCCCTTCTATTTCAATACACTATATGGTCCTATTTAACAAAGTTCTTGTTCTAGAGTTAAGTCTTCTATTAGGGGAATATTACTTTCTCCCTAACACCATTATAAAGTCAAAGTTGTGTTTCACACAATTGTCAATTGAGCCTAAAGTATTATGAGAGAACTGAAGTCTCTATCCCAGGTCCAATGCAGCTTACATTCTGAGAAGTAATGTACAAAAATAACCCTGATAGAAGATTTCTGTAAAAATGGGAGAAGGGGGATGTAGATCAAAGGATACAAACTTTGCTATAACAAGCATAAGTTCTGAGGATCTTATGTACAGCATAGTGACTATAGTTAATAATACAGTATTATATAATTGAAAGTTGCTAGAATAGATCTTAAACCTTCTCTCCACACACAAAAAGTTAACTATGTGAGGTGATGCATGTGTTAATTGTCTTGATCTTGGTAACAGTTCAACAATGTATATCAAATCATATGTATATCAAATCATGACCTTGTACACTTTAAATATATACAATTATATTTGTCAATATTTCGCCCTCAGTAAAGTTAGGGCAAAAAATGGAAGATGGGGAGTAAGTACTCTAAGAATAGTACTATGGAAGTTCAGAGGCTGGGAGGATTTTTTCTGGGTGGGAAAATGAAAAAAGCGCTCAGATTTATTCAGTAATGAAAGATTATCTCAGCAATTGGAAGTTAGCAGAAAAGAACTGGGAAAGTTTGGATTTTGGATCCACTATAACCTAGGAAATAGTTAAAGAATCATATTCTTTTAGCTGATTTCCAGTTTAAAGACAATACAGAGGCTAAAGGAATACACTAAATGATACCACAGGGAAATAATCAGACAAATCCAGAATGTGGTACATTCTGCAAGATGTCAAAAAGTCAATGTATAGGGGGAAAAAGGGGGAAGGGTTACTTTAGATTTTGAAATATTAAAGAGACAAAGAGATGCAATGTTTAAATGGTAATTAGTTCCTAGTTTGAAAAAAATAGCTATAAAACATTTTTGTGATGATTGTGGGATTCTGATTGTGCACTGGATCTTAGGAAATAATAATTTTCCTAGGAGTGATAATGGTATTGTTATGTAGGAGAACAACTTTATTTTTAATAGATGCATACTGAAGTGCCATGATGTCCATATTCACTTTCAAACAATTAAAGCAAATGTATGAGTGTTTGTATGTGTGTATTTGTTTAATCTAGGTGATAGGTATTCAAGTGTTTGTTGTACTACAGTCTTTCAACTTTTCAATATACTTGAAAATTATCATTAAAAGTGTTTCAGAAAAGAATTAGATATAATCTTAATAAAGATGATCTAATCCATTCTCTTTTTTCAACATTGGAAGAAACTGAGCCCAAAGTACTACAGCTAATGCAGGCCTTTTCTTAATACAGATTAAAACTCAGGCAGGTCTGCAGAATCTTAACCCAAACTCTTTCCATATGTCAGAAAACTTAGGACCCAAGAGACAAAGACTGATCTGGGACAAACAGACACATGTGCATGTAAAAAGTTAAACACATTTCTTATGCTTAGTATGTGACAATACCATTAAAATGGCAAAAGAATAAAGATCTGGTAAAAACTCTAACAACCTAATGTATCAGAAATTTGTATAAAATAACCTCGGAAGCAACAGCAAATGGGAAAGAAATAATTTTTAAAACCACTTAATGAGTAACACCTACAATACTGTCTCACAACTTGGTCTACTGATTATGGTAATTATGCCTTCCAAAATCTGACAACATACCTTAATAATGTCACATTTCCCCTACCCTCTTCATAAGCTTCTTGCCTGTCCCCCAAAATGCCATGTTTTTCCATATTGCTATACAAGTAACTTCCTCTGCATACAGAATAAATGCCCTTCTGCCTTTTCTTCAGCTGCTCCTCTCCTCCCTCCTACAAGACAAACTTATGCTGCGTCTTCAGTGAAACTTTATGACCCGCTCCCCACTACTCTTTGAACTTCCACACTACTTTTTTCATTGCTGTGGAGACTTTTAAAACTTTTCATAATTACTTAAATGTACGATTCTTCCATTAGACCACAAACTACTTGACATCACAGAGCCAGCCTTATTTATATCTCTACTTCTAGTTAGCTTCAAGAGCTGGCAGTCAGAAATAATGGAGGCAGGCTTCTAAGTTTCAGAAGACCCATCCTAACTCTCCTAAAAAATAAAGTGTGTGCCCTGAGTTGAAAGTGATAGTTTATCATGATGAAGACTAGCAACTTAAATGACCTGGACTACTTTACCCTGCCCCTTTGATACTCTTGTCACATAACACA